>NC_073304.1:170473078-170773078 GCF_027595985.1 Sorex araneus | reverse complement strand
TGGTTACGGGGGTGTGGGAGGGGTACCTCGGTCACCAGAGTGAAGCTGAGAAACTTCTTCTGGGAAGGGGAGACGGAGAAACGGAGACGTTCACAGAGGGAACAGGAGGGTCCCGAGCCTGCGTGTCCCCTCTCCCCCCCACCCCCGCTCTGTCCCCGGTGCCCTCACCTTGGCTGCGCTGCGTAGGTGGTCGTAGTACACCTCCTCGATGGCCTGGAAGTAGATGACCCCTTTCAGCTTGGTCTCGTGCTTGTCTGCAAAGACAGTGAGGCTGCACTGAGGGAGGCTGACCAGGCGCGGGGGCCCGTGGCTTCCTGTCTGGGGAACGGGGTGGCCCCAGCTCAGAGTCAGCCCCCCCACAGAGGGGGCCTGAAGGCACGATCTAGGCACGACCTGGGCCCCGCCTGGCTCCAAATTTGGGATCCCTCTTCTCGCCTGAGACAAGGGTCTGGCCACAGCCCCATGGGCAAATGTGGGGTGGTCAGTGTCACCGAGAGGAAGGACCACAGGCCCTCTCAGCCCAAAGCAGAACGCACCTTCCACCGGCACAAAACGGCAGCCGCAAGGTTCGTCACAGCCCTAGCCTGAGTCACAAGACTGGCGCCCACCCGGGTAGGGGGGACGGAGGGTTGGGGGAGAGCACGGAGGCTCGGAGCACAGGAGGCCCCGGTTCCATCCCCAGCCTGCATGGTCCCCGGGGCGCCATGCTGGGAGCACGGCCAGGCATTGTCAAAAAGAAAAGTGAAGGTGGTTAATAAATTATAGGGGACCAGAGCATCGGTGATAGACATATCAGATTCACAATTAAATCTTTAAAAAAAATCGTCATATAAATGCCTAGACATGGTGTATTTGATATAGTTTTCTCACGTTACGGAAAACAGAGCCCATCATAAGTTCTGTTGCATAAGGAGAAGGGCAAGGGGGACTGGAGTGACAGTTCTGCAGGGTGGGGAGGGCTTTGCCTTCCTTGTGGCCGACCCAGGTTTGATCCCTGGCATCCCATCTGGTCCGCCAAGCACCTCCGGGAGTAATGTGATCCCTGAGTGTAAAGCCAGGAGTAAGCCCTGAGCATCACTGGGTGTGGCCCAAAATCCAAATAATAAAAGAAAAATAAATTTAAAAGGTGGCAGGGTCAGGGCGGTAACCCAGGGGGTCGGGCACTTGCCTTGCACATGGCCAACCCCAGATCCCTAACACCCCACAGGATCCCCCAAGCACTGCCAGGAGTGACTCCTGAGCACCAAGTCGGGAGTAAGTCCTGAGCACCACTGGGTGTGATCCAAAACAAAAGAAATAATAAAAACAAATAAATGAATAAAATAAAACTGTTCATAAAGTGAAAACAAAGAAAAATGGGGTGGAGAGAGACTCGTGGGCGGAGCACTGGTGCTGCACACAGGAGGCGGGGCCTACCCCCCACACACAGCTGTACCCCTGTACCACCAGGGGGCGCCCGGGAGCACAGCAGGACGCAGCCCAGACACCCAGACACACACACAAAGGAGGGAAGCCTGGGGCCAGCGCAGGGTGGCAGGAAGGAGGCGGGCCAGTGTCAGTGACCGGGCGGGGCGGCACAGGCCTGCCCTGCTTGCGGCCAGCGAAAGGGACACCCCAGCACACAGAGGGCAGCTGCCCAAGGGCTCCCCCGGCCCTGGCCCAGAGCTGCAGCCCCGTCAACATGCTCCTGGCCCTGTGCCCCAGTGCCGAGGGCTGAGCTCAGGAGGCACCGGGTCCCGGCCTCAGGTCCCCACGCCTCACCCCTGAAAGCATCCCCCCCCGCCGTCCCTCCTGCCTCCCCTGCCCACACAGTCCCATGTGGCCGGGCTGGGGGCTCCTGCCTCCCCCGCTCTGGGGTCCTAGTCTCCAGGGGTCTGCGGCCCCTTTCCTCTGCAAACTCCCCGGCGCCCTGCACGGCCCCTGGGGAAAGTCTCGCCCTCCCTGTGCTCCCCGCACGGTCAGCTGGGATGCAGAGAAAATGCCAGAACCTAGCGCGAAGAGGCACAACATCAGCCAACACAGCTGAGGGAGGCCCAGAGCAGCCGCAGCCGGACTGTCCAGAGGGTGGAGAGGAGTGCCAGCGTACACAGAGCCTGACAAGACAGCGCACTCCCGCGCGGGCGCCCCCTGCTGGAGCGGCCCTGTACCACCACACCCCCAGGTGGGCGCCCCCTGCTGGAGCAGCCCTGTACCACCACACCCCAGGCTGTGCCCCCTGCTGGAGCAGCCCTGTACCACCACACCCCCAGGCAGGCGCCCCCTGCTGGAGCAGCCCTGTACCACCACACCCCAGGCTGCGCCCCCTGCTGGAGCAGCTCTGTACCACCACAACCCCCAGGCGGGCACCCCCTGCTGGAGAAGCCCTGTACCACCACAACCCCCAGGAGGGCGCCCCCTGCTGGAGCAGCCCTGTACCACCACAACCCCCAGGCGGGCGCCCCCTGCTGGAGCAGCCCTGTATCACCACACTCCTCAGGCTGGTGCCAAACACACCCTCATCCAAACATGGTCTCATTTTTGTTTCAGGCATTAACGAATGCCACTGTGTCAGGGGCCAGCCCAGGACCTACATGTGGCTTCCCATCTGCCTGCTGCCCCTCCCCACTGCCAGGCCCTTCCCTACCCTCCTATCCCCAAAGGTACCTCACCCCACCGCCCTTTCCAGCATGACCCAGGTTGTTCTGATTCTGCTAGTCCTGACTGTCAGCCTCATTTTCCTTGTCTGTGAAATGGGTATAAAGCGCTTCTAGATTGGGCAGACAGTTCAAAGGGCTGGAGCACATCTTTGGTACAGCTGCAGCTCCAGAGTCAACCCTCAAGTACTACTGTCCATGGTCCTGACCTCCTGCCAGCCCCTGGGCAGCCTCATTTGCAGCAGGCCCACCACGTTATGTTTCGGGCATCTGCCTCCCTGAGCCCGAGCCCCCTATTGCCTGAAACGTCCAGCTGAATGGAGGGTGGATGAGTGAGGAATGAACATGGTGACCCAGATGGGTTGGACGAGGCCCAGCCCTTGCCTCGCCCTGCGTGGAGCTGCCGGGGCTGCTGGCAGAGCTGGGGTGGGTGGGGGCGGGGGCCTGGGCAATCCTGCAGGAACTCACCCACGTAGTAGGAAAGGGTGCGCTTGAGCCGGTCGAAGACAAACCAGCGTTTCTTCCAGGATTTAATCTTGCCACCCATCTTGACCAAGTAGCCGCGGCAGACCTGGAGGGGAGAGGGCTGAGGAAGGACCCCAGTGCACAGCCCCCACGGGCAGGCACCAGGGCAGAGGCGGGAGCCCAGGCCCAGAGCTGTTCTGGCCACGTGGGTTGTACCTTGCTGCTGAGCACCACGTGGAGGCACGTGTCCACCCCGTGGCCCGAGGACTCGATGTGTGTCTTCAGGTCAAAGTCCTCCTTCCGGATGGGCAGGTACCGGGTCAGGGGCCGTGCCTGCAGGGGGCAGGTTCAGCAGAGGGTCCCCGGTACAGACCCCTGGGCCCACACAGCTGCCCTCGGGCACCCCCGCCATGGCTGCGCCCTGGCCCCTCCTCCCTCCCTGCAGTGAGGCCAGTGCTCTGCGGCTTAGCTACACCGTGGGTCCCTCTGCCTTAGTTTCCCCACAAGTAATCAAGACAAGGCTGTCCATGTCTCTGCTCAGGGGCTGCGTGGAATAAAGCAAGAGGCCAGATGGTCAGGCCCCAGGGAGGGGCATCCATGCAGAAATTGCACCGCCAATGCCTAGCAGGAGGGTCCTAGCCCCCCGGATCACCCTTATAGGTCCAAACCCTGTGATCATGAAGGTCTGGCTCTCCTTGAAAATTCTGATAATGGGGCGAGCAAGGCACTTGCTGTGAATGTGGCTGGCCAGGGTATGAGCCCTGCCATTGCAGGGACCCCCAAGTCGCACTGGGGGGAACCCCCAAACAGAACCAGGAGTAGCCCTTGAGCCCTGCTGGGTACGTCCCCCGAACAAAAAAATCTGATGACAGCTAGAATTCACAGTCTACTGGGACTTTTCTCACTCTTTCTTTTGGAGAGCATTAGAATGACGAGAAAGCAAACATAACTTACTAGAAACGAAGCATACAACTTCAGCTGATGCCAGAGATGACCGAGCCGCCCCTCCCTGGGCAATGGCCCTCGAGTTCCGGGACGTGGCCCGAGGCAGGACAGAACCAGCTCTGGACCAAGAGCTGAAGATTTCCTCACCCCCAACCTGTTCCAGTGGACCCCTCAGAATGTGCTGGCTGGCAGGACAGCAGGGAAATGTGGGCGTCGGGCACTGCTGGGAGCCCCAGGACCCCCCAGAGAAAGCTTGGAGACCCCCTGGGGATGGACAGCCCGTGTGCCTCTTGCAGCAGGGCTAGCTGGGGACAGACCCTGCACCTCACTTGTTCCACGCCGGCCCCTGCAGTGAAAGGGCAGGTGAGGCATGCAGACGCGCTGGGTTTCAGGGGGAACATGAGGGAGACTTGCTAAGGGATCTCACTACTGTGGCCCAGAGGTCCCTGGGCGCGTCCACGCCAGGCAGTGGCCAGAGGCCAGAGGGCCTCGGGGGACAGGGAGTGGCTGCAGCAGGCTGGGGCAGAGGTGAGGCCGAGGGAGGTCACAGGCATCACCTGACTCTGGTCTCTTCCAGGGCCCAGTATATTCCTGCTGAGCCAACCACACTGAGAGCAGCAGGGGCCCAGGGGCCAGGCCTCAGCCCTGCCTGGTTGACCTGCGGGGTCCCGGGGGCCAGGCCTCAGCCCACTTGCCTGGCTCCTGCAGGGTCCCGGGGCCCAGGCCTCAGCCCCGCCCAGCTCGCCTGCAGGGGCCCAGGGCCCAGGCCTCAGCCCCGCCCAGCTCACCTGCAGGGGCCCAGGGCCCAGGTCTCAGCCCGCCCGGCTCACCTGCAGGGTCCCGGGGCCCAGGCCTCAGCCCCGCCCAGCTGACCTGCAGGGGCCCAGGTGCCCAGGCCTCAGCCCCGCCCAGCTGACCTGCAGGGGCCCAGGGCCCAGGCCTCAGCCCCGCCCAGCTGACCTGCAGGGGCCCAGGTGCCCAGGCCTCAGCCCCGCCCAGCTGACCTGCAGGGGCCCAGGGCCCAGGCCTCAGCCCCGCCCAGCTGACCTGCAGGGGCCCAGGGCCCAGGCCTCAGCCCCGCCCAGCTGACCTGCAGGGTCCAGGGGCACAGGCCTCAGCCCCGCCCAGCTGACCTGCAGGGTCCAGGGGCACAGGCCTCAGGCCTCAGCCCGCCCGGCTCACCTGTGAGAACTGCTTCTCCCGCAGCTTCACCTCCTTCTCCACCAGCTGCTGCCTCCGTGCGCTCTCGCTCTGCAGCCTCCGTTCCACCTGCTCACGCCGCCGCCGCTCTTCCTCCAGGGCCTGCCTGCGCAGCTCCATCTCCCGCTCCTGCCCCAGAGCCCGGCTCAGTGCTCGGTGCTCAGGGCCCCCCTCTGCCTGCCCAGGCCCGGTCCCCCGCGGCACACCCAGCTCTGAGGGCCCTTGTTGGCATGGTCCCTGCTGTAAAAGCCCTTCCCCAGGCCAGAGCGATAGTCCAGTGGGAGGGCGCTTGCCTTGCACGTGGCCGACCTGGGTTCGATCCCCAGCATCCCGTATGGCCCCCTGAGCACCACCAGGAGTGAGTCCTGAGTGCGGAGCCAGAAGGAGCCCCTGAGCATTGCTGGGTGTGACCCAAAAAGCAAAAAAAAAAAAGTTATTAATTAATTTTTTAGAAGGCTGGAGCGATAGCACTGTGGGTAGGGCATTTGCCTTGCACGCGGCCGACCCGGGTTCGATTCCTCCGTCCCTCTCAGAGAGCCTGGCAAGCTACTGAGAGTATCCCGCCCGCACGGCAGAGCCTGGCAAGCTCCCCATGGCATATTCAATATGCCAAAAACAGTAACAATAAGTCTCACAATGGAGACGTTACTGATGCCCGCTCAAGTAAATCGATGAACAATGGGACGACAGTGCAACAGTGCTACAATAATTAAAAAAAATACATAGAATAAAAGCACCTTCTCACATTGAGAGTCTGAAAATAGGGGTCAATTCCCACACACACACCCGCCTTGGCTGTCTCAGCTACAGCACCGGGCGAGGGCTGCTTCTGGGCACATGGCAAGGGCCAGATGAGACCCTGAGTGTGAGTGCCCCCCACCCTGCAGGAAGGGAACCCTCCAAATAAAGGGGTTCTGGTCATCCTGTCCTGAAATCTAGGACAGCGTTTCTGCACGTACTCATGAGCCCTTCCCTCTGCACCATGGCCCTCTGCAGCTCCAAATTAGAAACTCGGGGTATTTTTTGCTCTTAGTTTGGTCTTGGGCCACACCCAGTGGTGCTCAGAGGCTATTCCTGGCTCTGTGCTCAGAGAACCACAAGAGGTGGCAAGGATTTGAACCGGGGCTCCGGCAAGCGCTCGGAGCCCCGCTCTAGCTCTCGGGACCAAATCAGACACATTATGTAGTTGAACTTCAAGTTTTGGGGAGTGGGGGGGGGGGTAGGAAATAAACTTATGAAAGTCTCTTGCAAAGAATACTTCCAAACTCATTAGAAGGAATCATGCAACGAAGCGCATATCAGGAGTGTGTCAGATCTTGCTCACTTGTTTGGGGGCCGCACCCAGTGGTGTGTGGGGACCAGGCAGTGATGGGGACAGAACCCAGGGTCGAGAGCATGTGCTCCAGCCCTCTGAGCCCTCTCCGGTCCCTGATTATGGCTTATCAACAAGAACCACCGTATCACGAACTCCCATTCTCCCTTTCTTCCGGGGAAGTTGGAGGGCGGAATCTTTCTCTTTCTTTCTTTCTTTCTTTCTTTCTTTCTTTCTTTCTTTCTTTCTTTCTTTCTTTCTTTCTTTCTTTCTTGCTTTTTTTTTTTTTGGGTCACACCCGGCGATGCTCACGAACTCCCATTCTCCCTTTCTTCCGGGGGAGTTGGAGGGCGGAATCTTTCTCTCTCTCTCTTTCTTTCTTTCTTTCTTTCTTTCTTTCTTTCTTTCTTTCTTTCTTTCTTTCTTTCTTTCTTTCTTTCTTTCTTTCTTTCTTTCTTTCTTTCTTTCTTTCTTTCTTGCTTTTTTTTTTTTTGGGTCACACCCGGCGATGCTCAGGGCTTACTCCTGGCTCTGCCCTCAGTAATCACGCCCGGTGGTGCTGGGAGACCATATGGGATGCCGGGGCCCGAACTTGGGTTGACCATGTGCAAGGCAAACGCCCAACCATTCTTTTCTAATTGGCAGACCAGGTCCCACTATCATCTCCAGAAAGACGGGAAGACCCCAAAGCCTCTGCACCCCGATATTCCAGCTTCTCCCAAGCCTGCCGTGCTCGATGTAAGCCCCTGGTCCCCTGCGCTCCAGGCCCATGTTAAGGCTACCCTGGGCGCCAGTCCCTCTGCTCTGCGTGAAGGCCTGCCGGCTCTTCCGTCCCTCTCCCCGCACCCCCTGTTCCTAACCACCCCCAGAGGAACCACCTGACCTCAGGTGGACCGAACTCAAGATTCCTATGGTCGCCAAAACACCCACAGAAGTGGACACCCCCGGGCCGGAAGCTGCCGTCCTGACCTGAGCGGGCTGGACAATGCCTCCCCACTTCCTCGTTCCCACAGAGCCCGGCCGGGAAATGCATCATGCCTGCGGACTCCCCGCCCGCCAGGAGCACAGACTTTCAAAACACTCCTTCCTCAGGGGACTGTCGCAAGGCCAGTGCAGGCGAAAGGGTGAGAGAGGGCGGCCCCCTCCCACGCGGCTCACCCTGGACTCCACGAGCCGGCTCTTCTCCGCGTGAGCTTCCTTGAGCAGCTTCTCCATCTCCTCGATCTTTCCCACGTCCAGGCCGCTGGCACTGGGGAACCGAGAGTGTCAGGGCGCGGAGGCAGGCGAGGCGGGCGGGCGCGGGGCGCGGGGCACGGGGCACGGGGCGCGGCGGGCGCGGGGCGCGGGGCGCGGGGCACGGGGCACGGGGCACGGGGCGCGGCGGGCGCGGGGCGCGGGGCGCGGCGGGGGCGGGCGGGGGCGCGCGGCACCTGGACATGTTGTCGGGCGAGCAGGCCGAGGCGGCGCCCGTGGAGATGCTGGTGTCCATACTGTCCGAGCTCTCCAGGCTCAGCGTGTCGTAGGCGTGCGGGCCCTCCTCGCCGTGCTCCCGGCCGGCCGGGAGGTGGTGCAGGATGGAGTGGTGCATGAGCGGGGGGTAGGGGGCCGTCCCGTGCAGCGCCTCCCACTGGCACTGCGCGTCCGCCACAGCCTTCTGCTTCAGCTCTGCCAGGCGCCGCCGCTGCTCCTCGATCACCTGCTGCCCTGCGGGGGGCGGGGACAGGGGTCGTCACCAGGGCCCCACCGGTCGCTCAGGCTCCCCTGCATCCCCCACTCTTCCAGCAGCTCTGCCCAGGCTCCCACCAAGCCCGCAGTCCGCCATCAGCACTCTCTCCGCAGCCTGAGTCACACCAGGCACCCCAAGCTGCCCTCGAGAGTGGGTCTGCCTGGCAATTTGGGGGGCAGGAGGCACCCGCCCTGCCTGCCGCTGGGACAGGAGCGGGACGCAAGGGCAGGAGCCCCAGCAGCACACCGGGAGCCCATGCGGACCTAGCTGCAAGGCAGAAGCAAGAACTAGAACCTCAGGGAAGCAAGAAGGGAGGCGAGGGAGGCGCAAAGCGGAGGCAGGAGAAAGCTCCGCACGCCAGCTGGGGCCGGCCGGCCACCCGCTCGGCTCAGCCTGCAGCTCTCGCAGGGAACACCGGCCGGCCTGGCATGCAGGGGCTCGAGCAGGGGCTTGTCTGAACAAAGCGAAACTCTCCGTGACCAACGCTCTACCTGCCGGGTTGTCGGTCGGGAGGGGCTCGGCAAGGAGCGACTCAGCTGGTGTGGGGGGCCGGGCAGAGGGCAGGGCAGAGACGCAGAGGGAGGAAGAGGAGAGAGAGGCAGACACAGGCTTTGAGAACAATCAGAATGTGTCCTGGGGCCCTAGAGTGAGCGGTCACTCAGCGCACCCCTCCCCAGACAGGACCCCCATCTCCCTGCTCTGCCACCACGCAACCCCCCAACCGCCCCCCTCCCTACCAGCTGGGCTCCCCCCCCATCCCAGTACCCTGCCCTGGGGCTCCTGAGAACACTCTAAGAACCTTGTTTTTGTGGGTTTTTTTTTCCTTTTTGGGTCACACCCAGCGATGCTCAGGGGTGACTCCTGGCTCTGCACTCAGGAATCACTCCTGGTGATGCTCGGGGGACCCTATGGGATGCCGGGGATTGAACCAGGGTCAGCCACGTGCAAGGCAAACGCCCTCCCCGCTGTACTGTTGCTCTGGCCACCCTTCGTAGGTTTTTTTTTTAATGTTTCCTTGGGCCACATCGGGCGTGCTCAAGAGTCACCCCAGACCCTATGGGGTTTTCGGGGTTGAACCCAGAGGGACCATCTGGCTGCCTGCTGTGCTGTTGCTGCAGCCCAGGAAGCTCTTTGAGTGGAAACGCTCTCTGACCCAGGAGGTGCGGCTGGCCCGGGCCCCGCGGCCACTCACCCTTCTGCTGCAGGGCCAGCTGCCGCTTGTTCTCGATGTCCTGCAGCGTGGCGGCCAAGTTCCGGGGTAAGCTGCCCGTGCAGTTCTGGGCTACGAGGGTGTTCTAGGGGAGACAGAAGCCGGGGCCTGAGGCTTGGACGACCCCCCGGGGCGCCCTCCCCTGCAGACAGACCCTCCTCCGCCCACCTCCCTCTCACTCCCGCAGCCCAGCCACTGCCCTCGGACCTTCGGGGACGGGCTGCGGCCCAGGGTGGCCACGCTGAGCTGAGAGGAGGAGGAGGAGGAGCCAGAGGAAGAGGGGAGCAGGCCGCTGCGGGTGCGGGGCAGAGGGCTGGCGGCCTCCCCGTCCATCTTGGAGCGGTAAACCTGGAGGGCAGAGGGCAGAGGGCAGGGTGTGAGATCTAGACTCTGCGCTGGCCCCTGTCCGCTTTGGTCCTCAAGGGCTGCGGCCAGGGGCGCTGCCAAGTCTCCCAGGGCTGAACCCCAACAGCTGCCGCTGCCGTCAGGGACCCAGCAGACACCCAGAGGCTGCGAACCCCAGGTCGCCACTGACCGGCTGCGTCTCCCCCCAAGGGGCTCCCTATCTGCTGGGAGGGGGCCCTGGACTCCCCTGGCCTCCAATCAAACACGCCCTTTTCAGTGCAGGCCCTGCTACCCTCCTCCCAGATGTGGGGTGCTGGGGAGTGCGGAGCTTCTCTGCCCCATGTGCAAGCTGTGAAGTGGGGGTTCACGGTGACACGAATGGAAGAGGAGGTGGGGGGCTGGGCACCAGGGGAAACTGAGGCACTGGGGAACAGTCAGACCCACTGCAGAGCCAGGTGTCCCCGAGGGCTGAATTTGGACAGTGCCATCCCGGGTTCTGCCGCAGGTCGACGGAGAGGGGCATCAGGGAGGACCCCCTTGCCCGTTCTGTGAGGGCAGGAGGGAGGGCAGGGGGCAGGGAGCACTGTTGCAGGAGTAAGGGGTTTCACCCTGCCACACAGCCTGAGCAGGCCCAAGGCTGCCCATTAAGTCTCTGTGTTCCTCCAAGTGGCCCCTTGGGGAAACCGAGGCAGCAAAATGCAGGTGGTTCTCCCAGGACACGCTCGTTCAAGCTGCAGCAGGCCAAGGGGGCCGGAGCCCCCTGGGCAGCCCAGTCTGGTCAGCAGAGCAGTGGCCACCCCACCCTGCTCTGGACGCCACTGCCAGAAGGCCACTCACGGAGAGTCCCGCCCTGCCCTCTCTGGGCCCCGGGGTCCCTGCTGCCCCCCCACTCCCCACACAGCGCGGTGCAGAGCTGGGGGGGCGCGGCCATGAGGGGGGTTACCTGCAGCTGCCGGCAAGCTTTGGCGGGCAGAGGCGGGGGGGAAGAGCGCGGGGAGGCCGCGGCGGGACCCGTGCCCAGCCCGGCCATCAGCTCCTGGTACCACTGTTCTAAGTCTACAGCAGGGAGCAAGAGCTTCTCCATCTGGCAGGGGCGCGGGGAGAGGCAGGACGGAGAGGGCAGGACAGGGCGGGGTAGGGGTGGGGGCGTCCGGGAGCCAACAGGAAGGAGGGAAAGGACAGAAGGAGCGGGAGGGGAGGGAAGAAAGAGCAGAAAGAGAAGAGAAACACTGAGAACACAGCGGCGGTGCAGGAGCTCAGGGCGGAGAGGCACCGGGCGGGACCCCTACCGGACGGGTGCCAGGCGGGCAGCACCCAGGGCACACACGTGGCAGGGCCGCACAGACCACCAACCTTGGGCGCAGGCGAGACAGAAGCGAAGGAAGAGGAGGAGGGCAGCCGGGGAGGAAGGCGGGTGGGCCCCAGGTCCCAGGAGGCAGACGCCCGGAGCGGCAGCCCCGGGGCAGGGCCTGCGGGTGCAGACGGGGGGCCCCACACGGCCTTTAGATGCTCAAGCGTCACGTACTTGAAGGGGATGCGGATGGAACACAAGAGGTTAGTGGGACCCCGAGAGAGACGCTGAGGGTTGGGCAGAGGCCCCCAGAGCAGCCCCTGGCAGCACCAGCTGGCGCAGGGGAGAGAGAGGCCCCCCCCGCCCCGCAGCTGAAGACAAACCCTCCTGCCCCTGACCCCCAGGACCATTCAGGGGACCCGGGCAGGGAGAGGCCCTCGGACACTGGTACCTCACTGCCAGGCAAGGGCGGGGCGGGCACGCTGGGGGAGGTGGCAGAAGCAGAGGGGTCCGCGCGGGCAAACAGCTGGAGCACCTCTGCCAGGCTCACATAGTCCTAGGGCACCCAGCAGGTGGGGGAGGGGTGGCAGAGAGGAGATTAACGGGTGCCCACAGTCCCCAAGAGCAACACTCCATGCCTCTCAGCACACCATTCCGTACACAATGCAGGGCAGGGGGCCACCCGGGAGGCCGAAGAAAGGACATGCAGAATCGGAGCCATAGTACAGTGGGGAGGGCGTTTGCCTTGCACGCGGCCGACCCGGGTTCAATCCCCTGCGTCCCATATGGTCCCCCGAGCACAACCAGGAGTAATTCCTGAGTGCAGAGCCAGGAGCAACCCCTGAGCATCGCCATGTGTGACCCAAAAAGAAAAAAAAAAAAAAGAATCAATGTCCAGGACAGACTGACACACAGACTGGCAGATCTCTGTTCTCAGGTGCCCAGAGCATTCAGATCCTGCCCCAGGCTGCCCCTGAAGGTCCATCCCTGGGGGCAGGGGTGGGGCTAGCAATGACTCTGAGAAAGTGTTCCCAGAGTACACCTGTGCCCCAAGTGTAACACTGGGGACACACTGTAGTGTGTGGCTGCTCAGACCCCAGCTTTAGGGCGGCCAGGGGAGGTGAGTGGGGAGTGAGGCCACAAAGCCCGAGCAAATGGCCTGGGGCATAGTGGCTGAGAAGGCCTCAGTGGGGGCCAGAGCGATAGTACAGTGGGGAGGGTGGGGAGGGCATTTGTCTTGCATGTGGCTGACCCGGGTTCAATCCTCGGCATCTCATATGGTCCCACAAGCACCGCCAGGAGTAATTCCTGAGCACAGAGCCAGGAGTCACCCCTGAGCATCGCTGGGTGTGATCCAAAAGGCAAAAAAAAAAAGGCCTTGGTGGGAAGGACCCTTTGGCCCAGGGTCAGCGCCAGGGAGAGGCGCGCAGAGGGGAGTGTGGCATGGCTGGGGTGGAGAGAGGGGGCTGAGCGCGCGCGTGGCGGGAGGGGCCCGAGTCCAAACCCCTGCCAGAGCGGCCCCACTCCGGCTGCTCTGTGTGGAGGTTGTTGGGGGTCATCCAAAATGCATGCTGGTGTGGGGGGCCATGTCCACCCACGCCGCTCCACCAGCAGTGACCCCTGGGCACCAAACACATGCCCGGTCAGAACAAAATCTTCAGTCTGCCCAACCCGGGGGTGCCCAAGTGGGCCCAGCCCCGAGACCAGCTTTCCTCCGGGGGTCAGAGAGAAGGAAAGGCAGCCAGCGGTGGGTCTGGCGGGCCGTGGGGGGGAGGCCATGCGGGAGAGCGCAGACGAGGCGGGCCGGCACAGGCTGCCCGGTGTGAGAGGGGACAGCACGCCGGCTTGCTCACTCACACCAACACTCGCCAAAGGGTTATTGCCACAAGCCACTCAGCTGGGCCGGCAGCCGCAGGCAGGCAGGCGGGCGGCGGGCACGGGACAGGCGGCGAGCGGCAATTACCTCTTGTGCTTTGGGGCAGAGCAGGGCGGAAGCAGCTGGGGTTAAGGGGACAGAGGCGGCCCCGGCCTGAGAAGGGGCTGGGACCGGCCCCAGAGCCGCAGCCCCCAGCCCCGTCGCTGGGGACACCGAGAGGAGTGGTTCGTCCTACAGAAAGGGCATGTGATGAGGGGGGCTCTGCACACCTCCCTGGACCCCCCCCCCCGCCACACCCGGCAGGGAGGGAGGGAGGGAACAAGGGGAGAGGCGGACCCACCTTCTCACAACGTCTAAGTGCAACAAGAGCCCAGCTCTAGACCCCAGCCCTGGGGTTTCCGGGCCAGGACCCCCAGGTCCCTCTGGCCCCCTCAACTTTGCTCTACCAGCACTGCCCCTGACCCAAACTCAGGACTGCCACCCCCCACCCTGCCCCCAAGCCTCCTGTGCCCCTGGTATTCAATCAGTCCACATGCGAAGAGCAGTCTTGGTGAGAGGCTCGAGGCCGCTCCTGCTTAATCCTGGCCCCTTGCCCGGCCACAGACCCTGGCCCCCCCACCCCCGCCTTACCTCCTTGAGGGTGGACGTGCTCTTCGGGAAGGGCCGGCCCCCTGTCAGCACGTGGTACCTTCTTTCCAGCATGGCCAGTTTCTCCTTCTCCTGCGAGCCCGGGCAGTCAGAGGGGCCAGGGAGGAACAGTGAGGAGCAAAGCCAGGATGGGACGCGCCCCCCACCCCCTGCGGACACCCCTCAAGCAGGCTACCTTCTGCAGAAGCTGCAGGGACGCGTTCTTCTCCCGGGCCAGGCGCTCCGACTCCTGCACGGCCTGTGCCCGGATCTGCCCTGCCTGGCTGTCCAGGATGGCCAGGCGCTCCTGCAGGCAGGAGATGGTCAGGCCGCGGCCACTCTCCTGCCCGGAACCCCTGAGAAACCCCTGAGCCAGCACTACTCAAGAGCCCGAACCCCTACATTTCCCACCCACAGCACAGAATCCGCAGAGTCGGACCACTTACAGCATTGCCCACCCGCCCACCAGGGCCAGCACCCAAACCCAAACCCTCTGCTCTCCTGAGCTGGCACCAGACCCCACGACAGTGCCACACACATGCTCACACACGCAGAGAGATGCACATATTCACAGGCACACAATTACACACATTCACAAGCTCACACACACACAAATACACATGCAATAGACACATATTCACACGCTCACACACATATGTACACATATGCACATACAGAGACACACACATATTCACACTCACACACAGATACACACATATTCACATATACACAGATACACAGTCACACACATTCACAAGCTCACACATGCCCAGATACATATGTACATATACACAGACACACATATTCACACACTCACATATATATGCACATATACAGAGTCACACACACATATTTAGACGCTCACACATACAGGTACACACATTCACATATACACATGCACACACAGAAAACACCCATATTCACATGCTCACACACATACACATATTCACGCAAATCACACAGATACTCACACATTCACACGCTCACACATGCACCATATACAGAATGTGCACACAGAAACAATCACACATTCACAAACTCACACATGCACCACATACAATCACATGTGCACACATATGCACAGATACAATCACATTCACAAGCTCACACATGCACATGTGTACACACATATATTCACAGACACACATCCTCACATACATAATACACACTCAGAAATATAAACTCACACACATGATACACAAATATACTGACATGCATATATTCACACGCTTATACATGGATGTGTACATGTACCCTCACACATTACACAATCATACACATATTCACACATATATGCATGCATACTTGCATGCACACTTGCATGCCCACATGCACATGGTCACACATGCATGCAGTTACAATGACACACTCACCTAACACACACGTGCATGTTCACATTCACACCCACACCACCCTCTGCCCCATGCTCCTGTCCTGGTCCAGCCGCCCAGGGCCCAGAGCAGACCATCCCCGTGTCTTCAGCTCCAGTGCTGGCCAGGACACGTGCGCCAGTCCCTTGCTACGGCCAGGCTAAGGCCAAGGGCGCCTGCTGGGCCCTGGGGCCGTCCTCCCCCGCACTGCACGGCCCTGCTGGCCCCATGACGTGTCTGCAGCTTCTCCCCTGCCCTGCCAGCACCTGGGGCCAGCAGGAGACGGCGTGGAGTCCTGTGCCGACTCCCACCCGCCCCTCCGCTGCGTTCACACACGCACATGCACGCCATCCTGGCAATGCCCCACCAGCCAGTCCTGTTCTCATCTTACAGCGGGGAAACTGAGGCTCAGAGAGGTGGAGCCCACTCTCACGAGGTCACCCGCTGGGCCGCCTGGGGCCGGCGCGGGCGCACACCTTCCTCTTGGCGACGCAGAGCAGCAGCTCGGCCTTGCTCCGCAGCAGCCCCTGGCCCGCCAGCTCCCGCTCCTCCTCGGCGCGGCTCTCCCGCTCCAGCTGCTGGAACTCCAGGTCCTCGAAGAGCTTCGTCTCCGTCTCCAGGACCTCGGCCTCCTTCAGGGCAGAAACAACGAGGGCCCGTCACTCAGCTGGCCTGGAGGGCCAAGCCACAGAGGTGGGTTCTGGGGGCCGCCGCACTGGGGGAAACTGAGGAACGGACCGGCCTCCTCCCCGCCAAACACACACTCCAACCCCCCTGGGCCTGTTGGCTCTGCCTCTTTCACGGGCAGCCCTGCCTGGAGTCACGGAGAGAAGAGCCCTCCCCAGTCCCCGCAGGCCACAGCACAGACCCTGATGTCCAGCAGGTGGCCCCGTGCCAGGGCTCTGCTCGCTTCCTTCTCGGGGCCGGGCAAGGGGGCAGGAGACACTGACCCTTCTCAGCTGCTCCTGTAACTGTTCCCGCACTGACTCGGGGCAGTTATCGAGCTGCGTCCTGAGCTCGGCGTACAGCGCCTGGTGCGCCTCCAGGTGCCTCCGTCCTGCGGCCAGCTCCGCCCTCTCCTGGTGGACGGGAGGGGGACAGGCGGGCACAGGGGAGAAACAGAACACACACTCCTCAACTCTGGCCCTGGGGGGGACCAGCAGCGGCGGCATCGGGAGGAGGGGGAGGGCACGCAGGAGGGGATGACGCAGGCAGGAGGGGTGGGAGAGAGGTGGGGTGAAAGGGCAGCATGTCCAGGAGAGAGCAGAAGGGAAACTGAGGCAGGGAGGGTAGAGAGCGAGGGGAGCGGCCAGGCGGGAGCACAGGCAGAGATGTCGGTCTCGGGCCCCCACACTGGATGCCTCTGGGCCGGTCCGAAGGAGACCGGAAGGCCCCTGTTTCTCTCCAAGCCCAGTCAGGGCCCCAGCCTACCCCCGAGATAAGCAGGGGCTGCTGCTCTCTCCCCCACGGCCCAGAGACCAACATTTCTCCTTGGGACCCAGGAAAGGCTGGGTGGGGGGAGGGTTAAATCCAGGGGTTGGGCACTCGGATGCAAAGTTTCCTCCAGCCCTACGCCCTTGGCCTCCCGCCCGCCTGCCCACGGTGGGGGTTGGGGTGCTAGTTCTCAGGCTGAACTTAGCAGGATGAGGGTTGCAATTAGTTCGGCCGTTGCCATGGTAACGGGAGCCCAGGAGCGGGTACTGGGAGGAGGTGGATGGCTCTGCCTGGGGCAGATGGCACCTCTGAGGGCGGGAAGGGGGCCGAGGGGAGGAGCTGGTGAGTCACCTCCCCAAGGACAGGCAGAGGAGACGCTGACTCCCCCCCGCCCCCCCTCACCTCAGAGTGGGGCCTTGGGTTGGGGGAGGGAGGAAAGCCAAGAAAACCTTCCTCCTGGCCACCAGCACTGCCCACCCCGGCCAGCGCCAAATAACGGGGCCAAATAACGGGGAGAGAGAGCAAAGGTCGGGGCCTCCGGGCAGTGCCAAGGTCGGTGAAAAAAACAAGGTTAGGCAAGTTTCTTCAGAAAGAACTTGGGGCTGAGTCCCCAGACTGGACCGTCCACCAGCAACCCCCGCCCAGCTGCCCTCCTGTCCTGGCAAAGGAAAACCTGCTCAGGCCAGTTGCTGGGCTGCTTGCACGACCCCCTCCGAGGACTGTCCTTACATTGGCCCGGACCCTGGAAGGCCCCAGGTTGGGTTCCTGAAGCCCCAGGGGGAGGGCAGCCTATCCCCGAGAGAGGCCTGTCAGAGAGGCCCGTCCGCGCTGTCCACAGCCAGGCCCCGCCTCGTCGGCGCAGGTGCCCCCTGCTCCCTTCTCATCAAAACCCGGGCCCCCCCCCCCCCCCGCATTGAGGGAGGGAGGAGGCAGCATTAGAAGGAGAGGCTGGGGGGGAGTTAGTCGCTGCTCAGCCCTGCGGGGGGCGTGCGGAGAGCCCGGGGCATCGATTAGAGGGGGCGTTAGTGCAGGCCTGGCTGGGAAGCGTAGAGTTAATTCGGCACAGAATTTGGGAGTGTGGTTTTAGAGACCAGAGCCAAAGCTCAAAAAAAAAAAAAAAATCCAAAAAAACAAAAAATAACAGAAGGAGTGTGGGGGGGGTGGGAGTCTTTTCAGAGCTTCAAAAACTGAGGAGTGGGAAGAGGAGGACACACTCAAAAAATTTTTTTTGTAAAAATCCAGGAGAACAAATTGTTGGGAAAATACTGTCAAGTCCAGAAATAGACGGCCCCTCCACGGCGGAGCTTTTGGAACGGTGTCGGGCACCTCGGGCGTGGCTGGCACGGCCCCTGCAGGCTGGCACGAGATCTGAAAGGGGCAGGGGCAGGAGCTGGGACCTCTGGGGGGTGGAAGCTGCAGGTCCTGAGGGCTGCTGGGAGGTGGAGATCTGACAGGCAGCTCCCAGGGCCCGTCCTGAGCCCCAGGAACACGCCGGGAAGTGGGGGTTCTCCGGGCCGCAGGGCCCCCCCCTCCAGGGCACATTCCAGGCACCACCCAGAGGTAGCAGAGACCCCAATAGAGCCCAGCCCCCAGCCCGGCCGTCCATGGGACAGGTGAGGGGGGCGGGGCGGGGCCACGGGGGGGGGGTACCTTATCCCTCTCCTTCTGGATGCCCGTCTCCAGGGTCCCCAGCTTCTCCTGCAGCTGCTCCACGGCCTTCTGCTCCTTCTGCAGCAGGGTCCGCTCGGCCTCCCTCTCGCCCTGCAGCAGGGCGCGCTCCATCTCAGCCTGGGGGCAACCGGGACACGGCATCAGGGCCTGCTGCAGGGCTGCAGGGGAGAGACCCCGCCCAGGGAGAGGGGCCCGGCTCACCCTGGGGTCCTGGGTCATCCCTTGGCTTCAGCTCACGTCCTGGGCCTCAGACCCCTGGGGCCCCGGCTCACCCCTCGGGCCCCGGCTCACCCCTCAGCCCCGGCTCCCCGCCCCCCCTGCCCCCCGCTGCCGCTCACCTCTCGGGCCGACTCCTGCAGCTGCTGCTCTAGCTCTTTCACCCGCACCTTCAGCTGCTCCACCCGCGCCAGAGCCTGGGCCCGCTCCTCCTCCAGGGCCAGCACCTCGCCCTGGAGCTTGGTGCTGGGGGTGTCCTCATGCTGGAGGCCAGAGAAGGCACCGGACTGAGATGGGGGGTTCTGGTCCCTCGAGGCCCTTGGGAAGGGCAGCTGAACGGAGACGGGGGCAAACCCCGCTGTCCGCAAGGGCAGCGACTGGGGCTCGGCTACGGGCAGTGTGGCGGGAAGGGCGCTGGCCTTGCATGCGGCTGAGCCCAGTGCACTGCGGCCACCCCGCCCCCGCCCGACCCCGCCAGGAGGAAGCAGGGCTAGGGGCAGCCCGAGAGACCAGAAAATGACAATCAGACAGGAAGAGAGATTTGGCGCTGAGGGCCCGGCTGGGTGGGGCTCCCGGGAAGGCAGGTCGTAAAGCGAATTTACAGCCTGAGCTCCTGCACACCTTTGCTTCCTGCTCGCCTCACTCCCACCCCCTCACTGGGGTCTCTTCCCCACCTGGGCCCTCCCATGGTTCCCATCCTCAATCCTCACTGGGTCCCAGCCCAGCACCCCTGCCCCTGCCTCCCGGGCCTCCTGGTACCCTCCCCTGTCCCCCATCCTTGCCCTGGTCCTCCCTTTGCCCCGTCCCCCACCCTGCCCCGCCCCCTCACCCCTGCTCTGAACCTTCCCACCTCTGCCCCAACCCTCCTCACCCCTGCCCCACTCCCCACCCGGTGGGGCCCCCCTCACCCTGCCCCAATCCTCCCCACCCCTGCCCAACCCACCTCACCCCTGCCCTACACCCCACCTGGTCCCAGCCCCCCTCACCCCTGCCCTGACCCTCCCCACCCCTGCCCTGCCCACCTCCTGCTGGGTGCTCTCCGTGCTACTGCTCTCCTCCTTCAGGTTCTCCTCATCAGAACGCTCCAGACTCTCCCACAGGCGCGCCGTGGCCCCTCCAGGCTCCTCACCACTCCGCCCAGTGCCCCCTCGTGCCCCGGCCAGGCCCCGGGAGGGCCTCCGGCCTGCCAGCGCCAGCGCGGCGGTGGCCTCCCCAATGCTGGGCAGTTCCCCGGCCTCGGGGCCCCCGTCCGCCCGGCTGTACTCGGCACACAGGTTGAGGATGGTCTCCAGGCGCTGGCGTTCCTGGGAGCGAGGACAGAGCAGGGTGTGAGGGGGAGGCCCCGGGCCCACGGCGGCAGAGCGAGTCAGCAGCCCAGAGGCCAGGGGACCGTGAAGCCCGGCAGGAGGGCCCCGAGCCCATGGTCTGAGAACGCCCAGACATGGGCAGGAGGAGGTTGCCCGGCCACCTGCTCACGTGGCCCGGCCCGCCCCGTCTTCCTGCTTCCCTTCCCTTCTCCTTCTCTCCCACTACTGGCTTCCTTGTGGACACACCCGGCCCCTGAGCAGCGACTCTCAGGGGTTGGCAGGCCGCAGTGCAGACAGACCTAGTGACCTAGGGCATCCCGAAACCCCCAGCCCGGCCCCAACACGCGAGCAGGCAGCCCAGGCCCGCTCGGCCGTCACAGACGGCTCCTGGCAGATGCCCGCCCCGGCACGAATCCGGCACACAGCACTCGCTCACCCGGATAAACACTGCCTACGGCGCAGTCGGGCGGACAGCCACAGACTGGGCTGGGAAACACCCCCAAGGCCCGCAGGGGTGCACCTGGTTGGGCCAACCTGGGCATAGTCCTCAGACCCCAAATCACCCCGAGGTTAGCCCCTGGCTCCTTCCCAGTGAGGGCGGCCAGGTCCCAAGACTGCACCCAGCCAGGTACAGCCCTCAGGCACTAGATGAAGGGCCACGCCCCCTTCCTCCCCCCCCCATTCTTACTACCTCAGCTGGGAATCTTCTGGGGCTCCCCCAGGCCCGGGCAGACTTGGCCCCAGGACTCTCTCTCTGCCCCCCACAAACTCACCCAGCTTCCCTCCTGCTCCTTGCCTACTTCCATGGCAAAAAGAAAACCAGGAACAGCACCCCAGGGCCCCCGCCCCTGCCCCAGGACCCAGATAAGCAGCCTGGCAGCAGTGGGCGGGGCCGGGCAGGCAGCCTCTGATTTAAAGTGGCAGGTGGGGCAGGTCAGGGCGGGCAGTGGGGTGTGCTCGCGCCAGGAAGGCTGGGGAGGCAGCGCAGGGAGGCCCGGCTGATCAGCCCTTTCCCAGCTCAGCGCGGGGCCCAGCCTTCGCACCCAGGCCAACCAAGGCCAAAACAAAGGCTGGGCCCGAGGCATCATACAGCAGGGAAGCCTGGCACGCAGCAGACCTGGGTTCCACTCCCCCAGCACCACAGGGGGCTGTGCAGCCCCTTTTCAATAAATATCATTCACATCCCCTGCCCCCCGCCAGGAGGGAGCCCCGAGCACGCCTGTTGCAGGGATTGGCACAAAATCGAACAAATAAACAAGGAAGAGAAGATGGAGCAGTGGGGAGCGAGGGGTGGCAGACAGAGATGCCAGAAGGGTAAACGCACAGGCCCAGGCCCAGGACAGAGGCAGGAAGCGCCCTGAGCAGGGCTGTGACTCCAAAAGAAAGGAAACAGGCTCCTGCCTCCTCTCCCACTCCCCCACTCACCAGCCTATTTCTCTCCCGCACCTGACACACGGACTGAGGGGGTGGGGGAGCCTCAGACAGTCCCGACCCCAGGATCGGGGTCCTGGGAGAAAGCAGAATCCACATGCATGTCCTCAGCTGCCCGGGACCCCGCACTCCCTGGGATCCCTGGGGAATCCCGATCCCCAGCTGGCTCCGATGCCACCTGGGAACAGCTGCGCACACACCCACTCAGGGTGGCCCGCCCGCCCCCGTGCCCCTCCACTTTCCTGGAAGATTCAGTCTGCCGCCAGCAGGGCAGCGCCCACCCAGAAAGGAGGCGGAGGAGCTTTTCTCCGTCCCAGCCCCACCCCCAACACATACACACAGTTGGAAAGAGACCCAGGCTCTCTCCAGGCTCTGAGAACTTGCTGCGGGACTTGGGCTAACGCACACCCCTCTCTGGGCCTCGGCCTTCTCGTCACTAAGACCTGCTGCTCAGGACTTCTAAGGGCGGGAGCACACGATCTGCATGCAGGAGCCCCGGGTGCCACGTCGTTCCCAGAGCACCGACAGGTGTGCTCCCCCAAAGAAAAAAATTTTTTTGTTGGTTTTTTGGATCACACCTGGCAATGCTCAGGGGTTACTCCTGGTGGTGCTCGGGGGACCATATGGGATGCTGGGGATGGAACCCGGGTCAGCCGCGTGCAAGGCAAACACCCTACCTGCTGTACTTCAGATTCCGGCCCCCCAAAAAAGAGTTTTACACATACAATTCAGGGCACTTGTCCCATATGAGCACGGCCAGGAGTAATTCCTGAGTGCAGAGCCAGGAGTAACCTGCAGCATTGCTGGGTGTGGCCTGAACCCCAACGCCCCCAAATGTATTTTATATACATGTATTTGAAGAAGGGGGTTTGGGCCATGCCCAGCAATGCTCAGGGGCGATTCCTGACTCTGTGCTCAAGAGTGTTCCCTGAAGGTGCTCGTGGGACCCTATGTGTTACCAAGGATTCGATCTGGAGTCAGCCCCATGCAAGGCACCCCTGGCCCAAAAACTTTCTATAGCAAAGACTGTGCTATGGAACAAATACAAATTAGTGTGACTTTAAAATAAGGTTGGAGGGCTGGAGCGACAGTACAGCAGGGAGTGCATTTGCCTTGCACATGGCTGACCTGGGTTTGGTCCCTGGCATCCCATATGGTCCCCCAGCACCGCCAGGAGTAATTCCTGAGTGCAGAGCCAGGAGTAAGCCCTGAGCATCGCTGGGTGTGACCCAAAAGCCAAAAAAAAAAAAAATAGAATGAGGTCGGAGCAATAGCACAGAGGGTAAGTCCTTGCCTTGCACGCAGACAGCCTGGGTGTGACCCCTGGCACCCCACGTGGTCCTCCAAGCTCCCCAGCACTGATCCCTGTGCCCCCAAAAACCAAAATAGATAGAATAAAATAAGGCCTTAGAGACTTTTGAGGACTCTGTTTGGAACCTCGAGCTACTGGTCACTATGCAGAAAGGGGGCACTGCCCGAGGCGCCCATGCACTGGCCTGCCCGCGCCGGCCGCCCACCCGCTCACCAGCCGCTCCATCTCCTGCTCGCGCAGCCGCTCCTGGCGCTGGCGCCGGTGGTACTCCAGCAGCTCGTCCTCGTTGTCGCTGATCTCGGTGATGCTGTTCTTGCGCTCCCGGCCGACGGGCACGCGCAGGTCCCCCGTGGAGAGCTTCCTCTGCACCCGGGGGCTCTGGCGGGGCGAGGGTCCCGTCAGGGAGCCCAGGCTGTAGGCGGGGCTCAGTCTGCCACTGAGGCTGCCCTTGCGGGGCGCCAGGGACTCCCCCAGGGTGGGCGAGGGGCTCCGTGTCCTGCGGCCCCGGGCACTCGACGTCAGGGAAAAGTCCTCTGGGGTGGCCCCGTGGGCAGCCCAGCGCCGGGGCCGGGGGCTCTCGGCCACGTCCCTGCTCAGCTTGGTTTCCGAGGGGCTCCGGGCAGACATGGGGGACAGGGCCCGGCGGGATAGAGACGGGCTCAAGGGAGGGAGCTCCCGCATGCTGTCCACCCCCCGCCGGCTGAGGCGGGGGCTCTCGGGGGGCGGCAGAGCCCTGGCGGCTGAGCCCTCCGAATAGGTCCTGCCCACCAGCTGGCGCGCGGGGCTAGCTGGCAGCACCCGCTCAGCGCCGGGCAGCTCGTGGAAAGGACTGGGCGGCCGGTCCTGGAGGGTGACCATCTTGCTCCGGGGGGCCGGGACGGGAGGCTGGACCTTGGGGCTCCCAGGAGTGCTGGTGGGTTGGCCCCGAGCACCGGATGCTGGGTATTCACTCAGGCTGATGGCCACCACGGGCAGCTGCCCACCCAGCCGGGGGCTCTCCGTGGCTCTGCGGGCCTCTGCCAACACCGTGGCTGCCGGGCTGTCTGTCAGCAAGCCCCGAAGGCCGGGGCTGGGGGGTCTCTCGAGACCCCCTTTCCTGCCCAGCCGGGGGCTCTCGGAGGGGCGGGCCCCACTCGGTCGAGTCTGCGGGGGCTGCAGGGCCAGATGGTAGCTGGAGGAGCGAGCAGGCACCAGTGGGGGCATGGAAGGGGCTGGCTCCTGCCCGCTGGGTGAGTGACTGGCACAGCTCCCACTGCTGGCTGGCGAGGAGAGCGGAGAAAAGGCTGGCGAGGTGTTCTCGTAGCTGGAGCCCATGGACATGGCCCCGGGGCTGGTCGGGGGAGACAGCAGGTAGCGCCCCCCGTTGGCCATCGGGGACAGGGGCGATGTGGCTGCGGGCTTCATGGGGGCCACGGTGGGCTCCCCCAGCACCAGCGAGTCCATGATGTCCTGGAGATCCTTCTCGATGGAGCTCACCAGGGAGCTGTGGCTGGCACAGGTGGCCGGGCCCCGGGGTGCGGGAGGCGGGGCGTGGTTCCCGTTCATCAGGCCTTCCGGCTCGGCTGCGGAGGGAGGCAGAGTGGCCTGAGGGGGGCTGCACAGGCCAGAGAGGACGCACCCCACCTCCTGCTGGCAAAGGCACTGCAGACGCAGCCGGGAAAGCTTGGTTCTAGCAGCCACCCCTGCCCCGGTGCCGTGTGGCCCGCCCCAAGTCGCTGGCCTGCCGTTTCCCCGTCTGCTCGTCCCTGCTGGCAATGCCAGCTGGGCCTGGTTGTGGCCGCCTCACCCCCAGACTTGCTCCCTCCCTGCCTTGGTTTCTCCACCTCCTCTGCAGCTGCTTCGGGAAGGGCAAGCAGACAGGATAGAACTGGCCAGAAGCACCGGATCCTCCCATTCTCACAGGCCGCCGTGGCGTCCTGACTCACGGCCAAGATGCAGGAACAAAGATGCCGGGGTCCCTGCTCACTGCACGGGAGGGTCTGGTTTGGGCGCTCATCTATGGAGGCCAGGCAGCCCGCAGCGGTGAAATAAATGCTGCTCTGAGCTTCCAGAAAGTTCATTAGGCCGATCCAGCATGCTCACCTCTGCCTGGCTTTAGCCACCCACCCACCCACCCAGCAGAGTCCCTAGAACCTGAGCCCAGAGGGTGGGAGGGGACACAGAACATAGTGCAGGGGTCGGCAGGGGTCTGGCTCCAGAGCCCCCAGGGGTTGGTAAGAAAAGCTTCGCTGGACCATCTGGGCCACACCAACAGGGATTCTCAGAGACAAGGGAGCTGCCGAGAACGTGGGGGCCGCCAGGACCACCCACCTGTCCTTAGTTTCCCTGACCACCCTCCGGCCCAAGCACCTGACATACAAAGTCCCGGGGATCACGTGACATCTGTTGTCACACGGACACCTGAACCGTGCAAGGCAGGGGCGGTGGTGGGGAGGAGGCAGGCATTCACCCGGGCAGCTGGGACAAGCACCCACCCTCCTGGGGACTCAGTACTTGACACTGAGCTCCAGCTGCTGCCTGGAGGTTGGCCAGTGGGGGGCTGGGGGAGGGGCCCAAGGACAGTGCCACACAGGCGGCCCCCACAGTTCACGAGGGTCCTCTTTAGGGTCCCAGACCCAGAGGGTGGCTTTTCAGGAGAGTGGGACCGAGAGTGTCGCCTGGGCACTGGGCACAGGACAGCCCAGCTGAAGCCGGTAGCTGGACATTGCCCAGGCTGCCTGGGTATTCCGTGGATGGCCCACGGCAGGTGGCACCACACCGAGATCACTGGCATTGTCCAGTCCAGGCACTTGGTATGGCTGATGCTAACCCAGGCCACCCCTGAGACCCAGCTCGGTACCTACCAGGGCCAGAGCCGTAGGGGGGCCCAGGGGCCCGGCCCCCTGCCGGGATCATGCTCTTCATCCACTTGGCTTCAGCGGGGTGGTTAAAGCGGAGGAAGGTGGACTGGCCCAGGCATAGCATGCAACCTGTGGGGACAGCAAACGCTCAGGGCCACCCGAGAACAGCCCTCACACCACCCTCACTGTGTCCCGTGGGGCCAAGAGCAGATGCAGGGAGAGGGAGCGGAGGGCCCCAGACCTGAGCCCGAGCTACACCCCTTCCTACTAGCTGACATCATGCAAAGGGGTCTGCATGTAGTTCCCTCGCTGGGAAACAGGGGCGCGCCCTCCCCCAGTGGAGTAAGCCCCAACTGGAAGGGGCAAAGATCAGAGAACATCGAACACTGTGGCCCCCCGCATCCCCTAACTGATGCCCCCATGAGCCATCATCCGTCCCTTGAACGAATCCTGCCAGGGTCCCACAGAAGCTTGGGAAACGGGGTGGGATGAGTAGTTCAACACTCTTGTTCAGGGGTCCAAAGGGAGAGTACAGCGGGGAGGGCGCTTGCTTGCAGGTGGCCGGCCCACGTTCCATCCCCGGCATACCATGCCGTTCCCAGAACCAGCCAGGAGTGAGCCCTGAGTACAGTCAACCCTGGCACGGCTGGGCGTGACTCAAAAGCAAAAAGAAAAATTCCTGTTTGGAACCTGTTTTCTGTTCCTAAGCCCCCGCCGCCCATCACCACATCATGGCCCGAGGAGAGACGGTGGCCACCGCTCAGGAGGGATGGACAGCTGGACAGACAGGAAGTGCTGACCCCCACCCTGCTTCTCTCCAACAAAGCACCCTCTGCTCCTTGGTCTCCCCTAGCATGGGGCCGGGCTGAGGCCACTGCGCCCAGACTCAGCCAAGCACATTCCCGGGCAGCAGACACAAGCCCAGTCCTGTCCAGGAACTGTGACGGCTGGGCGGGCGGGGGAGAGCATCTGGGAAGCAGAAAGCGTAGCCAGGGGCGCCCGGAGGGGTGGGGAGGCAGGTGTGCCCACAGGCGCTGAGCCTCAGCCGAGCTCCGCCTCCTGCCACACCAGGTGCTCCAGGCCGCCAGCAGAGGATGTTATTTTGGAAGCAGCCCCGCAGGCGGGCTTCCCCTACCACCCACCCTTCACACACCCCGCCTCCTTCCCACCCATCCTGGTGCCCCTCCGTGCCCCAGCTAAGGTGGCAGGGACGCTCACATTCCTGGGCGCTGAGACAGTTCGACTCAGGAGGGCGGCAAGGTCGAGGGCCACCCCACCTGGGAAGCCCCCGGCCCCACCTGACACCTGTAGCTGGGGTGGGCAAGCCAAGAAGCCCAGGGATCATCCCCATAGTGGACAAAGGCCACCCACTTCTCTGACACACCCGGCTCCTCCCAAGCAGGAGGGCACCAAGAATCTGATGGCTGATGGGGTGGGTAGGAGAGGGAGGGAGTTTCTCCAGCCAAAGCTACCAATCGGAGCTGCCGAACCAGAGTAAGCATAACCAGAATAATAATAGCCAAGCCCACGTACCCCTAATTACAACCCCAGCTGTTCCAGAAAGCGCCCTCCCAGGCCCCGCCCCTCCCTGCAGCCAGTGAACCAGCTAATTAATGATGAGTTTGCAGGGTCCACGGACCCCTGTGCACCCCGCGGAGAGGGGGAGGAGGGCAGGAGCGGGGCGGGGACAGGAGCCTGACCACATGGTCCAGACTGGGAGAAGGGTGGGAGTCTGGGCGGACCCCCCCGGTCCTCACGGCCAAGCCCTCCCAGGCAGGGGGCTCTGGCCTAGCTACCCTGGCCTGCCCTGCCCCCTCCCACCTCACCTCCACACAGGGGGTGTGGCCGGGGTGTGGCCAGGCTGCCGCGGGGCTATAAATAGTGATGCCCGGGCAGCAGAGCCCGGTCTGTATTAATAGACTAGGCCTGAGGGCAGGGGGACCGGAGCGCCCAGCTCCCGCCCAAATTAACTTTCTATTTGCACTCAGGGGCACAGGCTTCCCCCCCCCACCTCCAGCCGTTTTCCCCCCAGCAAGAACCCTCCTCTCTGACCCCTTCTGCCCCCCAACTCCCAAGGAAGCCCCGGCACCTCCTTAGGCAAAGTTGTGCCCCCTACAACCTCCACGTCCCTCCAGGACCCACGGCCCCGCTGGGCAGAGCGGAGCGCCCATCTGGGCTGAGGGGAGCAGGGGGAACCCCACACGCACACTCACAAAGGGACACAGCGCCCCGTGCCCAAGCCGTCCCTGCCTGCTGGCCTCCCAGACGGGAGGGGACCGGCCGGTCGCAGGCGGGGCAGAGGGGCCAGGCCCTGAGGTCTGGCCCGGCTCCCCACCCGGGGGGCTGCTCTGCCCCGTGCAGTGGCAGGTCCCCTGGAAAGGTGCTGCTGAGGAAGAGAAACCCTCCAGATGAGAGCCCCCCCTCCATAAGCCCACACTCCCGCTCGGAACCGCCCGGACACCGAGTCCTCCAGCGCCGAGCTCCCGGAGGGCGGGCAGGACCCCGCGGCCCCCAGCCCCGGCCCCCTCCCACGCCTGCCCCTGCCTCCAGCGGCTGGCACGGGGCTGAGAACTCACCGCCCGCCGGGACCTGGGGACGTGCGTCCTGCGGGCCCCCCGCTAGCCCGGCCCGCCGGGCCCTTTGAGGGGGCGGCTCCGGCTCCAGCAGCAGCAGCCGCGGCGGCCGCCGCCAGTGCCCGGGAGGGGCGGGCGCCCAGGCGGGGGAGGGGAGCCGGGAGGGAGGGACAAAGGAGCGGAGGAGGGAAGAGGAAGTGATGGAGGAGCGCGGGCGGGCGGGCGGGAGGATGCGGAGCGCGGGGACCGCGGGGACCCCGGGAGGGGACGGGGCGAAAGGCCAGCGGTGAACTCCGCGGGGCAGCGCCGCAGGCCACGTGGGGCAACGGGGTTCCCCTGGGAGCGCTCGTGGCCAGCAGAGTCCAGCGCCCGGGGCTGGCTGGTCAGCTGGGGCCAGTCACACCCTCTGGCCTGGGCGTCTTTATCTAGGAGACTGGCCTCAATGACAACGGAGGTTACACGCTGACATTCCGGCTCAGGCCTCGCAGAAGGTGACCCCCACCCCACCCTGCTGGGAGTTCAGGCCAGGCCCGGCCTCTGGGCAGTGTGAGGGACGCTGACCCCGTGGCTCCGCCCCCACCCCTGGAGTTTGCCCCACCCCATGACCCAGGCTGGACACCAGCAAATGCCGTCTCGCCCAGGTCCCTGGGGCTCCTGCAGGCTGCGGGGCTGAACCAGCCAAGAACCTATAACCTAGTCTGAGATCCAGATTGTCCCCTGGGGTCCAGTGGCCCGACCTGGGGACACCAGCACGCCCAGAGGCACACTCTGCGCCCTCTGCACCCCAGCTCTGCTCAGAGCTCACCCCCAGCTCTCTCCCTGGGCGGGCCACCCTGAACCCCACAGACTCCAGTTAGACACGTTCTCTCCCGTGCATTCCCTCCCACAGACAGCCCCCCAGACAGACGCCAGACCCTCCTGGGGACAGTAGCTCAGACACAGAGACCCCAGAGAGACAGCCAGAGGGCAGGAGGGTGGGGGGAGAAGATCAGATTAGGGGACATGGGGAAGGGCCATGGGTGCTAGTGGTGGTGGGCTGAAAGCTGTGCACAATCAATATCATAAATTTCTATTTAATTCTATATATATTATCTATATAATTTCGGTTGGTCACCTGGTGATGCTCAGGGCTTGCTCCTGGCAGTGCTCAGGAGACCAGAGGCAATACTGGATGCCAACAGGAGTTGTATGCCAGGCAAGTGGGTACTAGCCCTTCTCTATTGCCCCTTGGACTCTCTCTTCCACCTAATACCACACGTGTAACACCACTGGGCCAGAATACCCTATAATATTAAAACCCAGGGGTTTTGGGGCTGGAGCAATAGCACAGCGAATAGGGTGTTTGCCTTGCACACGGCTGACTCGGGTTCGATTCCCAGTATCCCATATGGTCCCCTGAGCAGCACAAGGAGTAATTCCTGAGTGCAGAGCCAGGAGTAACCCCTGAACATTGCTAGGTGTAACCCAAAAAGCAAAAAAAAAAAAAAAAAAAAAAAAAAAAAACAAAACCAAAAAACAAAAAAACCCAGGCGTTTAAAAATAAAGATGAGGGGCCAGAGCAATAGTACAGTGGGGAGAGTGTCTGCCTTGGACGCGGCTGACCTGGGCTCTATCTCTGGCATCCATAGGGTCCCCTGAACACCCCCAGGAGTAATTCTGAGTGCAGAGCCAGTAGTAGTCCCTGAGCATTGCCGGGTGTGACCCAAAAAGCCAATAATAAAAAAAAAAAAAAGGAAAAAAAAAGTATTAAAAAAAAGAAAAAAATTTAAAAAGCCAATAATAATAATAATAATAATAGCAAAATTAAAAAAATAAAAACAGGGATGAAACATGGGGTTAAGGGGCTGGAGAGATAGTACAAGATGCTGTGCATAGGGGGCTGGAGTGATATGACAGTTCAGCAGGTAGGGCATTTGCCTTGCCAACCCAGGTTCAATTCCTGGCACCTCATATGGTCCCCCAAGCACTGCCAGAAGTAATTCCTAAATGCAGAGCCAGGAGTAACTCTTGAGCATCGTGGGTGTGGCCCCAAAACAAAACAACAAACAAGACTAATGTGGATTGAACTAGTACCCTGTATGGTCCCCTGAGCACCACCAAGAGTCATTCCTGAGTGCAGAGCCAGGAGTATATCCTGAGCACAGCCAGGTATAGCCCCCAAACAAAACACCCTATAGGGTCGGGGCAGAGAGAGACATAGGACAGTGGGGAGGCACTTGCCTTGCATATGCCCAACCTGGGTTCAATTCCCGGCTCCACATATGATCCCCTGATTCCTGAGCACAGAGCCAGGAGTAAGTCCTGAGCACAGCTGGGTGTAGCATCCCCATATTAAAAAAAAAAAAAAAATGGAGTACAGGGGCTGGAGCAATAGCACAGCAGGTAGGGCGTTTGCCTTGCACGCGGCCGACTCGGGTTCGAATCCCAGCCATACCATATGGTCCCCTGAGCACCGCCAGGAGTAATTCCTGAGTGTAGAACCAGGAGTAACCCCTGTGCATCGCTGGGTGTGACCCAAAAAGCAAAAAAAAAAAAAAAAAAATGGAGTACACCCTGAGTGATAGCACAGCGGGTAGGGCGTTTACCTTGCACGAAGCCAACCCAGGTTCCATTCCTCCGTCCCTCTTGGAGAGCCCACCAAGCTACCTAGAGTATCCTGCCCGCACGGCAGAGCCTGGCAAGCTCCCCGTGGCATATTCGATATGCCAAAAACAGTAACAACAAGTCTCACAATGGAGGCGTTACTGGTGCCCGCTCGAGCAAATCGATGAGCAATGGACAGGATGACAGTGACACCCCTGAGAACTGCTGAGTGTGGCACAAACGCAAAAATAAACAAACACAGTCTCCGGACCGAATCAATCGTGCATCAGGTAGGGCATTTGCTTTGCATGTGGCCAACCCAGGTTTGATTCTCAGCACCCCATATGATCCCCCAAGGCCACCAGGAGTGATCCCTCAGCATAAAGCTAGGAGTAAACCCTGAACCCCGCTGGGTGTGGCCCCCAGACAAACAGAATACATGGTTAAAGGCAATTGCCAAGAATAATCCCTGATGGGGCTGGAGTGATAGCACAGCGGGTAGGGCGTTTGCCTTGCACGTGGCTGACCCGGGTTCGAATCCCAGCATCCCATATGGTCCCCTGAGCACCGCCAGGGGTGATTCCTGAGTGCATGAGCCAGGAGTGACCCCTGTGCATTGCTGGGTGTGACCCAAAAAGCAAAAAAAAAAAAAAAAAAGAATAATCCCTGAGCACCTCTGGGTGTGACCCCAAACCAAAAGAAATAAATAACACCATTATAACCATGAATCTACGATTTAAAAAAAAAATCGGGGCTGGAGTGGTAGCACAGCGGGTAGGGCGTTTGCCTTGCACGTGGCTGACCCGGGTTCGAATCCCAGCATCCCATATGGTCCCCTGAGCACCGTCAGGGGTGATTCCTGAGTGCATGAGCCAGGAGTGACCCCTGTGCATCGCCGGGTGTGACCCAAAAAGCAAAAAAAAGAAATAAAAAAAAATAAACCACACACACACACAGAGGAGGCTGGAGTGATAGTACAACAGACAGTACTCTTGCTTTGCACACAGCTGACCTGTGTTTGATCCCGCAACACCACATATGGTCCCTGGGCCCACTGGGAACAATCCCTGAGCCTTTGTCAAGAGTCAGCCCTGACAGCACAGCGGGTAGGGCTTGCACACGGCCGACCCAGGTTCAATTCCCAGCATCCCATATGGTCCCTCGAGCACTGCCAGGGATAATTCCTGAGCAGAGCCAGGAGTAACCCCTGTGCATCGCCAGATGTGACCCAAAAAGAAAAAAAAAAAAACAGTAAGCCCTGAGCACAGCTGAGTGTGGTCCCTAAACAAACAAACAAAAAGCGTTGGAGCCAGAGACACAGTCCAGTGGGTAGGGGACTCGCATGGCAAGTAACTAAGCTGAGTCTCTTCCCTGGCACCACAGAGGGCCCCCTGAGCCAGGGGTGGTCCCCGAGGACAGAGCTAGGAATAAACCCTGGATGTGGCCCATAAACACAACCCCACAAAAGTTAAACTCCTTAGAGAATGCTTTTCTTTCTTTGCTGCTCACCAACCCACACTGAAACTACTGTAACTACACATACACCCTCTCTCTCTGGCCCCTTCATTTTTCCTTTAGAAGGAAATTCTCTGCACTTCCACATGTACAAAGAATTCCCCTTCTAAAGGAAAAATGAAGGGGCCAGAGTGATAGTACAGTGGAGAGAGAGCTGCCGTGCACGCAGCCAACCTGGGTTCCATCCCCAGCACTCCATATGGTCCTCTGAGCACCACCAAGAGTCATTCCTGAGTGCAGAGCCAGGAGTAACCCCTGAGCATCGCCGGGTGTGACCCAAAAAGCAAAAAAAAAAAAAAAAAAGGAAAAACGAAGGACCATATAGGGCCAAATGCATGATACAGGAGGCTTACCAAAAAAAAAAAAAAAAAAATCAACCAGAATCTCCGGAAGCGTGATTCACACTCTGGAGAGTGTGCCCACCAGCTGGACAGTCCAGGCAGAGCTGGCCTATGCCTGTCAGTGAGCAGCAGGGCAGGGGAGGCACAGAGAGGTGGGAGGTGCTTTTCCTCTTTCCCTTGTGGGTCTTTGCACTTTACTGCTTTATTTACTTATTTGTATAGGTTTGGGGCCACACCTGATGGTGCTCAGGGCTGACTCCCGGCTCTCTGCTCAGATTGACTCCTGGCTTTGTGCTCAGGGCTGATTCCAGGTGGGGCTCAGGGAACCCTATGGGATGCTGGGCATTGAACCCGGGTTGGCTGCGTGCAAGGCGAGCACCCTCCCCGCTCGCTGTTCTATGGCTCTGGTCCCCTCTGTCAGTCTTATCACTGAGGCTGTTGGAAGACTTGGCCCCATTTTACAGAAGGAATCACAGAAGAGGCTGGAAGAGAGCAGCAGGCCGCGGGCACCAGGCAGGGCTCAGGCAGCAGTGAGCTTGGGGACCCGCTGTCTAGACAGCCCGGGCCCTGGCTGGGCGGCTTTCTTGGTTGTCCCTGCCTCAGTCCCCTCCGGGCCTTTCATGTGGTCTGGCGCAGTGGCCTGGGGTGGGCAGCAGCCCCAGGGAGGTCCCGCCTCGCTTCCTGCTCCTCCTCCCAGCTCCAGAAACTTCCCGGAGACCAGGCGGAGCGGTCAGCCTCCGCCTTCCCAGCTCCCTCACTTCAAGCTCCCGGGTCCGAGCTGGAAGTTGGCGTCTGCTCTGTGCCCGATGCCCCTCGGCCTGGGCCAGGCACCGTCCTCCTCCTCCTCGAGTCTGGCACTGCCAGCCCTTCTCGTGTGACGTGGGCCCCTGGCAGAGCGCCCAGCATGACCCGGCCAGAGCAGGCGCCTGATATTTCTCGGGGAGCCCTCTGCTTTCCAAAGAGGAGGGTCCCCTCTAATGGAGGGGTGGGGATGGGGGTCATGGGGTGGGGTGGGGGCGGGGCACCAGGCCGGGGAACTAATCTTCTGACACCATCTGCCCGAGCACCGACGTGGACATTCGGGTCCCACCCGTCCCCAGTTCACCTCTGTCCCTCACTCGAACATGCCGACCCATAAACATGAAAAAAATTCACATCCGGAGATGCATAAACACACAGCCCCACAGACACAGGGAGGCCGCCCGCGCACCCCTGAGCCACCCCGTTGCCAGGGAGACACACTCCCAAGAATGTCCGGAGTGGGGCCGGGCGGGGCTGGGCTCGGTGCCTCTCCCCCGAGAGGAGGCAAGGAAACCCTCAGCGCCTTGAGCCTGGGGCCGGGGGGCCGGGAAGAACACCCGCTCCATTGTGCCCGGCCGCCCTCCCCAAGGCTGGCCCGCTTCTGAGACAGGCGAGCCCAGACAAGAGGGTTTGGGGGTGGCCAGCAGGAGGGGTCTGAGGGTCCGCAGAGAGTGGGAGGGTACATATTTTACAGGGCGGGGGGGGGGGCGGGCTGGGTCACCAGGGCCACAGGAAATGCCTAAGAATTCTCTCTTGGCCCCAGGCCTTCGGGAGCACTGGTGATGCTTGAGCCGGCCAGGCCGCCTGCTCTCACCAGGGAGAGGCTTCCTGGGGGGCGTGGGGGGCATGCGCCGGGCCCAAGGGAAAGAAGCATCGGGTCTCCCGGGAAGCAGAGAGGGGAGAACGGGACAGAGAGAGGGTGTTTCCTCCAGGAGCAGGGAGGGTCCCCAGAGCACGGTGCCGCTCCTCAGTCCTGCACAGTCCAGACCAAGCTCCCACCCTGCCAAGCTCACCTTCACCCTCCCAGCGACACGCATGCCTGCCCTCCTCCTCCTCCCAGCCAACTGTCAACTCGGTTTGGGCCCAAACACACCCGGCCCAGAGCCATTGGGCCAGCCCTGGGCTGGAGGCACGAGCTTAAGAGCCTCCCCCGCCTGCTGCTTTGAAATAAAGGTGGTGGTCACATGCAAGACCCCAAGGCCACTGTCAGTGGATGGGGCCGGAGTGGACAGGCCCTCGGCTCCATGAGGCCACACAGCCTCCAGGGCAACTCCCAGATGAGAGGTGTGTGTGGGGGGTGGGGTTGGCCACACCTGGCGGTGCTCAGGGTTGACTCCTGGCCCTGTGCTCGGGGAATCACTCCTGGTGGGGCTTCTTAGGGGACCATAGATGGGTGCTGGGGATCAAACCCAATGGACCACGTGCAAGGCCAGCGCCCTCCCCGCTGTCCCGTCTCTGCAGCTCAGAACAGCTCCCTCCAGGCAGGATGCAGTGTGATTCCCTACCGCCCCGCCCCCCCACCCCGGGCACCCGAGCTTTGGGCCGCCATGCTGTGGCGCGGGCTGGCAAGAGGGGGCAAGTGGAGAAGCAGAGGGTCTGAGACACGCGGTGCAGGAGGACGTGAGCATCCCAGCTCACCGATCCGGTCGTCCTGCCGGTTCCTATGGCAACCACCGCAGACAGTCTCCTGTACCTACCAGCCCGGGTTCTGCAACTGAGACCCCCGGGCTCTCAAAGCTTACCCTGTGTGAGCCGGGTGGGCTTCCGGACAGGGAGTCCATCAATCGTGCAGGCATTTCCGCAGGGGTAGAGGGTGAGGGTACCCCGAAGGTTCTCGATATAGCAGTGTTCCGGGGCCAGGCCTGGGCCCTGCAGTGAGATGTCCCTGGCCGCAGACCCAATCACTGTCTTCCCTGCGGGCAGGGAGCGAGGTGGGTGAGACGGAGCTGGTCCCGGCCCAAGAGCCAGGGACAGGCAGAGAGGGTGGCCGGAACTAGATTTCCGCCTGCTATTCCTGGGACACTCACTGCAGACCCGCCCCCGGACCCCCCAGGAGGTGTGAGAAGCTCATACAGCTGGAGGCAGACTGGGGGGGGGGCAGAGCAAGAGGGCAGCAGGGGTTTCCTGTGGGCATGCCCTACATCTCGCCCACTGCCCCCTCTAAGGCCCTGTCCCCTTCACCCCCCTCCCCTCCTTCCCTCAGGCTCCCCTCTTCCACTCTGCCACCTGCAGACTCCCCCCCCAAACACTCACACACTCTCTGCGGGCAGCCTCCCCCCTCAGTAGGGAAGGGAATCCCCCCTGGCAGAGCCCCTGGGACTGGCATTCAGGGAATGTGGGGAATGGAGCATCGCCCAGGCATCGAGGGCAGGGGGGGATGGGGAGGAGCTGTGGGGCCCAGGGCCTGTGCCAGGGCCTTGTCTTGGGAGATGGGCCCCCCCTTCCCACTCTCCCTCTCACCACCTGCAGCCTCCACCCTCCCCTCCCCCACCCCTCCCCGCCGCCCAGCCTGGCACTGCCCTAGAGGGAGGCCCTGGCATCTAGGCTGCTGGTTGCTAAGAGCAATGAGCTCTCCTGTTTCAGTGCTCGGCGCGGCTCCTCTAAGCCGCTCTTTAATCCCAGCCATGAAGCCAGATTATCTCCCCAGGCGGATGGACCCGCATCTGGGAGGCAGGACAGGGAGGCCAGCAGCGTGGGATGGCCTGAGGGGCGTCCGCTTGAGAGGGGCAGACATTGCCTGCAAGAGCTGCCCCCTCCACCCCGGCCCCGGCCTGGGCTGGCCGGAGGGAGGGCGGGGGAGCAGCGGGTAGGGTGCACCGGGACACTTACCTTCCTCCAGGGGCAGGAGGGTGATGGCCGTGCTGAGCCGCCCGCTGCCCAGGCTCACCAGGTGGGGCTTGTCCGTCTGGACCTTCAGCCCTTTCCCCGTCTCGATCAGGTCCAAAGGGCCCTTCTGCAGGGGACGGGGCGGGGGACGAGCATCGTGAGGGGGTCCTGGGCAGCCTCTTCCCCACCCACCCCCTCTCCAGCCCTCGCCCCCCTGGAAGGGCTCCGGAGTCTCAGCGCTGAGCATTCTCCCACTGAGCGGTAACTCGACCCGCATGGAGGCCACACACTGTCCCTCTGGATTTATCTCGAGTTCTGGCTTCACTGCCCCCTTTGTCTACTAAGGCAGAAAGGAGGAGAGAGGAAGGGGGGGCAGGCTGTGCTGCACCGGAGGGGGCGGTCCACGGGGCAGCAATCAGGACCTCGCCCTGCAGGCCCAGCGAGGTGAACCAAGGGCCAGAGCCGCCGGGCCTGGTCCCACCAGCCCCTCACTGGATGGGACCCTAAAGGTAAACAAACGAAAAAGATCTCTCCCTGGGGCTGGAGATAGAGTGGGGGGAGGGGGGAGTCACTTGCCTTGCAGGAGGGCAGCCCCTTCCCCTTAGGTGCCAGGCACCGCCCCCCTCCCCCCCCTCCCGCACACAACACTGCTGAGAGTCAGCGAGGAGGGGCCTCTGAACACAACCCCCCACGCCCTCAAAATTCAAAAGACTGGCCGGAGTGATAGCACAGCAGGTAGGGCGTTTGCCCCGCACAGGGCCGACCCAGGTTAGATCCCTGGCATCCCATATGGTCCCCTGAGCACTGCCAGGAGTCACCCCTGAGCATCACTGGGTGTGACCCAAAAAGCAAAAAATAAATAAATAAGTAAATAAATTAAAATCAAAGACCTTTTTCTTTTTTTGGATCACACCTGGCAATGCACAGGAGTCATTCCTGGCTCATGCACTCAGGAATTATCCCTGGCGGTGCTCAAGGGACCATATGGGATGCTGGGATTCGAACCTGAGTTGGCCGCGTGCAAGGCAAACGCCCTACCCGCTGTGCTGTCACTCCAGCCCCAACCTTATTCTTTTTTTTTTTGCTTTTTGGGTCACACCCAGCAATGCATAGGGGTCACTCCTGGCTCTACACTCAGGAACTACCCCTGGCGGTGCTCAGGGGACCATATGGGATGCTGGGAATCGAACCTGGGTCAGCAGCATGCAAGGCAAACGCCCTACCCGCTGTGCTATCGCTCCAGCCCCCAAAGACCTTTTTCTATAAGCCTGCTAAAGCATCCCCTCCGCCATGGCCCGGTTACAGTCAATTATCAGAGGGCTGGAGGTCAGAGCGGTAGTACAGCGGGAGGGCGCTTGCTCTGCAGGCTCCTGACCTGAGTTCAAGTCCCGGCACCCCACATGGTCCCCCACCCCATGGACCCATAGGAGCGGTCCCCGAAAGCAGAGCCAGAAGTAATCCCTGAGCCCTGCTGGGTGTAGCCCCTAAACCAGAAAGTAAGTAAAAATAAAATAAATGAAAATAAATGACCAAAGGGGTAGAGTGGGACTCAGCTCGGGGTCAGTCTGTGAACGAACTCCTGACTTTCAGAGGGGATTTTTGGGTGAAGCCATTAACCTGATACTTATATGGCCTCGGTGCTTAGCAGGCCCGGGAGCTGGCCGGGCGCAGAGCTGGGGGACCCCCATACCCGGGCTCAGAGCCAGGCTAGTGTGGAGAGTGGCCCCCAGGCCCGGGTTAGCTACAGAAGCAGCCGGCCCCTCCCTCAGGGCACCCAGCCCCACACACTCACCTGCACCACAGCGGGGTTCTTGCCTCCAGGGCCCACCTGGTTCCTGTTGACCGTGTCCATGGCCCGTGGGCGCCAGTGGTCCTGGGCACACAACAGCAGGCTGGTGAGAGGGGGCCGGGGCAGGAAAGCAGGTGCAGAGGCTCTAAGGCCATAGCCCCGGGAAAGGCCCCTCCATCACCCTCACTGCCAGGATGGACGAGCTGGAGGCAGAGGGGAGGCAGCTGGGGAGCTGTCAGGGACCCCGTCACCGCCCCAGGGCCCCCACACCTCTCCAACCACAGCAGGGACACCGCCCCATCCAGCCTCGGCCAGGGCCACTGCAGGGCCCCGCTTTCAGCCTCCCGCCCCTGAAGCCCCCTCGGGGTGCAGGGTTCTACCTTAGTGGGGCAGTCAGACCTGAGGAACCCCTCCAGGGAGCCTCTAGGTGGGCATCAGCTGAGCCTGTACCTTCCCTCCTCCCTCCCTCCGCTCTGCTCTCCCTTTGTCTCTTTTCCCAGGGGTCTCAAAAGGATGTTTTCTTAAAGGAGACACAACAGGGAAACTCTCCATCACCCCTTGCTCAATTCCCAGACCCTTGGTGACTCAGCTGCGACTGGAGAACTTGGGTCCTTAACTTGACGTATGGTCTGCAGGAGGTGGAGGTCCTTCCAGCCAGGGGACCACGCCTTCTGGAGCCCCACTGTGCATTCTTTGCCACTGGGTCCCCTGCATCCTGGCTCACACTTATGTGCCCGAGACTCGTGAGCGAGGACCTTGGGGTATGATTTGCCTGTTCCTCAGCCATCTCAGCTTGCCAAGGTGGGCCTCTGGCCCGCGCTGGGAGAGGGTATTGGGGCAAGAAAGCTGAGAAGCACCCCTGCGGGGGTGGGGGGCCCCTGGAAGGGCTTCCCCCCACCCCCGCACTTTCTCTCCCAGCCATCTGCCCGGGGACCTGGGGAGGAAGTGGGCGCTGCAGAGCATTCCAAGGAGTGTCTGGCCCTCGCGGTGGGGCTCGGCCACAGAGTTACTAATTTTACCCTTCCAGCCTCCACCCTTCCGGACTCCAACTGCATGACTCCGTCACCATTTCCACCCCAGCCAGAGGAACAGAGGCAAGAGCAGAGCCCAGGGCCCACCTCAGATCAGCCTGGGAAGAGGAAAGGCAAACATACTGACTTAGACCCGGCTCCCAGCTGGCCTGGTCCCGGCCCTGGGCTATCTGGCCCCCAGGGGCTGACTTGCCAGGCTTAGAGAGAAACAGGCCTGCCAGCCTTATCAGGAAAGGCCCTCAGATTCTCCAAGGGAGAGTGGGTGGGGAAGGGGACTTTTATCTAGAAAACAAGCAGGAAGCAAAAGAAAACAACAGCAAAATGAAGGAAAGGGACTCATTTAGTGGCTAGAACTTTAGGCTGGGCTGCAGGAGCCTTTAATTCGGGGGTCACTCCTGGCAGTGTTAAGGGGTCACTCCTGGCTGTGTTCAGGGACACTTACGAATGCCAACAGGGTCCCCAGGGTCTCTGATCTGTAAATCACATGCCCACCCAGACTATCTCTTCAGCACAAGAGCTTAAAATTCTAATTCAGACTTAATTTTGATTTTCGTTGTTGCTGTTCTTTTTTTTTTTTATGGACTTCATTTTTTGTTTTGTTTTGTTTTGTTTTTGGGCCACACCTGGCGATGCACAGGGGTTCCTCCTGGCTCATGCACTCAGGAATTACTCTGGGTGGTGCTTGGGGGACCATATGGGACACTGGGAATCAAACCTGGGTTGGCCGAGTGCAAGGCAAACACCCTACCCACTGTGCTATTGCTCCAGTCCCCTTGACTTCATTCTTTATTTATTCATTTATTTTTGCTTTTTGGGTCACACCCAGCGATGCTCAGGGGTTACTCCTGGTATTGCACTCAGGAATTACTCCTGGCAGTGCTTGGGGGACCATATGGGATGCCGGGGATCGAACCCGGGTCGGCCGCGTGCAAGGCAAACGCCCTACCCGCTGTGCTATCGCTCCGGCCCCTTGACTTCATTCTTAATTAGCTGTGAGGTCTAAGACAGTTACTTAACTTCTAGTGTCAGAGTCTGTAGAAAACTGGATAATGATTAATGGCATTTATTAATTATTGAAGGTGGGAGATAAGGGGGATACATTCAGCTGTACTCAGGTCTTACTCCAGGCTCTCTGCTGAGGAAACCAAAGGTGGTGGGTTGAACCTGGGTTGATTGCATGCAAGGCAAGTGCCTCAGCCCCTTCACCATCTATGGCTTGGAGCGTCTGTGGGGCTGCAAGGGAATAGGGAGTGAGTTAATGGCCTTAAGAATTTTGGTGGGACCTGGAGCAATAGCACAGCGGGTAGGGCGTTTGCCTTACATGCAGCCGACCCTGGTTTGATCCCTTGCATTCCAAATGGTCCCCTGAGTACTGACAGGAGCAATTCCTGAGTGTAGATCCAGGAGGAATCCTTGAACATTGCCAGATGTGTCCCCCAAACAAAGAAAAATTGTCTTTTATTGGAAGGGGTTCATAGAAAAGTTCTAAAACTAATGTGTGCCGGTGGTTGCAGAGCTTTGTAAAGACACTAAACGGCTTTAAGCGCTCACTAAAATTTCATGAATTTTATTTGTTTTGTTTTTAAATTGTTGGGATTTGCCAGGGGTGCTGGGGGCCCATTAGGGCTATACCAGTGGTGCCAGAGACACAGGACTTGGCCAGGCCCTGTGCATGCCAGGCAGTGCTCAGCCCTCGGGGCAACCCCCTAAACTGAAGGTTTTCTCCCTCTTCCTTCCTTCCTTCCTTCCTTCCTTCCTTCCTTCCTTCCTTCCTTCCTTCCTTCCTTCCTTCCTGCCTTCCTTCCTTCCTTCCTTCCTTCCTTCCTTCCTTCCTTCTCGCTCTCTTTCTTTCTTCCTTCCTTCTTGCTCTCTTTCTTCCCCTTCTTTTCTCTTTTCTTTTTCCCTTCTTTCTTTTCTCATATTTATTTTTTGCTTTTTTTTTTTTTTTTTGCTTTTTGGGTCACACCTGGCGATGCACAGGGGTTACTCCTGGCTCTGCACTCAGGAATTACTCCTGGCGGTGCTCAGGGGACCATATGGGATGCTAGGAATTGAACCCGGGTCGGCCGCGTGCAAGGCAAATGCTCTACCCGCTGTGCTATTGCTCCAGCCCCTATTTTTTGCTTTTTGGGTCACACCTGGTTCATGCACTCAGGAATTACTCCTGGAGGTGCTCGGGGGACCATATGGGATGCTGGGAATCGAACCTGGGTTGGTCACGTGCAAGGCAAACGCCCTACCCGTTGTGCTATAGCTCCAGCCCCTCTTTTCTTATGTTTTTTTTTTGGGTCACCTGGAGTGGAGCCTTAGGGTCATTCACATCTTGGTGCCCTTGCTCAGGTAGCTCCTGACAGTGCTCAGGAGGCCATACAGTGCCTGGAACTTGGCCTTGGGCTGCCGCATGCAGTGCCGGCCCTCAGCCCTCTGAGCTATCTCCTTCCTCCATCTAGTTGAGTGAATTTTATTTTAGGGTTGGGGTTTGGGCTACACCCAGCAGTGCTCAGGGGGCTTACACCTGGTAGGCCTTGGGGGCCCATATACGGTGATAAGGATGGAACCGGGTCAGCCATACTCCAGGCAAGCACCTTATGCCCTGCCCCGTCTCTCCCACCCAGTGGAGTGAATTTTAAAGGTACACTATATTCTACCTCAATAAAACTGTCAGTTTTGTTTTGCTGGGGGTCACACCCAACAGTTCTCAGAGGCTACTCCTAGCTTTGTGCTTAGAGGTAATGGTGTGGAAGTGGGTTGGGGCAAATGGCAATGGGAATCAAATGGGGTCTCCTGCATCCAAAGCCCTTGCCTAGGCCGCTGGGCCATCGCTCCAGCTGGAAACTGTCAGACTTTTTGCTAGTTCGGGGCCATATCTGGCAATGTGAGTTACTCCTGGCTCTGCACTCAAGAATTATTCCTGATAGTGCTCTGAAGAGACTGAAGCGATAGCACAGTGGGCAGGGCCTTGCACGCGGCCGACCCAGGTTCGATTCCTTTGTCCCTCTCGGAGAGCCCAGCAAGCTACCAAGAGTATCCCGCCCACAGAGCCTGGTAAGCTACCCGTGGGTGGCATATTCGATATGCCAAAAACAGTAACAACAGGGGGGCTGGAACAATAGTACAGTGGTTAGGGCTTTTGCCTTGCATGCAACCGACCCGGGTTCGATCCCCAGCATCCCACATGGCTCCCTGAGCACTGCCAGGAGTGATTCCTGAGTGCAAAGCCAGGAGTAACCCCTAAGCATCGCCGGGTATGGCCCAAAAAGAAATTAAAAAAACAGTAACAACAAGTCTCACAATGGAGATGTTACTGGTGCCCACTCGAGTAAATCCGTGAAAGTGCAGTGCAGTGCTACAGTGCCCTGAGGACCATATGGGATGCCAGGAACCAAACCTGGTCGGCCACGTGCAAGGCAACTTACTCTCCTCACTGTGCTATTGCTCCAGCCTCTGTTAGACTTTTGTTATATTTGTTTTGTTCCTGTAGATTCACCTTAAATGACACTATAAACATGGCAGTTAGTAGTTCTTGAGTTTTGTGACCTTGAATCAATCCCTCCTCTTTCTGAGTCTCACTTTCTTCATGCTGTCACATTTGTCACTAAGACTGGAGCAGCCGAGGGTGTGCTCATTTACCCCGGAGAATTTCAAGTGGAGATAAGAGTGTCAATGAATAACGCTGATGAGGAACAAGAGTGCTTAGAGGAGAGGAGACAGGGTAAGAAGGAGGCGAGGGGAGAGAAAGATAAGAGAAGAGACCGAGAAGATAAGAAGAGATGGCGAGATTAGGAGCTGCAAGGACGTCTGTGACCCCAGCTCAGAAACCTAATCCAGGTGAAGTGGAAAGATACCTGGCCCTAGGTGTGGCCGACGCTGCATTGCGGCGCCCGGAGCCGCCACCTGGGGGCGCCCTCCTCGCTCGGACCCCGCGCGCGCCTTAGACGGCGGATCGGCGCTGCGCCGGCGCGCCCCCTACCGGCCGGCCCGCTCCCACCCCGCAGCGGTGCCCTCCTCTCCGCCGCGCCCGCCTGGTCTCCCACGTCGCAGCCTTTGGGGAAATCCCCCCCGCTTCACCCCCCCAGCAGAAAGGAAGGAGGAGACGCCTCGGAGGTGCAAGTGGAGGTGTCAGGAAAGGGGCACTCGAAGGAAGCCCCTGCCCAGCTCCCCGGAGCGCTCCCGGGTAGCTGCCCGGATGCGGCATCCCCGTGCGGGATGAGGCGCGGGCTGGGCCGGGCACCGCCCCACTCCGCCTCCTGGACCCTCGGGGCCGCGGGGTCCAAGCACGCTCGTGCCACGTCCTCTCCGAGGCCCCGAGGAAGGGCCGGAAGGGTCTGGCCCCGACAGGCGCCGCAGTCCCAGCTCCCCGTGGGGACCCCCGTGGGAACGCCCTGCCCCTGGCGGCGCCCCTCTGCGCGGGCCTCACCTGTGGCCGCGGGGTCCAGCGCGGGCCTCGCCCTAGGCGTCGCATGGCTGTGATCCCCGCGAGGGGAGCCCCCGGGCCGGGCCGCCGTATGTCCACCCCGAGGAAGGGCGGCCGCAGAGGAAGGAGGCGGAAGGGAAGGAAACTGAGGCTGGGCCCAGCGGGCGGAGGCCGGAACGGGGCGGGCGCCAGAGGGACAGAGGGGGTGCCTGGGGACGGGGACGCGGGGGAGCCGCGGACGGAGGGAAAACAGGAGAGCGCGGGACAGAGAGTAAATGGGGAAACTGAGTCACGCTCCTGGTGACTCACGCGGGAGCCGCACCGGGGGCTGCGGGCCGTCACGGCGCGACAGTAGGGGGCCGGCCACGGGATAGAGGCCAGGGCACCGGGCGCAGGGGCGCGGCGGGGGGTGGATGTGGGCCGGGGGCTGGGGAGGGGCAGGGGGCGCCGCCGGGAGGGGCACGTCCCCCACGCCGCGGGCCGAGCGCGGTGGCCGCCGGGGCGGCCGCCAGGTGGGACAAGGCCACAGTGTTGGGCCGCCCCGCCCGCCCTCGCGCCGGACAAGCGGCCTTTCTTCGGCGGCGGGGAGAAGGGGCCGCTTGTTTGCGCGGCCGGGAAAGGGGCGGCCCCGCTCCCCGCGGGGCAGCTGCGGCCAGGGGGGCTGGGTGTGCGCCGAGGCCTGGAGTAGGGGAGGGGAGTGCGGGGGGCCGAGCTGGAGCCGGGGTGCGTGCCAGGGGGCGTGCGGGAGGCAGCGCTGTGCGGGTGGGGGGCAAGCCAGGGCGCAGACGTGTGTGGTGGTCGGAGTGGGGGGAACACCACCCCCAGGGCTGCGCGGAGTAGGGGCGCGGGTGCGAACTCAGGGGCTACGACGTGGGGGTCTCGGGAGAACCTCAGGTGCGCGCGGCCACCCCGGCGGCCGGACAGGGCAGCGTGCGCGTGCGCGTGCGGGGGCGCGCGCGGGGGCTGCGCCCGGGGCGGCGTCGCATGAGTCAGCCTCGGGGCCTCCCGGACCGCTGAGCTAACGGGCCCAGAATGCAGCCCCGCCCGCGCGCCGTCCCCGCCGTCCCGCACCGTCCCCCGCGGGGCCCGGCCCGACGCGCGCCCGTCCCGCCGGAAGCCTCGGCCGGCGCCTGTGGCCACCGCTGCGCTTCCCCCGGCCGCGGGCGTCCCCCACCCCCACGGTTCCGCTCGGTCCCCCGCCGCGGGGACCTGGGCCGGACGCTCGAATCCCCCCAACCCCGGGCGGGCGTGGCCAAAGCCGGGGCTGAGGGGGGCGCATCCTACCCCCGGGGGCCCTACCCGGCCGCCCGCAGCCCTCGGGACGCTGGGCGCGGGCTCCCCCGAGTCCCTCCCCGACGTGCCAGCCTCGAGCCCCACTCCGCCTCTCTCCCTCCGTTCAGGCTGCCCCGATGGGAGCCGAGATGCTCCGGGGACCGCACCCCTGACCCGGACCCCCACACCCTCCCAGTGCGGGGGGTCTCGGGCGGCGTCAGTCGGTGATGGGCGGGAGGGGGAGGTGGAGGTGTGGGGCGCAGGCGGATGGCACCTCTTCGGAAAGTGTCAGGGCGCCTTCTGGGTGCCCCCAAGAATCTAGCTGGAGCCGCGGTCAGAGCCCCCCCCTCCGCTCTCCCCGCCGCCCCCGGCCCCCGGGGGAGCGCGAGGGCCCCCTCTGGCGGCGGCGCGGGCCTCGGGCCGGAGGGCAGTGCCAGCAGCGCGCGGGACAGCCGCCAAGCGTACGCGCCGCCGAGCCCCCTTCGCCCCGGTGCGCGCTCACCTGGGCCTCGCCCCGGGCTCCCGGGGGTTCTTCGAGACTTCCCAGCCCCAAGCGGGTCCCCGGAGCTCGAGCCAGGCCCCCCCGCCCCCCGGCGCTTCCTCTTTTCCAGTGCCAGCCGCGCAGCGAACGCGACCCACGGACGGGGGCCACGCCGCGTTCTTACCTCGGGGGACAGGGGGGACACCGGGCCCTTCGCCTGGCTGGCCGCGGCGGCCTCGGGCTGAGGACACTGTTGCTCTCCCCGGGAGCCCGCTGAGTAGGAGGAGAGCGCGCGGGTCCCGCCCCCCTCCCCCCAGTCCCCGCCCCAGTCCCCGTCCCGGCTGCCTGGCCAGAGAAGACGCTCTTGTGGGGCTGGAGCCCGAGGTCCCCCCACCCACTCTTTCCCAGAGCAGCACCGCCCCCCGCCTGCACAGCGCCCGCTTTGTTCATCTCCGCAGCTGGTTCACCGCCGCCCCAGCGCACCCCTTCTCCCGCCACCCCCGGCCGCCCGGTGGCTTGGGCGGGTTCTCTTAAACACCCGAGACCCCCGACTCTCGCGCCGGCTCCCGGGGACCCTCCTAGTGGCGGCTCAGTCACGTACTCCGGGACAGTTTCTGCGTCAGGGACGCCAGCGCTGCCCCCTCTCTCCTCGTCTTACCTACCCCAAGCCCCACCACAAAGAGCTGTAAATAGAATAAGGGGATGGGTCACCCGCACTCCAGGCGCCCCCATGCTTTCCTGGGGTTAGGCGGGAGCTCAGGAACGCGGACACCGCCCCCTACCCCAACCGGTGGGCTCTGAGCGGGAAAGCGGGAGGAGAAGTGTTGACAGGTGACACACCATGGGGTGGGGGGTGGGCTCGTCGGGAGAAAGGAGGGGGCAGCAAAACCCTCAGGAGCACCTAGAAACTGGGCCTGGTTGCAGTCCTGCTCTCTCTCACCCGCACCTGGAAACCCAAGCCTGACAGCGGAGCCGGCCCAGTCCTGCCAGCTCTTGCCCCAGGAGACTGAGGAGGTGGCCCGGGGCTGAGCTGAGCTAGACTGGACAACCTCTTTCACCTTGCTCAGCCGGGACCCCTAAGACCTTCCTCACTGCCGGAGGGGCGGAAAACCCCGCGCCCCTACCCCACAGGTTGGCATGAATTTCGGTGTGTGGGGTGGGGTGGCGTGGGGGGAAGCTAGCGAAGAAGAACCGGCCTTTGGGATAAACACATCTTGTTCTGATTCACTAGCTTTAGTTTTGCTCTCTCCGGTCCTCCCTCCCTCCTTCCCCAGCAGCAGGGCACTGGGCTACAGGAAGTTCTGGTCACTCATTGACAGGCCTGAACTGGTGGGGGGGCTGGGGGGGCAGGAAGGGCATGGCTGGAGGCTCTGGAGCCCCACAGAGGGCAAGAAAGGGAAGGGTGGTCTTCCTAGCTATGGCTGGCAGTCACAGGCCATTGACGGCCTGCACTGCGGCTCCCAGGGGGCAGAGAGTTTGGGAGGGGAACGAGACGCATATCCTTCCACTCTGGAGACCTAGGAAAGTATTTTGACTCTGGCTACCTTTCCGGAGGCAAATTACAACAGTAATTTTGAGGCTATTCTGGTTTAAAGAGGAAAAAAAAAAAAGAAAGGAAAAAGAAAAGAAAGAACAGGCCAAGGAACTGGCCGTGCAGTCTGGCTGCACACTTTGCAAACAGAGGCTGGGGTGAGTCCCAGCATCAGAGGGTCTGTTGAGCACCTCTGGGAGTGACTCCTGACACTTACCAGGTGTGACCCCAAAACCAAGAGACGCGTCCCCCGCCCCCCCCCAAAAAAAAAGTACAAAATGCAAGAACCAGCATCTGAGGATGGGCTCTCGTCCCTCCGGAGGAATTTCAGGAATGAGCCTGTCCCAGCTGCTGGGACAGTGACACAGCACCCAGCCTCTCTGGGTCCTCACCCCGGGATCGGCACGTCATGTCGCTCTGCCCCGGGTTCCCACAGTGAGAGCACTCGGGGGACCACAGACCTCCCGCCCCCAGCCGCCCCACATCTGGAGCCCATCAGGCTCAGTGCTCCCTCCCAGTTACGCAAGAGGTCGAGCAGCTGGGAGCTCGGGGAAGGGGGAGGAAGAGAGAAGAAAGCGGCCAAGCGCCTTCCAAGCCGGCTTCAGACTTTCCGAAGTGGAAGCAGGGGGAGAGGGCAGGGGCTGGGTGTGGAGGGCGCGGCGGGGACTCTGCACTTGGCTACCAAGGGCAGCAATGGATTTCCACACCCGCCTGCCCCGGCCCCAAACTTCCCACCTCTGTCCTCCGTCTCATCTCAGAGTGCCCAGGGGGTGTGTGTGTGCGGGGTGGGGGGGTGCAGAAAGTGGGTGATGACTGCTCCTCAGAGTAAGTGCGTGCGGCAGGACCCTTTCCCAGAAAGCTCTCGCTCCTGGCCTCTCTGGGTTCTGAAACCGGTATCCTCAAGCGGCGTAGGTGGGATGCAGAGAAGATGCCAAGGCTGCCGCTGATTTGGGAAAAGATTCAAACCTGCCTTCAGCAGCTGCAAAGGAGCAGCTTTTTCCTGCGCTTGTTTAGAAATTGCACAATTCACACTTCTACCCAAGGCTAAGATTCCTCCACGCTGAGTGGGACATCTGGGCAGGATGTCTCTCTCTCTCTCTCTGGCTCAGGACTCCTGCCGGAAGGAACAAAGAATGGGAATCCATGGCTGGAGTGTGTGCGAGAGCCCTGGGTTTGTTCTCCGCACCACCATGTCCCCCACACCACTGCCAGGTGTGACCCTCCCCAGGCAAGGATTGGGAAAGGACGTTTTTCCATTTCTCTCATTCCCTTGGATTTGGAATGGCATTTTCAAATAGCTCCTTTGTGTTTCTAGACTTGCAGCAAGTCTTAACTAAACACTTAACCCATATCCCACCACCACCAAGGTGAAAATCTTTTTTGGTTGGAAGCACAAGTGCCGTGAGGGGAGTGGAGGCTGTTTGAAAAGGCAATTTCTGTCCGCGAGGCCTGTCCCCGCACTGTTCACTAACTCCTCAGGGTGAGGGTGGGCCTGTCACTGGCAGATGCCCTCTGCACATAACCAACCTACCTGTGGCTCTGCTCTAAAATGGGGCACCTGAATGAGTTGAGAACCTTGGAAACCTTGAGTGCTTTGTTGAAAAATAGATTTCCAGGGCCAAGACAGTACAGCAGGGAAGGCGTTCATTTGCCTTGCACACGGCCGATCTGGGTTCAAATCCCTGGCATCCCACATGGTCCCCTGAGCACAGAGCCAGGAGTACAGGCCCTGAGCTCTGCAGAGTGCAGCGGTAAAACATAAAAAGATTTCCAAGGGAGGCTGCTGAGTTATTTTTCTAAGACATGGTAGGCCAATGAAGTTTGGGAACCTTTATTCTGAGGTTTCAAAGAAACTCAGCAGTAGAGGGGCTGGAGAGATAGTACAGCAGGTAAGGTGCTTGGCTTGCATGCCACAAATGTGGGTTCCGATACCCACCACCACCACCGGTGGTTCCCCAAGCACCATCCCGGGTTATTCCTGAACAAAGTCACGAATAGCACCAAGTGCTGCTGGGCGTGGCACCCCATCCCCCAATTACATAGTGAAACAGAGTCAGTTGAGTTTCTGCTTCCATTTGTGATTCCTCAGGTTCCCCTTAACTCCAAGGAGGTCCACAGAGTATCACTTGTAGTTAGCATGTCTTAAAAAAAAATGGCGTTAAGAATGGTTCAGTGGTTGATTGTACTTCTATTTGTCTTCTTAGATGGGGGCTCCATGTCTTTTTTTTTTTTTCTTTTTGGGTCACACCCGGCAATGCACAAGGGTCACTCCTGGCTCTGCACTCAGGAATTGCACCTGGCGGTGCTTAGGGGACCATATGGGATGCTGGGAATTGAACCCGGGTTGGCCGCATGCAAGGCAAATGCCCTACCCACTGTGCAATTGCTCCAGCCCCTCCATGTCTTTTTGTTGTTTGGGGGCCACACCCAGTGGTGCTCAGGGTTTACTCCTGGCTCTGCACTCTGGGATCAATCCTGGTGAGCTCAGAGTGCTGGTGATAGAACTTAGCTACAGGATGCTGGTGATAGAACCTCAGTTAGGCGCATGCTTGGCAAGCAAGTGCCCTCCCCGCTGTGCTCTCTCCAGCCCCTCCCGCTGGTTTTCTGCCTCTACATAAACCTGCCAGACAGACTCTCTTAAGAAAGGGATTCTGTTAACAGCCCAGCGGTCTTTCAGCCTATGCAGTGTGAGCAACTTAAAATGAACAGAGAGTGGTTTCCCTGTGAGACACACAGAGGTGATAGAGCTCGAGTTGGGAACGACAGTGCCTGACAGACATTTTTCAGAAAACAACTACTGAGGGGTTAGGGTTCTGCCTCCTCCCTGTGGGAATCAGCCCAGGAACTACAGCCTCGACTCCATGCTGCAGCAGATCCAATGATTTTGTTCGTCTCCCTCACTAGAAGCCAAGGAATGGCACTTGAGCTGCGGAGGCTGAGGAAGGGCTTCGGGTCTCTGGTTGCTTCTTCCACTTGAGTTAGTCTCTGAGCCAAAGAACACTTCAGTCACGCAAGAGTGGATATTTTCTGTTTCTCTTAAGATTCAACTGTGGAGTTTTCAACTCAATTAAAACTTGGTGATTTTCGATAGTCTTCCCAGTGAAATGGGGGGGGGGGGGAAATGTCTGAAGGAATTAACAACTTGGACGGAATTAACAACTCCCAGGGCGTCCATTACTCATCGCTGGATCATTTACTTCTTATCACTGTTTGTCTAACGGGGAAGAGGAGCCAAGATATGAAGCCTCATTTTTTCCTGCCTCTACAACAGCTACTGACAGTAAACCCCCAAGGACTGGAGTACCCCATTCGGAACAGCATCCAACTCGAAAGTTACACTGCCCGGAGACATATGTGCATGAACGAAGATGTAATGAGGTACTTACCCAAAACATGGGAAAGAAAACAAATACTCAGAGATAATTTTCTCTTAAAAAAACTAATCATTAAATTGTCATCTTAGCTCCCATTACATTATCCTGAAACAGCCAGCAGATACCGAAGTATGCGGTGAGTCTAATAAACACTCATTTTATGGGGGATCAGGGATGGCTCCAAAACAGAGAATCTGCCTGATGGACAGGAAGCAAGTTTTTCTGGGGGAGGATGGGAACATGGGGGAGGTGTCAGGGTTTGGGTCACACCTGGTGGTGCTCGGGGGCTACTCCTGGCTCTGTATTCAGGAGTTGCTTCCAAAGGGCCTTGGGGGGACCATGTGATGCTGGGATTGAACCGGGGTCGGTGCACGCAAGGCAAATCCATAACGCCTGTTATTCTCTCTTTCGCCTAAGACCAAGGGCTTGGTCCTCACCATTGCCCCACATGCCAAGTAGGATCTCATTACCTTTTTCCTTCTTCTCTGCCCTGTTCTGTAAGTGCTGCAAGTAGCAACCAAAAATGGCATGTGAACCCCCAAATCAAGTGTGCAAACTTCAGCCACCCTAACACAAAGAGAGCGGGGGGATGAATACTCATTTTATAATACTCTTTATTTGATTAAAGAATTTGCCTTCTCTGTGTACACTGGAATGTTCTATTCCCTATGTATTTTACAGGGTTACAAAACCTCTCTCGTTTTAAATATTACCCCAAAAGTAATTTCAGAAAAAGTTTTTTTGTTTTATTTTTTTGTGAAACTAAACTTGACTTTTAAAAAATCATATGGACAAGCAACTCTCAAACAAAACTGGATTAATAAGATTTCTTGCCTGCTTCACTACGTGACAGATTTTTTGTCCCCATCCCCTTCCTCAGAAACCTCACGTGGACACCAAGCTGGAGAGAACTCTTCTGATGCAGTAACGGGAAAGGAAAGGCCTAGAGTTTCTTTGGCAAACAATCCCACCCGTGGCCATGTGTGACTGCTGTACTCTAGGACAAGGCACCCTCTGCAGCAGGGCCAGATGTTTGGGCACCCTCAAACAGCTGCACGTGGAGGGCACGGACTCATCTGCCCTTCCTGGCAGCACTGGCTCCACAGCATCGGGCTGGCCAGTGAGGGTCTCCTTTTCACTGGACACACAGGGCTGAGAAACTGTCAGCACAAGATAACATACATCGGGAAAGGCTTCGGGCAGGAAAAGGGAGGACTTGGGCAACAGGAGCAGACAGGCTGGAAGGAAACCAAGAACTGACCAGTGACCCCTGGAGACCGATATTCAGCTGCCTCTTGAGATGCCAAAACCCTGAGGGTGGAGATGGGAGTTTTCTCGATAGCTGAGAGCCCACGACTGGCAGACACGCGGAGCACTGTCCCCGAGTTCCTCACCTCCCTGCTAGAAAGGAAAGGCCTGCCCACAGCCCCAGCCTGGAGGACAGTCACGCTGAATTCGAGGGGCGTGGGTGGGCGACAAGGACAAGGACAACGGACGAGCCATGACTTTGCTTTAGCTTAAGTACTCACTCGTGGAGTACCCGCAGTGGACAAGATTACCTGTGGCTGAAAGACAAGTCCTGACTGGACAGAACACTCTCCTCTCAGCCGTCTTGGGGAGGGGGAGGCCCTAGGGGCTACCCTGTGACACCTGGACGCTTCAAGTGACACCAGCAGGTCCACAGTACTGGTCTAGACTGGAGGGAGCCGGGACGCAGATCAACTTGGCACAGGGGGCTGGTGGGAGGAGTGACTGAATGGAAGGAAAGGCCATAGACATCCTTAGCCCTGAACTTGAAGGTCCCGTGGCCCTTACACCTGCCTTGTTCCCAAATTGCGAATGGACTAAGGGAAGTGGCTCTAGGAGTGCCAAACACATATGAAGCCTCCGGACAGAGGGGCCCGATGCTTGATTCAATGCTTAGGAAGAAAAATGAAAAGGAATATGAAAGATTAAAAAAGTTTCTGTGGAGAAAACTTAAAACAAGAAAGAAGTAGGAAATGTCAATTTAGGGATTAAAATAAAGGAGCAACTTAGGCGAAGGCAGAGAAGGTAGATTAAGTGGGGGCACTCTCCAAAGGCCGCGCTTTCCTGCCAGCCAGGAAAATCTGCCAAAGAAATCAGCAGCCTTTCCCACATGCTTGGGTCATTTCTTTGCCAATGAATGTCTCTGTGACACCAGAACACTGACGGTGAGGTTGAGGGTCCTTGCGCGCAGAGAATCGTGCATCGTGTCGGGGAAAAAAAGGGTCTCCAATGGCTTGTAGATTTGGAAAAAAACTCTTCAGCCACTGCTGGCTTCTTCTTTATTAATTTCAAAATTTTCCTTTTCGTTTCCTCTTCTTGGGATTACAGGATTTCGTACTTATCCACTAGGAAGGTGGTCTCTGTGGAAAACCTGACGGGGCTGCTGCCATCTACCTGGGTCACTTTGGTAACCTGGGGAAACAAACCGAGATGTGTGAACCTCTGGGGTGCCCTCGACTTCTCTCCCCAGGCACCCCACCCTGCTACCCCACCCTGCCTGACAGATGAGGCACGAGACATAGAACGGCAGTGAATGAGGTAGCATGCGATTCATGACATCCTATGCAGAAGACCACTTAGCCCCCAATCATTGAGTCAGCTGATTTCATGAAAATGAAATCAAGTTTCATTTTTTGATGCTGCACCCATGGTTCTAGGTTAATGGCAGAGGTGGCAGGGCTTGAACCCGGCATGTCAGCCAGGTGAGCTATCTCTCTGGCCTCCACAGGTACTTCCATATGCAGTCCTCACTATACTCAATTTCTCTGACTAATCAAGGGAAAACCGAGGGCAGCGGGAGATGAAATTCACCAAGACCACAGAAGGAGTCAGCCATGCCATCTTCAGGGGACCCGAAGACGTGCTTTGCTATGGACCCAACTACCTGCTCTAGGGCGTCCCACACACGGTGTCTGTGAGAACGGGCTACCTGTATGTTGCAGTAATTCTTTTTGGAGATGAAGGAGACTTGGACAGGGAAGAAGTCATTGGGCTGCCCAGCGATGCTGAACTCGAGGCTGCCGCTCTTATTCTTGGCATCAATCACTGGCAGGCACCACTCCAAGGTGTTTCGCCGACTGTCGTGTCGATACTCGCCATCAATCTCACCAATCACAGGCGCACCAACACCAGATCTGTCAGGAAAAATGTCTTGTCAGGCGAGCTGCCCACAGTGAGAGCCCTATCAAGGAGGCCCAGTCTCAAGAGACCCTCAAAAAAAGGTTCCCTACTCGTTTTATGGTTTTATTTGGGGGCCACACCCAGTGAAGCTAAGGGGTTACTTCTGGCTCGGCAGTCATGAATTGCTCCTGCCGGCATTCAGGGAACTCTATTGGATGCCAGAGATCGAACCCGGGCCGGCTGTGTGCAGAGCAAGCACCCTCCCCACTGTACTATACCTCTAGCCCCAACTTTCTCTTCGCTTTTTTTGTGCCATGCCACATAGAGGTCAGGGCTTCCTCCAGGCCTATGCTTAGGCCCACTCCTGGCAGGCTCAGGGGATCATACCCAGCCCTGCGGTGTGCCAGGTTAAGTGCCCTGCCCACTGGTCCATCTCTCCGGCCTGTCCCTAACTTTGAGGATGAAACAAAGTCCGACCACCTTAGCTCAAGGTTACAGCCATTCCTCTGTAGGTACGCATGTGTGCGCTGATACATCGCGGGCACAAGTGCCCATGGGATGCTCCAACTTGCAGATTAGATCTAGGGCTAGCAGGGGACACAACCTCATGAATCTGGATATATTTCCAAAATTTCTTTTTCTTTTTTTTTCTTTTTGGGTCACACCCAGCGATGCTCAGGGGTTACTCCTGGTTCTGCACTCAGGAATTACTCCTGGCAGTGCTTGGGGGACCATATGGAATGCCGGGGATCGAACCTGGGTCGGCCGCATGCAAGGCAAACACCCTACCAGCTGTGCTATCGCTCCGGCCCTATTTCCAAATTTCTGAATCACTAATCTAATGCCCTACCATGAAGGAAAATTTTTTTTTTTTGCTTTTTTTTGGGTCACACCCAGTGATACTCAGGGGTTACTCCTGGCTTTGCACTCAGGAATTACTCCTGGCAGTGCTTGGGGGACCATATGGGATGCCGGGGATCGAACCCGGGTCGGCCTCGTACAAGGCAAATGCCCTACCCGCTGTGCTATCGCTCCGGCCCCATACCACGAAGGAAATTTTAAACTTTTATTTTTATTATTTATTTTTGGTTTAGGAGTCAGATTCAGTGGTGCTCAGGGCTTCCTCCTAGCTCTGGGATTATTCCTGACAGAGCTAGGGAGATTATATGGGGTGCCAGAGATCAAACCCAGATTGGCTACATGCAAGGCAAGTTCCTTACACACTGTATTATATCTCAGGTCTTTCCGTTCCCCTGGTTGTTGGGACATAGATGGTTTTTGGGGTTTCCAAATGATTCTGCACTTCGGGATGATGGAGCACTCCTGGAGGGCTCTGGAAGCTCCATGGGATGCTGTAGGTGGAACCCGGTCAGCCGAATGCAAGGCCCACTGCACTATCACTCCAGCCCACAAAATCTTTTCTTTTTTTTTTTATTTTTCAGCGGCCATACCTAAGTACTCAGTGCAGGTGGATTTGGGGTACCATCCCCACAGTGACTGGAAGACACTAGGGCCATACACAGCAGAAGATATCATAAGAGTTGAGTCCTCAGCCCTTCAAGGAGAAATTTTAAGCAATTGCAGCACAGATGACAACCCGGGGGAAAGGTGGTCACCGGGGAAAAAGCTTGAACTACCACTCTGTGGGCATTCTGGCGAATTTGACCTCTACGAGGATGTTCTCCAAAGACTTTAAGGCCAGGGACGTGCAGAAGTAGCAGAGCACATGCCCCTGGGTTTGACCCGGGGCGTGGCAAGGCCCCAAGTACTGCTGGAAGAGGCCTTGGGGCCCGTGAGACACGGGCCAAACAGTGGCAGGAGAGGCCTCCACGCAGACAAAAACAAAGCGATTTTAGCACGCTTCCGAAATTACTGTAGGTTAGCCCGTGAGTCTATGTAATTCACAATGCAGGAAGTGAAGCTTTTATTGTTTAAGTGAAAGCAACACTGCCTGGGAAACAGAGGATGCCAGGAGAAGGAGACACATAGTACAAGCAGGCTAGTGAGGCTGTACTTCATAGTACAAACAGGGCTAGTGAGGCTGTACTTCATAGTACAGGCAGGCTAGTGAGGCTGTACTTCATAGTACAAGCAGGGCCAGTGAGGCTGTACTTCATAGTACAGGCAGGCTAGTGAGGCTGTACTTCATAGTACAAACAGGGCCAGTGAGGCTGTACTTCGCACCCCACACACGGCTGGCAGCCAGTGTCACCTACTCCTACACAGTCTAAATTTACCATAGTTTAATTCACTAGTGGCATTCCATGTTCTTGTCAGAGGCAGAGTAAACAGGGAGACAAAGAAAACTCCAAGGCTGGTGCAGCACAATTAACCCTGTGTATCACTCGGGCGGCTCTGCCACATCTGCTTCTGTACAACTGCATTTTTTTTTTTGAGCTACCCACCCAGTGCTGCTCAGGGGTTACTCCTCTCCCTGTGCTCAGGTACTTGTGGTGCTGCTTAGGGGACCGTATGGGATGCCAGAGACTGTACCGTGTGCAAGGCAAGTGCCCTACCCACTGTACTATTGCTCTGACCCCCAATCCCTATCTTTAATTTTGATCAGATCAGTTCTAGATAACGGGGTAAAATGTCTAAGGGTCTCTTCTGGAGACTGTTGTGAAATCTCAACTACGACACAGGAAACCACCATAACCACAATTATAGGGCAGACTGAAAGCCCCAAAAATTGTGGCAACCTAAAAATAGTCTAGTCAAATAAATCTTGACAAAACCAAACCCACACCAGCCACCAAAGTCAGCCACCAAGTCCAAGCATGTAATGGCTTAAGGCAGCGACCTCTTTGGAAACAGTATCGGGTGTGGAGTGCAAGATGGCTCAGGCGAGGTTCTGGAGGGATAGTACAGCGGGCAGAGCGTTTGCCTTGCATGCAGCCAATCTGGGTTCAATCCCAGGCATCCCATATGGTCCCTCAAGCACCGCCAGAAGTAATCCCTGAACATTGCTGGGCATGACCAGGACCTTCCTCTTGGTAACAAAGTACCATGCGTGTTCCTTCTGGGTGATGGGGTCACTCCCAGTGTGCTGCACAGGAACAGTGGGTGACAGGGATGGAACCTGCCCCCATCAGGAACAGCCTTTGAGCCATCTCTCTGCTCAGCCATCTTCTTTCCTTCTATTTTTGGGCCATACCCAGTGGTAGTAGGGGGGTACTCCTGGCTCTGTGCTCAGGGATCACAACTAAAGGGCTTGGAAAACCGTTTGGGATGCCAGGGATAGAACCCAGGTTGGCTGCCTGCAAGGCAAGCTGCTGTGCTATAGCTTTGGCATTTTGTTTTTTTTGAGTACCTGTAGTGTTCAGGGAACCAAAAGTCCACATTCCTTTTGTTTGCTTGTTTTTGGTGGTGCCAGGGATTGAACCGGGGCTTTATACATGCCACTCAAGGCAGTGCTTTACCACTGATCTACATCCCAGCCCCGGCACTTTTGTTTGTTTTGTTTTTTGGGGGGAGGTCACACTCAGGGGTGCCCAGGGGGCCATATGCAGTGCCAGGAACAGAACCTACTCTTTCTCTAATCCTCCTCAGCACTTTTTTTTTTTAAAGAAATGAAAATAAAAATGACTAAAGCAGGACCCGAAAAATGGCTCCTGAGCACTGCTGGGAACAAGGGTCCCCAGCACTATTGGGTGTGCCCCCTGAAACAAAAATGAGATGGGGGGCCGGAGCGATAGCACAGCGGGTAGGGCGTTTGCCTTGCACTCGGCCGACCCGGGTTCGATCCCCGGCATCCCATATGGTCCCCCAAGCACTGCCAGGAGTAATTCCTGAGTGCAAAGCCAGGAATAACCCCTGAGCATCACTGGGTGTGACCCAAAAAGCAAAAAAAAAAAAAAAAAAAAAAGAGATGGGCCAGAGACATAGTATAGCAGGTAGGGTGCTTGCCTTGCAGCAGTCAGTCTGGATTTGATTCTTGGCATTCCATAAAGTCCCCTGAGCACCACCAGGAATAATTCCTGAATGCAGAGTGAGGAGTAACCTGAGCATCGCCGGGTGTGGCCCCAAAACCAAGCAAACAAAAAACAAGGGATGATTAAAGTGGATGTGACACGGCCTAAATTTATAAAAAAAACAAAACTGAATTTGTGTCATTTCTCTACAGTAATATCTAAGTTAAAGAGAGCCTAAGGAAAAATTTAAGGGGCCAGAGAAAAATAGTATAGTGGGTAAGGCACTTGCCTTACATGCACTCAACCTGGTTCAATCCCCAGCATCCCATATGGTCCCTCAAGCAATGCCAGGAATTACTGCTGAGCACTGCCACATATGACACCAAGACAAAATTAAAACAAAAAAAGAATACATTTAAGGCTGGAGAGCTGAAACAGTGAGGTTCAGATCCTTAGTCACACCTGGTGTCCCATTGTGCTTGGAGCCAGGTGAGCACTCCACCTCCAAAATTTCAAACAAAATTTCAAACAAAAACTTATTCGAACTTTTTTGAGGCAATACCCAGTGGTGTTCAGGGCTTACTCAAGGTTCTGTGCTCAGGGATCCTCCTACTGGGTTTTGGGGGGAACAAATGTGGTGCCAGGATCGAATCCAAGTGCAAGTGCAAAGCTACTAAAGTTTTGGGGGGCAGATGGACATTTTCATTATCTCAAATGTGATATTAAATCTCACCAAATGGTATAATTGAAATATATGTAGCTGATTATATGTTACTTGGGTCAATAAAACTTTAGAAGATTTATTGAAATGATGTATTTTGTTCCAGATATAGTTTGCTTGAGAATAAATTCCAATTTTTAGCAGAAAGTTTAGAGAACAAGTGAAAAATAAAATTTATGTCCGACAAACTTGCTAAAGCAATGGTACAGCACATAAGGTGCTTACCTTCTATGCGACCGACCCAAGTTTGAATCCCAGCACCCCACTTGGTTCCCTGCGCATTGCCAGGAATGATTTTTTTCTTTTCTGGCTTTTTGGGTCACACCTGGGGCAATGCTCAGGGGTTACTCCTGGCTGCACTCAGGAATTAAATGCCCTACCTGCTGTACTATCACTCCAGCCTCCAGGAATGACTTCTGTGCACAGTAAGGAAAGTCCTGAGCACATCAGTGTATGGCATCCCCCAGCACCCCTGCCCCTCACCCACTGCAAAAAAAAAAAAAAAAAAAAAAAAAACCCTTGCAAAATAGTTTGTCAAGTAGCTCCTCCTCCTGGACATCTTCATTATTACAGGAACTAAGAAAATGGCCAGAGCTATAGTACACACAGCTTTGCACATGGCACACCCAGGTTGGGTCCCGGGACCCCACATGGTCCCCTGAGCATTGCCAAGAGTGATTTCCTTCTTTCCCCCACCACGCCCCTGCTCAGCCTGTGCCACTCACACAGCTTTCTCTGCTAAGAGTGATTTCTGAGCACAGAGCCAGGAGTAAGCCCCAAGAGTGGCCAGGTGTGGGCCCAACAAACAAAAGAGGAACTAAGAAACATCAGAAAAGAATCTGAGGTACAGAGCTCACTGCATCTTGTTCTTCGCTTTTGGAGGGGGAGTGCTCAGGAGTCACTCCTGGCTCTGCCTCGGAAATTATTCCTGATGGTGCTCAGGAGATCATCTGAGACACTGGAGATGGAACCCAGGTCTGCTGCATACAAGGCAAGTGTCCTACTCACTGTACTACCACTCGGGCCGCCTCGCTGAATTTTGACAACTGGATGCAACCCTAGCATGCACCATCACAATCACAATTACGGGACATTTCCATCATCGCCCCAATGCTCCCCTGTGTCCCTCTGAAGTCACATACATTCTCCTTTCTACCTGGTTTCTGCTCCAAGAGCAGCATTTCCAGAATGTCACAGAAGTGTCACATCCAGTGACAGTTACTCTAGATACAGACGACTCCTATCACAAGTCTTCGAATTAAGCAATTATTATAGAAAGACATTTAGAGCAGCAGACTAAGAGCCGCCTCCAAATGAACCTGCAAAATAAGTTCCAGAGGCCCAACAGGGAAAACGCATGAGACGGGAACACCACTTACGGGAGCGGTATGGTGATGACCACATCATTCAGCTCTAAATTCTCTTCTTGCAGCTCATACTCTATGTTGACATCACAGCCATTTCCGCTCTCTGAGGGCCAGCAATTAACTGAGGAAAAAGTGAAGCGGGCAGATCAGAATATGGGCAGCAGAAGCGCAGGCAACCAATCACGCTGCGGACCTGAAACATTCTAATATAAACTATTAAGAATGAATTACAGGGGCTGGAGCCATAGCATAGCAGGTAGGGCGTTTGCCTTGCACACGGCTGATCCGGGTTCGATTCCCAGCATCCCATGTGGTGCCCTGAGCACCACTAGGGGTGATTCCTGAGTGCAGAAGTAACCCCTGTGCGTTGCCAGTGTGACCCAAAAAGCAAAAAAATAGAAAAAAAAAGGAAAAGAAAAAAAGAAAAAAGAAAAAAAAAAAGAACTACAGCTTCAAGGGCTGGACACAGCATGGGGGGGCAGGGGGCACGGGTAAGGGGGAGGAGGATAGAAAGGAGCAAAACAATTTCAAAACTAGGGGCTGGAGCCACAGTACAGAGAGGGTAGGGTATTTTGCCTTGCAAGCGGCTGACCTGGGTTCAATCCCCAGCATCCCATATGCTCCCCTGGTCACTGTCAGAAATAATTCCTGAGTGTAACCCAAAAAGGAAAAAAAAAAAGGTTTCAAACTAAAGCTTTTAGACATGCAAGTCAACCATAAAAGAAAGAAGGAAAAAAAATACGCAGCTGGATCCTGGATGGACAGTAGGTGGGTAAGGCACTAGCCTTGCCTGCGGCTGACCCAGGTTCAACCCCCCCACCCCCACGGGTCTCCTGGGCATAGTCAGGAGTAAGCCCTGAGCACTGCTGGGTGTGGCCCACACCAGAACACCCAGCTCAACCCCCACCCTGCCCACCCCTCCCCCAACCAAAAAAAACACAACTGAAAGATGGGCCAGAGAGAAATGGATCAACAGGGTTTCGTGCATGCTCCGCACACAGAAGGCCTAGGGTCCATCCCTGGCACACCAGGGCCCCGGAGAGCAGCCAGGAACAACTCTGGAGCTTCGTACAGCCCCAAACCAAACCAAAACAACAAAGTTAACCTGAGAGGGCCGGAGACAGCTGCTCAGGGGCAGAGCCCGAGCCGAACACAGAGGAACACACATGGGCGAACACACACAATGCAGCACCGCGGACACCCGGAAAGGTGGTTCTGTCGATCTTGCCAGGAGGGGTGGGAGAGCCAGTAGAGCAGGTAGGGCACTTGCCTTGCACACATGTGGGAGCCTGAGCCTTGCAAGACACTGGATAAGCCCTGAGCAACACTGGCTGTGGCCCAGCAACCCGAATACCTTTGTTATTTCTTTTCTCTCCCTCTGGTAATGGTAAGTGCGTAAGAGCAGGGCGAGTGCAGCCTTGGGTGCAGACCGGCCTAGTGGGGAGGCCAGAGGCACTTACTTGTCAGTGGAATAAAAGACTCCTCTGTTGTTTGTAGTCTCCACTTTAGCACCCCCACGTCACTGTTGACAGGAAATGATTTCTCTGGGTTCTTCAAGCCAATCAGAGACTCTGCAGTGAAAAGTTTTTTGTCCACATTTGGATGGGTCTAAAAGGACAAGGGCAGAGAAAACTTCTTAGGACCAATAGGGAACACAGGCGAGGAATACCCCCGGCTCACACAAAGTCCAGGGTCTGAGCATCTGAAATAGGGAACATGAGCCAAAGCGACAGCACAGCGTGTATGGCATCTGCCTTGCATGCAGCTGACCCAGGTTTGATCCCCGGCACCTGTGTGGTTCCCTGGGCACCACCCTGAGTGCAGAGCCAGGAGTAACCTTGAGCATCTCCAAGTGTGGGCCAAAACCAAAAAAATAAAATAAAATAAAATAAAATAAAATAGGGAACATAAGGTATGTAAAAAATTCCAATTTGGGGGCTGGAGGGACCTGGAATAGAGGCTGTGCCTTGCATGTACATGGCCGTAGCAGCCCATTATCTGCAGCATGTGTGGCCCTCACAACAACTAAGAACAAAATTCCTGTCCTTGGGCTGGAGTGACAGTACAGAGGCTAAGGCACTTGTTCTGCAGGAGACCAATTCTGGTTCAACTCCAGCCCCACCAGAGGTCAGGCCTGAGCAAAGAACCAGCCACAGCTCCTGAGGATTTCTGGCTGTAGCCAACAGCACTGTTGCACTGTCTCCACTGTGAGACTTGTGGTTACTGTTTTTGGCATATCGAATACGCCATGGGTAGCTTACCAGGCTCTGCCGTGCGGGCGAAATACTCTTGGTAGCTTGCTGGGCTCTCCGAGAGGGACGGAGGAATCAAATCCAGGTCAGCCGCGTGCAAGGCAAATGCCCTACCTGCTGTGCTATTGCTCCAGTCCAGTGTAGCCAAAAAATATATATATATAGAATGGGATGTGGCAGAGGAGTGTGGTGGGGGGGTGGCTGGGCAATCTGGGAATAATAAGATGTACATCAAATCATAAATAGCAGTACTAGGGCTGGAGTGATAGCACAGCAGATAGGGCATTTGCCTTGCACACGGACGACCTGGTTTGATTCCCAGTATCCCATATGGTCCCCCGAGCACCGCCAGGAACAATTCCTGAGTGCAGAGCCAGGAGTAACCCCAAAGAGCAAAATTTAAAAAATATATATATAAATATATGTATATACAGCAATATCATTTAAATACATTATAACAAGCTTTTTAGTTTTAAAAACGGGAAGGCGATAGGAAAAAAAGGGAATAACAGATAGTACACAACACTACATATGGTCCTCTGTGCCAGGCCAGGAGTGACCTGACCATAGAGCCAGGAGTAAGTCCTGTGTACCTCTGGGTGTGGCCCAAAACGTCAAACAAAAACCAAGCATACCATTAGATGGGCTGGAGCGGTAGCACAGCGGGTAGGGCATTTGCCTTGCAAGCAGCCGACCCAGGTTTGATTCCTCCTTCCCTCTCGGAGAGCCCGGCAAGCTACCAAGCGTATCCCGCCCTCATGGCAGAGCCTGGCAAGTTAGCCGTGGTGTATTTGATATGCCAGATATGCCAAAAACAGTAACAAGTCTCATAATGGAGACATTACTGGTGCCTGCTTGAACAAATCAATGAACAGCCGGAATACAGTGTTACAGTGCTACCATTAGATAGTCCCTTTCAGGTAGCAAAACAAGCACTAGAAGATTACGCAGTGGCAGAAAGAATAAATTTAGTGACAAAACCTATTTTAGGGGGCTGGAGCGATAGCACAGCGGGTAGGGTGTTTGCCTTGCACGCGGCTGACCCGGGTTCGATTCCCAGCATCCCATATGGTCCCCTGAGCACCGCCAGGGATGGTTCCTGAGTGCAGAGCCAGGAGTAACCCCTGTGCAGAGCCAGGTGTGACCCAAAAAGCCAAAAAAAAAAAAACAAAAAAAACCTATTTTAGTCAAATGTGTCCCCTATAAAGTATAAAAACTTGTTTTTAAAAACTGTGCTTCGGGGCTGGAGTGATAGCACAGTGGGTAGAGCATTTGCCTTGCATGCGGCCGACCTGGGTTCAATTCCCAGAATCCCATATGGTTCCCCAAGCACCGCCAGGAGTAATTCCTGAATGCAGAGCCAGAAGTAACCCCTGAGTATCACTGGGTGTAACCCAAAAGGCAAAAAAAAAAAAAAAGAAACAAAGAAAACTACTTCAAACAATACCCAGTATTATTTCCCTCTTTACGAAGCAATGACAGAGAAGCATCTCTTTGCTTTACTGGTGCATATAAGCCATTTCTTAGACTGCAAAGTGATCTTTCATCGAATCCCAATATTTAAAGGTTATTTTAATTTATTTGCCATCAATCACCCTCAGTCAGCTCAGAAAGAGACTGACTGTCCAAGAGTGCCACTGCCTGAGAGAAATGGATCCCTTTCCAATGCATGTAGAAAAGCAGCAGTGATACAACCAAACTTTACTGGGGGACAGGGAAAGGCCCCAAAAGGCCTGAAGTGCATGCAAATTACATGGGAGGCCTCATGTTTGGTCCCAGCATCAAAGGATATTGTCCCCCCCAATACCAAAATTCTCCAATGAAAAGACTGCTAGGCAGACAAACGAAAGTCTTAATGCTGCCTCTCGCACCTGGAGCTGCACCCCTTTCTTGTCGTCATTTTCCACATGGAGGCGAATCCGGCCAAACTTATCATCAGAGATCCGAAGCATGATCATCCCATGCAACTCCATGTTCTGCAACCCTCCGTCTCGCCCACACGTCAATGTGATCTTCTCTTCTATCTTCATGTGTACGCTGTATAGAAAAAGCAACACATTTGTTCCAGATGAAGGAATCAAAAACCCCCTCCCTTAAGGTTTAAGGGTAATCTACTAACAACAACTTACTTTGTTTTGGGGTCTTGGGGCCATACCTGGAGGTGCTGAGGATCACTCCTAAAGGTGAACCTTATCCCCTAAACTATCGCCCCTCAATTTATTTTGAAGTGATGCTACTCTACCCAACTTCAAAACATTTTATCCTTCAGGGGCTGGAGCAATAGCTCAGTGGGTAGGGCGTTTGCCTTGCATGAGGCCAACCCGGGTTCAATTCCCAGCATCCCATATGGTCCCCTGAGCACCGCCAGGGGTGATTCCTGAGTGCAGAGCCAGGAGGGATCCCTGAGCATTGCCGGGTGTGACCCCCCCAAAAAAAAAGCAAAAAAAAAAAAATTTATCCTTCAATCAGTACTAGCTCATCCTACAGATAAATTCTCACCCATACAAAACAATACATAAAGTTGATTCACTCAAATACTAGATTATAATAGAAGAGCCCAGAAACATTCCATCAGTTGAAGCTTGTTCAAGTGCAAGTTCATTAAAATATATTCACAGGGGCCGGAGCGACAGTACAGCAGATAGATTTTACTTTGCACACAGTCAACATGGGTTTGATCCCCAGCATCCCACATGGTTCTCCAAGCACCACCAGGAGTAACCCCTGAGCACGCCGGGTGTGATCCAAAAAACAAATAAAAAGTAAATGCTAGGCAGTTGGGCCAAAAAAGGAGAACAACTTAAAAAGAGCTTTTCTCTTTTTCCCCCTGTGCTTTGGGATCACACCCTGAGGCATATACTCAGGGATCACTGCTCAAAGTGCTTGGGGAACCATATGTGGTATCCGGGAACCCTGGTAGGCCGGCCCCAAATCTGAAACCAAAAACTTAACACTTAAAAATGTTACCACCTCGGGGCTGGAGTGATAGCACAACGGGTAGGGCATTTGCCTTGCACACGGCCAACCCGGGTTCAATTCCCAGCATCCCATATGGTCCCCTGAGAACCTCCAGGATTAATTCCTGACTGTAGACCCAGGAGTTGCCGGGTGTGACCCAAAAATCAATCAATCAATCAGATAAAATGCTACCACTTCATGAGGCTGACACCCAAGAAAGAACAGTAGATACAAGGGCCAGGAGGATTTCCCCATGGCTGAAGACTGCTTCATGAGAGGAGGGGAGAAGACAGATGGAATAGAGAAGGGATTACTAAGCAAATGATGGCTGGAGGAATCAGTCGGGATGGGAGATGTGTGCTGAAAGTAGATAATGGACCAAACATGATGACCTCTCAGTGTCTGTGTTGCAAGCCATAATGCCCAAAAGCAGAGAGAGAGTATGGGAAATATTGTCTGCCATGGAGGCAGGGGGAGGGTGGGAAAGAGGGGTATACCGGGGATACTAGTGGTGGGGAATGTGCACTGGTGGAGGGATGGGTGTTTAATCATTGTGTGATTGTAACCCAAACATGAAAGTCTGTAACTATCTCATGATGATTTAATAACATTTAAAAAAAAAAAAAGTTACCACCTGGGGGTACGGATGGATAGTACAGCTTGTTTGTCCTTGCATGTGGCTGACCTGGGCTCGATCTTTGGTTCCCCATATGGTCCCAAGCCCACCAGGAGTGAGCTCTGAGGGCAGAATCAGGAGTAACTCCTAAGCACTGCTGGGTATGCACCAAATACCAAAACAAACAAAGAAAAGTCTATCACCTGGGGCTGGAGATATAGCTCGAAGGGTTGACTAACAAGGTCTGCTTTCAATTCCCAGTACCAGAACTCTCCAACCCTGAGCCAGAAGCAGCCTCTAAAACCACTGGGCGTGCCCTCTCACCCGAAGTTCCCCAAGCAGGGGGCTAGGGATAAGGTTCAGACACCTTGCCTGTCAAGTCCTGCCTTTCTGGCACCATAAAGTAGTCACCACATTCGTGATATGAGACATCAAAATATTGTACAGCAGGGCTGGAGTGATAGTACAGTAGTAGGGCATTTGCCTTGCATGTGGCCGACCGGGGTTCAATCTCTGACATCCCATATGATTCCCTGAACACTGTCAGAGACAATTCTTAAGTGCAGAGCCAGGAGAAACCCCTGAGCATTGCCAGATGGGCCCAAAAAGCAAAAACAAACAAAACGAAATATTCTGTATTAGTATAGAGGGTAAGGTGCTTACCTTGCACACAGCTGACCTGGGTTCGATCCCCGGCAAACCATATGGCCCCCCAAGCACTGCCTGGACTTAATTTCTGGGCACAGAGCTGGAGCATTGCTGGGTTTTTTTTTTTTTTGGTGGCCCCCAAACAAAAAAATGAGCCAAACAAAATAAAAATCCCCAAACAGTTTATATTAGGTTCATATATTCAAGAAGAAAAATTTAAACTTCATGTTGATACCTAGAATACGCTCTGTCCTTTGTATCAGGAGAAATTAAAAAAGCAGAATTCATAGTGTATTACCTCTCCATATTAATGGGCGGGGCGTGCACTTGGGCTGCTTCCGAGGGGCGCTTGCCCATGCTGGAGGACATGACCGTTTCACCTTCAGATTTCAACTTGTCCACGAAGTTATCTACTTCCTTTCCTTTGGCTCCAAGCTTCAAAGCCTTGCTCGGGCCGGAAGGTCTATGCAGAAGACAAGGAAACGCACCCATGTGGTTAAAATGAAAATTAGTAACTCCATATGACAGCCACTTTCCCTGAAGTCTCCCTGTCCCCTCCCCCATTCCTCCCCCCACTCTCCACACCTGGTGCATCTCAGGGCCTAATTCTGGCTTTTTGTTCAAGAGTCACCCCTGGCACTACTTAGGGGGAGGACCCTATGCGATGGCACAAATCAAACTGGGGTTGGATTCCCAGCATCCCATATGGTCCCCCAAGTATCACAAGGAGCAATTCCCAGTGCAGAGCTGGGAGTAATCCCTGAGCATTGCCAGTTTATCCAAAAAGCCAAAGGAAAAAAGAAACAAACTTGCAAGGCAAGCACCTTAACCCCTTTACTATCTCACAAGCCCTAAAATTGTTTTTTTGTTTCATATTTTTTTTGGGGGGAGTGGGTGGGGATAAAGGAGGCCATACCTGGGGGACGCTCAGGGCTTACTCCTGGCTCTGTGCTGAGGGATCACTCCTAGCAGGGTTCAGAGAAGCATATGGGGTGTTGGGAATCAAAACCAAGCTGGCCACAGTAATGGCACAGCAAGCACTTACCACTGTACTATCTCTCTGGCCCCTAAAGTTCTTTAAGAAGTGTAATATAAAGAACTCAAGAAATAAAACAAACTTCCTGGTGTCTACTGGACTACACAAATCCTGCCCCAAACAGCAACTGAGCCACTATTTACATGTAATCATTAAGTATCCAAGAGCCAAAGGTCTAGTTTTATAATCATGCATGATATGAAAAAAACTTTGCACCTTTGTATGCACTGGTGCACGAACTACATATAACTTCCGGCAGTTCAGACCCCCCCTGAAATCTATTAAAAGTCAGTGTTCTAGAACTGGAAAATGTAGTACTGTGTGTGGGCAGAGTATTTGCCTTGCATACACCGACAAAAGTTTGATCCCCGGCACCCCAAATGGTTCCCCAAGCCTGCCAGGAGTAAGTCCTGAGCACAGAGCAAGGACTAACCCCTGAGCATCGCCAAAAAAACACAAAAGATCTATGTTCTAGAGGTCACGGTAATAGTACAGCGGGTAGGGCGTCTGCCTTACACGGCCAACCTGACTTTAATCCCTGGCACTCCACATGCTCTCCAGACTCCACCAGTAATTCCTGAGCCCCAAGCCAGGAGTTACCCCTGAGCACCACCGGGTGGCCTCAAAACAAAACAAAATTAAGAAAATGAAAGTCTATGTCCTAGGGCCAAAGTGTATACAAAAATAGCACAGTGTGTAGGGATGACCAGGCTGGAAGCCCAACCCCAACCCCTACCCCAACCCTGAACACTTCCAGGAGTGAACCCTGTGTACTGAGCCAGAAGGAAGCCGAGTACTCTCAGTTATGACCCACTCCCCCCAAAAAATTTAAAAATAAGTATCTATGCTCTGGTCTGGGGAGATAGAGCGAGTGTGAGGACAGAGGTATTACGTGACATCACTCTGTCACTTGAGCACCTCTGGGAGCAACCCACTAGCACGACTTGGGAGCAGCCCCCTCCATGCAGCCCCAACCAAAATCCAGTAACTGTTCCAAGCTGCGGAGAGCAACCCTTGGAGTGCAGGCAGCCCATGTCTTGTTCAGGCAGCCCCCCGGGACCTGGAGAGAGCACTCTGCAACAGGGATCTTTCCTTAAGCTGTTCCCCATCTTGGATTCCAAGTATGTGTACAGGACGCCCTTAGGAGGCCCCACGGATATGGCGGCCAGTCACTAGTTCCACCTGCAGTCCACCTGCAGGACAAGAGGTATGTGATGGCTCTAGGCCAAGTTCAAGTGGCCTGACTGCCAGAGGCTGACTGCCACATCACCATGAATAGGGCCTTGCCAAGCTTAATATGAACGAACCTGGGGCCAGAGAGAGTATAGAGGGAAAGGCACTTGCCAGCCTGTGTTCAATCCCTGGCACCCCATATGCTCCCCATGCACGGCCAGGAGTAATCCCAGAGCATCACTAGGTATGGCCCCCAAACCCAAAAACAAAAACAGAAGGAGTCTGAACACATACATGGAGGTTAAAAAAGCAGCCAACCCCATATGGCCATGGAGTCAGACACAGCCTGAACTATGGATCTTTGGGACAATAGCAGGCGCTCTGAACTGCCCCTTCTGAGCCTCACAACTACCCACCCCACCCCAATAAAATCCTGTGTCCTAATTTTAAAAAGCCAATCTCTTTTTTGCCCCAAAGGCAAGTCTCAGAAAACTGAAGTGATGATGCAACTATTAGAAGAACTCTCTTCTACACAAAAGGATAAACACCCTAGTGAGGTTTCTCCTTATCTACACAGTCAAATTTAACTTCCCATCTTACTTCAAGTCACTAGTTATTTATAGCTTGCTTAGAAGTCAGATAATCAGTCCAAACTCCACACAGATGCAGCCTTCAGCTGCAATTCTGGACTTCGGGGCACAGACAGGATTATACCTGGCTGGTGCAGGGGCCACTTTGGGTTTATCAGTTTCAATGATGGTCTCTGTGATCATGGCAGCCGTGCTGCCTCCAGACACCGCGGAGCTTCCAAATCCTCCGAATCCTGGTGCTTTTTTGCCCTGTCTCTCTGCATCTCTTCGGGCCTGTTGCAATTCCTTTGCTTTACGCCGCATCTCAGCCTTGGCTTCTCGTTCTTGAGTCTAAAAAGAGAGATGAGCAGAAACAGCTTTGAGGACGGTCTATGCTAGCCAAGAGAGATTTTTTAAAACATCACAGTAAAGTCTAAGAGACAAATCAAGAGTCTCAGGAAAAAGCCCATTTACCTCTCTGACTGCTCTGAACACCTTCTCCTCATGAGAGTCCATTTCTGTAAAGGTTCTGATCTGTGCCAGGTTAACATTCTCCCGGTACCCCAGGGCGACGATTTCATCAAAAGCAAAAATCAAATCAAAACAGTGCTCGGATATTTCATTTTCCTCTAAGGCTCGGCAGTATTCAGGAATCTGATTGTGGATAGCAATGGAAAACATTTAGAATTTGTTTGCAATCACATTTTCCAACTTGTCCTTTAAAGTACACAAATTTCTAGAAACTCAAATCCCTTTCTTAGCAGGTTCTATACTTAAAACAAGACTTCGGTATAAAGTCTTTGCGCGTGGATAAGTCTTATCTAAAGGATATTAAAATGTGGGCAAACAATGTCAGAAGCACAAAGAGTAATTGCTTAAGAAACAGTGGCTGCGAGGAATGTGGCTCAGTGGTACAGCAGGTGACCTAGTTCCAAACCACACAGAAACACACAACACAAAACAACTAAAACCAGAAGGGCAGTTCTCATATTCTCTCTCCTCCTTCCCTTTCTCCCTCCCACCTTCTCTCCCTCTCTGTTTTTGGGCCACACCCTGCTGTGCTCAGGGCTTACTCCGGGCTTTGTGCTCAGCGATACACATGGTAAGCACCCTACCTGATAGTACAGCAGGACCCTCACAGTCTCTGTCAGATACCTACAGCCCAGGGCAGCGTTTTCCAATAGGTAATACTGCCCTTGGGGGCATTGGAAGGATTGGGGAGGGGGGTTAGCAGCCTCATACGCAACTGGAAGGAACTTGGCTGGCTTAAGGAGGGAGGTTCCTGGGCCAGAGATCACTCCAAGGGCTGGAGTACAGCTTTGTAAGCAGGAGGCCAGGGTTCAATTCCCAGCACTGCATGCTCAGACCACAGTGCACAGCACCGGGAGCAGCTCCTAAGCCCTGCCAGGGTTTCTAGAGGAGCACCGAGTGGGTTTTTTTGAAAAGGGGGGGTGGCAGGCTCTGTAAGTTCTGGGACTCTGTGGCCAAGGAGCGTACCCAGGGACTGTCTGCTGAAGGCCTAAGGTGCTGTAGCAGTACATTGCAAGGGTAGTGGGCACAGAGCCAACTGGCACCAGCTCTCAGAGGAGGGGAAACTGTGACCCACCACAACATAACTCACTTACCACTCTCGAGAAGAGCCGCAGGGTCTCCAGGTCCTCCAGGATATTGCTGTTCTTGGTTGTGATCAGAACCATGTAGAGTTTCTCCATGGGCTGGTAAACGTATCTCACGCTCTCGGTTTCAACAAATGTGTGCTGTTTGCCCGTGTTCATGAGCTTTGGGAACGCTGCCAGCAAGCCCTCTATCCGAGTCCGGGTCATCTCGACAAACTGCCGAGAGACAATAGCCTTTCCCGCTTTTGTGCACACCGCGGCCGCCAGCAGCACCTGATGGGAACAAGTGTGGCAAACAACTGCTACTGATTTTTCTGTGCGTTTTCTTCTTGGGCCGAACCCGGCAATGCCCAGGGAACCATATGAGGTGCTGGAGATTGAACTGGGGCCAGCCACATGCAAAGCCAACACCCTACACATTGTATTCTCTTGGCCCCCTTTAAAAAAAGTATTTGTTTTGGTTTTTGGGGCCATACTCATTGGCGCTCAAAGGCTACTCCCAGCTCTGTGTTCAGGGGTTGCTCCCTGTGGCACTAGGGCACCCAGCCCACTGAGCTCTCTCTCCGGCCCTCACGGGTTTGTCAACATCCTCAGATATTCTACCAAACGACTTGATTATTTAGTGCCATAGCACTGTAGCACTGTTGTCCCGCTCATTGATTTGCTCGAATGAGCACCAGTAACATCTCCATTGTGAGACTTGTTTTTTACTGTGTTTGGCATAACGCCACGGGTAGCTTGCCAGGCTCTGCCATGTGGGTGGGATACTGTCAGTAGCTTGCTGGGCTCTCTGAGAGGGATGGAGGAATTGAACTCAGGTCGGCCGCATGTGAGGCAAATGTGAGGTAAGGACCCGCTGTGCTATCGCTCCAGTCCCTTTAGGGCCATGAACTATCAATATACTTTTCACAGCCGGAAAGATAGAAAATAGGAGAAGACACTTGCCTTGCATATGACAGATGCTAGTTCAATCCCCAGCACCACATATAATCCCCGAGCACTTCCTGGAGTAACCCCCGAGATCTTGGTTCCATGCCCAGCACCACATACAGTCCCCTTAGCACCTCCTGGAATGATCCCTGAACACCAGCGTGTGGTGGTCCCAAAACCCAAAACAGGAAAAAAGGGAGAGAGGTTTCCACAGTCAAAACAGACACTAGTCAGCAGATCAGGGATTCCTAAGGTCTCCTGACCTGTCCTTTCATTTCTACCTGGTAAGTATAAATAACAGATGAGCCTAAATTTATTTTCAACCCAAACCATTCTACGTCACAATAAGACAATCATCTAGGAAATGGAAATCTAAATACCCAATGTTTCATGCAGTTTTGACACCTGATATGGTCAATACCAACCGCCTTCTTTCCAGTCTGGCCTATCAGAAGAAAACAACACCACAGGAAGAGAAGACTCCCCAAAGTCCTTAGAGGAAGAAAATGAAGTGTAGGGGGCTGGAGTGATAGCATAGTGGGTAAGGCATTTGCCTTGCACGTGGCCGACCCGGGGGTTCAAATCCCAGCATCCCATATGATCCCCTGAGCACCGCCAGGGTTAATTCCTGATTGCAGAGCTAGGAGTAACCCCTGTGCATCGCCAGGTGTGACCCAAAAACCAAAAAAAAAAAAAAAAAAAAAAAAAAAAGAAAATGAAGTGCAAGGTCCAAGGGCTCCTTAGTGAAGGAACCCAAGAATTCATGAGTACAAGCAACAAGCAACAAAAAGAAGTTAAGCTTTCTAAGTCTCCACACTTATATTTACCCTCTGAAGTAACAATATCCTACTGCTCAGATTCTAAGCTTTGGAGAAACCTTGCCTCTCCCACAGTGCTTCTCAAGCACGTCATACTCCAAGGGGGCCACAGGTCGACCAGACACAAATCTAAGGTTGTCACAACCCCCCCCCCCCGCCCTGCACAGGAGTAACTCCCCAACAAGGTCGGGAGGCTCATGGGCCAACCAGTAAGACAGGAGGACCACAGAAAGGAAATAAGGGTAAAAAGGGTGAGAAATCACCGCTCTGTAGGCAGCAACTTGAAGGAAGCACAAGTTAATGTATTTTTATATTCCAGTTCTAAAATTATAGGTAAATATTTGTTTTCTTTTGCTTTTTGTGTCATTCCCAGCGACACTCAAGGGTTACTTCCTGGCTCTGCACTCAGGAATTACTCCTGGCAGTGCCTGGGGGACCATATGGGATGCTGGGGATTGAACTCAGGTTGGCTGCATGCAAGGCAAATGCCCTACCCGCCACTGTACTACTGCTCCAGCCCAAGAATTAATGGAAAATATTTAAAGGAAAACAACAATTCCTTTTCCCATCAAGAACAGGGAGAGAGGGGCTGGGAAGAGCCTAAAGGGGATGTGCTCTGCATGTGGATGCCCCAGGTTCGATTCCCTAGTACCACATGGTGCCTGGAACACCACTAAGAGCAACCTCCAAGCTAATTAGCTCGAATAGCCCCTGAGTTCTGGTCGGTATGGCTGCCTGAAAAAGTGAACAGGTTGGTAGGGGAGCTGTGGGGATAGCTCGACCAGATGGAGCACCTGCTTAGTATACAGCAGGTCGGGGTTCGAAGCCCAGTGATGCTGGGTCCCCAGAATGCTTATTTACAAATAGGTCAAATCAATTTCTATTAGAAAAGCATTTCCAATAAAACCAAACAACAACAACAACAACAACAACAACAACAACAACAATAATAATAAAAATAATGGCCGAGAGAAAGCTGTCAGTGCTTGCCTTGAGCAAGGAATGAGCCCCAGCACAGTTGGGAGTAGCCAGAAATTGACAAACGAACAAAGAAATAAGTGGATTTCAGTGAGCAATATAATTCCTTTAGCTTATGTGTTTTGGGGCCCTACTAAGGTGCGCAGGGTCACTGCCATGTGTTTGGGGGAGCTTGCGGTGTTGGGGATCAACCCCAGTCCCCCTGCATGTACAGCATGCACGCCAGTCCTTTGAGCTATGGACCTGGAGGTTAGTTTTTTTTTATTTTTTAAGGTGAGGTAAAATAGTTTTCTTTAGAGAAATAGGAGAGGAGAAAGTGTCAAAGTACACATCGAGAAACATGAGGAGAGGGAGCAGGAGCAGGAGTGCGAATGCCTGAGCTGACATGTCAGGTGAGATCGGGGTAAATCTCCAAGATAGAGAAAGAAACACTTGTGGGTATTTTTATTTTTTATTTTTGGTGTGTTTTGTTTTGAAGTGAATACCTCTTAGAGAGAAATCTGCTTTGGGGACCAGGGCAATACAACAGCAGGGAAGGAGCTTGCCCTGCACACAGCCAACCGAGCTTCAATCCTAGCACCCCATATGGTTCCCTCAGCCAGTCGGGAGTGATCCCTGGGTGCAGAGCCAGGAGTAAGCCTCCTGCATGGGCAAGTGTGCCCACACCTCTCCCTCCAAAAAAGAAAACACAATTTGCTTTGTGTCGTAGCTTTTAGTTGCTGCTATTGTTTTTTGGGCCATATACGGCAGAACTCAGGGCTTACTTACTTCTAGCTCTGTGCTCAGGGCAACCATATGTGGTACTGGGGACTGAAACTGGGCTAGCTGCATGTAAGGCCAGCGCCCTACTCACTGCACTGTCTCTCGCCCTAGCAGCTCATTAAGGGGGGAAAAAAAGGGAGGTAGATCAGAACACAGAACACACACCTCCCACGTGAGAGAGCCTGGTTTCCATCACCTGTGGGAGGGAGAGAGGGGCAGAAAGAGACAGACAGACAGAGGAAGAGAGGGAGAGGAAGAGAGAGAGAGAGAGCTGAGTGAGCAGGGCAGCTCCCTGTATGATCCCTTAAAGGAAGATGATCCCATTTGCTCCCTTACAGGTAACCGACCCTGTATGATTCCTTACAGAAGGCTGACCCTGTTTGATCCTTACAGACAGCTGATCCCATACTATCCCTAATAGGCAGCTGACCCCATATGACCTTTTACAGGAGGCTGACCCATGTGATCCCTTACAGGCAGCTGACCCCGTATGATCCCTTAGAAGCAGCTAACCCTGTGGACCCCTTACAGGAGGGTGACCCTATTTGCTCCCTTGAAAGCAGCCGATCCCCTATGATTCCTTACAAGCAGCCAATCCCATCTGATCCCTGGCACTGCATATGGTCCCTAAGCACAGCCAGGCATCAATCCAGAGCACAGAGGAAGACAGGCCCCGTTCAAGGTTGGCCTGAACAGACCGCTCCCTGAGAAAGTTCTCTACCAGGAAAACAATGAATTTCCCCAATTTGCCTTTTTAATTTGGTTTTCGTGCCAAACGTGGTAGAACTCAGGGGCTACTCCCAGAAGTGCCTGAGGGACCATGAGGTGCTAGAGATCAAACCCAGGGCCCCCACATACAAAACATGTGTTCCTACCTCTCTGGACCCCAATTCCCTTATTTTTAGGATCACCTCATACCTCTTTTCCCAAAAACTTAGTGAAACACAGTGTTCCAGGGCCAGAGAGATAGTACAGTGTGTAGGGCATTTCTCTTGCCTGTAAGCAACTTGGGTTCAATCCCTGCAAACCCGTATGGTCCCCTGAGCCCATCAAGGGGAACCCTCAGTGCTAGAGCCAGGAGCAAGCCCTGAGCACTGGTGGGTGAGGCAAAACAAAAAAGAAAAGAAAGAAAAGATACAATACCTCTGTTTCACACCCACTGTGCAATAGCTACTTTGGAACAAAATTTTGTTACTATTAATTCAATTAATAAAACAAACTCCCTAACCAAAATAAATAGTGTGTGCATGTGGATGTGTGCAGAGCACACACAGGTGAGATAACTGCCCAACCACCCTTCTTCCATGCCAACTAGTCACAGAGGTCCAAGAATAACGGATCAGAACACACCCAGTCTCAGGGCTGGAGAGAGGATACAGCAGGGAGGGCACCTGCTTTGCAGCTGACCCAGGCTTGGTCCTCAGCACCACATAGGGTCTCCAGAATCCAGCTGGGGGTGATCTTAGGGGGGCCAGAAAGACAGACCAGAGGGTAGGGCACTCGTCTCGCACGGCACGGACCCAGGCTTGATCCTCAGCATCCCGTATGATCCCCCAAGCGCTGCCAGGAGTGATTCCTGAGTGCAGAGCCAAGAGTAAGCCCTAAGCACTGTTGATGTCCACCCCCCCACATCTCCATGTGCCACTTCAGAACTTCCTTGACCATCTAAAAGCTGCAGCATTCCTCATTTCCAAAATGAGTCACTTTCTCTCTTTATGATTCACTGTAGTAATCACATTACATTAGGTTTTACAACTTCAGATAATCATTCTTTCCTGCTGGTCTGCTAGTCTGGCAGAGCTACAGATAAAAAAAAAATCATAGGAACGTAATTAAATCTAGACCCATATACAACCTAAAACTTGAAAACATACCAAGTGAGGCTTTTAAGTTTATCTCAAATTTCCGCTCTTAAAAAGGACATTATTCTGAGCTAGAGCGATAGCACAGTGGGTAGGGCGTTTGCCTTGCACGTTGCCGACCTAGGTTCGATTCCCAAATCCCATATGGTCTCCCGAGCACTGCCAGAATTAATTCCTGAGTGCATGAGCCAGGAGTAACCACTGTGCATCGCCGGGTGTAACCCAAAAAGCAAATAAATAAATAAATAAATAAATAAATAAGGACGGGCTGGAGTGATAGCATAGCGGGTAGGGCGTTTGCCTTGCACGAGGCCGACCCAGGTTCAAATCCCAGCACCCCATATGGTCCCCTGAGCACCGCCAGGAGTAATTCCTGAGTGCAGAGCCAGGAATAACCCCTGTGCATCGCCAGGTGTGACCCAAAAAGCAAAAAAAAAAAAAAAAAAAGAAAAAAGAAGGACATCATTCTCAACTATTAAAGGACATACTTTCTATATGCAGAAAGATAAGATTGAACCCAGGTCGGTCACATGCAAGGCAAGAACCTTACCCGCTGTACTATGGCACCCACCATAGCAAACTATTATTACTGGTAGAATTTCAATTGTCCTCTTTTTGTTTTTTGATTTCTGGGTGGCACTCAGCTTGCTCCAAGTTGCTCCTGACAGTGCTAGGGGATGGAACCTGGGCCTCCATTATGCCAAACGCATTCCATTCACTGAACTAACTCTCTGGCAAGGGTTTCAGTTTCTACTCCATCAAGTCGCTACAAACTCAAATGCATCTTTGTCATAACTAATGAGTTCTAAGCACTTAATTTTCTGTGACCTGGGCCAGAGAGATGGTACAGTGGGGAGGGTGTTTGCTATGAATGCAGCCAACCCAGATTTGATCCTCGGTATCCCATATGGTCCCCCAAACCCTGCTGGGAGTGACCCCTAAGTGCAAAGCCAGGAGTAATCCCCAAACAAAAATGAAAACAAAAACAACTTTCTGTGACTTAATATGACCATTACACTGAATTCATTTGCTTTGTTCAGTAAATAAAAAAAAGAACAGTATTTGAGAGAGGAACAAAGATTTGAGAGAAACCATGAGACATAAAATCAAGCTTATTCAAATAAAAACTTGTTTAGAAAAAATGAACTGTATCTCACAAATGTTAAGAAAATTAATTTGCAGAAAGTCCTAAAAAAGATCAAATTAAGATTACATTTTTGGGGGCTGGAGCAATAGCACAGTGGGTAGGGTGTTTGCCTTGCACGTGGCCGACCTGGGTTCAATTCCCAGCAGCCCATATGGTGGTCCCCTTACCACCGCCAGGAGTAGTTCCTGAGTGCAGAGCCAGGAGTAATGCCTGTGCATTGTTGGGTGTGACCCAAAAAGATTACAAGCTTGTACTTCAATTTACAAGGAAGTCATCATACACCACTAGTTCTTACATTTGGCTCATTTATTTACTCTCTTCAGTGTAGGACATTTTGTTCTGATTACCAACACTCGAAAAATCTTAAATTTTTTATTAAAAAGTCCCCATTTAGGGACTGAATCGATAATACAGTGGGTAGGGCATTTGCCTTGCACCGGGCTGACCCAGGTTCGATCCCTTATGGTCAGCATCACCAGGAGTGATCCCTGAGTGCAGAATCAGGAGTAACCTGAGGATTGCTAGGTGTGTCCCACCCCTGCAAAAAGTCAACATTTAGGGGCTGGAGTGATAGCACAGCGGGTAGGGCGTTTGCCTTGCACACGGCCGACCCGGGTTCGATTCCCAGCATCCCATAGGTCCCCCGAGTACCGCCAGGAGTGATTCCTGAGTGCAGAGCCAGGAGTAACCCCTGAGCATCGCCGGGTGTGACCCAAAAAGAAAAAAAGAAAGTCAACATTTAGGTACTAATATTTAAAACTTAATTTCACACTTTGTTGGTCCCCACAGCCCCATCAGGAGTGATTTTTGAGGTCAGAGCCAGGAGTAAGCCCTGAGCATCGCTGGGGGTGTGATTCAAAATTAACCCCCTCCTACCTCATCGCTCCCAAAAGAGCTGGAGAGACAGTACAGGAATTTAGGCAGACTTGCCTTACACATATGTCTCCCTAAGCACCACCAATAGTGATCCATGAGCACCACTGGGTGTGGCCCCCAAACCATAAGGCATGGGTCTGTCCTATACACCACCGAGTAAGTAAAGGGACGGGTAATTAGCTATCTGTTAAAAATGTGGTAGCAAAGTATTACTTATGCAATCTGGCTGGTGATTAGAAGTGCTGACTGTTGAGTTCTTTCAACTCAAAATGTTTGTCATTTTAAAAAAATTTTGAGGGGGGCTGGAGTGATAGACAAAATGTTTGCCTTGCACGTGGCTGACCCGGGTTCGATTCCCAGAATCCCGTATGGTCCCCTGAGCATGGCCAGGGGTAATTCCTGAGTGCAAAGCCAGGAGTGACCCCTGAGCATCGCTGGGTGTGACCCAAAAAGCCAAAAAAAAAAAAAAATTGAGGAAAAATAGAACTTTCAGAGGCTTTCTGGATCAATCATACCTGGAGGTGCTCAGGGTTTAATTCTGGCTCTGCACTCATGAAATACTCCTGGCGGTGTGCATGGGGGACCATATGGGATGCTGGGGGTTGAACCTTGGTCAGTCACATGCAAAGCAAATACCCTCTGCTCTGCAGTATCGCTCCAGCCCCCAGCAGAAGTTCTGACCCAGGAAACTGGGGGGAGGGGTGGGAGGCAGGCCACATCCAGCTGTGCTCCATGGCCAGTCCTGGCTGGTTGCTATGAGGACCATAGGTGGGAGATAACCAGACGTGTAAGGCAAGTGCTCTACCACTTAGTCACATCCCTGGCCCCAGACCCAAGTTGGTTTCTGGGCCACACCCAGTGATGCTCAGGGGTTACTCTAGGCTCAGCAAGATCACAAATCTGTGGGTATTCTAGATAAGACCAAGCCCAAATAACTCAGAAATATATGCACATTTAAGTATGACACAACTCTCTGTCAACCCACATCTGTCAAAATAACATGCAAATTTTCAAATTTATGCCTAGGGCTTTACCATCCCTCCATCATCAATGAATTAAAAAACACTTTCTGGGCTGAAGAGATAGTACTGTGGGTAGGACACTTGCCTTGCAAGTGGCCGACCCAGGTTCAATCTTCTGCATCCCATATGGTCCCCTGAGCACCTCCAGAAATAATTCCTGAATGTGGAGCCAGGAGTAAGCCCTGAGCATCACAGGAGTGTTCCCCCCGCGCCCCCCCTCTGCCAGCACCCCCCTAAGTTTCATGAACCTTTCAACAAAGTTGTTGTTTTTTTTTTTTTTTGCTTTTTGGGTCACACCCAGCGATGCTCAGGGGTAACTTCTGGCTTTGCACTCAGGAATTATTCCTGGCAGTGCTTGGGGGACCATATGGGATGCTGGGGATCGAACCCGGGTCGGCCGCGTGCAAGGCAAACGTCCTACCCGCTGTGCTATCGCTCCGGCCCTCAACAAAGTTTTTGTAATGATTATCTGTACCTTGTGTAATAGAAGGCCTTAACTTTGCTATTAAAATTATAATATACTCTAAAATGAATGCATCTAGGTTGCATATGGAAAAGAACTTAAGTCCCTATTCAATAACTACCACGGTATATAATAGAACTGAAAAAAGTACTTTAGAAATTTTATGTCCAATGTAAAGTCTTTTTTTTTTTGGGGGGGAGGGGAAGGGGGTACACACGAAAATGCTCAGGAGCTATTCCTAACTGTATTCAGGGGTCATTCCTGGTGGGTACTCAGGGGACAAGTGAGGTGCCACAGACAACCCAGATTGGCTGCATGCAAGGCAAGTGCCCTACCCACTGTACTATTTCTCCAGCCCCCAATATAAAAGACTTTTTTGTTTGTTTTTGGGCCTCAACCGACACGCTCAGAAATTACTCCTGCAAATACTCAGGAATTACTCCTGGCAGTGCTCGGGGGACCATATGGGATGCCCGGGACTGAATCAGGGTCAGCTGGGTGCAAGGCAAGGGTCCTACCCACTATCTCTCCAGCTCCCCAACATCAAAGTTTTTAGTCAAACCTGCTGGATGCAATTTACGTGCCCAAAGCTGGAAAAAAATATTTACAGTGATTTTATGATCGAAGCATAACTCCTACTACCCCCCTTCCCTGCTCCCTCCTACCATCTACCATCCAAGTTCTCATATAAGAAGTTCAGTAGCACCATCTACAGTAGCTAAGCTCGACCTTGGCGCCCTCCCAAAGAAAGACTGCAAAGGTAAGATTTAAATCCCCCCTTTAAAAAAAAATTTTTTTAATTAGTGAATCACCGTGAGGTACAGTTACAGACTTACAAACTTTTGTGCTTGCGTTTCAGTCATACAATGGTCGAGTGCCCATCCCTCCACCAGTGCCCATTCTCCACCACCAATGTCCCACCACCCTTCCCACTCTCTCAAACGTGCAGGAGGATGCTTTAAATATTCCACCACAAATCACTGCCCCCGCCCCCCCAAATTTGTAAAATCTAAGAGACTTATCCTTCGAAAGACTTAAAAAGGCAGACAGTGCACCAAAATACAAATCACTACTTCAGTCCTCGGGACTCAGAGAACTGCTTCGACTTGGCTCACTACCCACAAGTGGTAGCGTACAGCGACGCCGGGAGACCGGGGAGTGGGTCCATCCCCGCCGGTGTCCCGGTCCCCATCCAGGAGGTCCCGGCGGAGCCCTTCCTCCTCTTCCTCTTCCTCCTCCTCCCCACCCCGGGGAGGCGTCCGATCCCGACCTGCCACTTACACCTGACTTCACCTGCACCAAGCACCCAGCAGAGCCACTCGGGGCTCCGGGGGCGGCGGACGCCCCGCGGCGCGCTGACCCACGGACACACCTTGCTGGGGCTGGGGGGCGGGGGCAGAAGGAACGGAAGGTTTCGGGGACGCCCGGCTCCTGCACATTCCGGGAACAAGTTACTCCTTCCTGTTCTCGGCCTCCTCCCGAACTTCCCTCGGTTTCCCCGCGTGCGCGCGCGTGTGTGTGTCCGTGTGTGTGCGTGTGTGTGTGTGTGTGTGTGTGTGTGTGTGTGTATGTATCCGTGTGTGTCTGTGCGTGCAGCAAACAAAAGACTCGCGTCCCGAACGCCCGTGGCCCCGGGTGCCGCAAGTCGACGGCCCCGGGAAGGGCGGAGGCAGCGGGGCGCGCGCCGAGCGGCCGCCGGCGGGGCGGGGACCCCCGAGGTGCGCGGCGTCGTCCCCGCGCGACAGTGCTCCGGGGCCCGGCAGGCTGGGCGCGGGGGGAGGGGCGCGGTGGGCGCGACGACGCGGCCCCGAGGGCGGCCCCCCGGCTGCCGGGCAGGCCACACCCGGCTCCCGGAGCCCCCGAAGCAGCAGCGGGTCCAGCCCCTCCGGGCAGCGCAGCCGCGGCCCCGGGCCCAGGCCGGCCCGCCGGGAGAGCGGCCGGGGGAGGCCGGAGCCGAGCGCCCGGGCCCGCGGGGATCTTACCATGGCGACGGCGGTGGTGGGGCGCACCCGCGCTCCGGCTCCACGGGGCCAAGGGGTGGGGTGCGGGAAGGGGAGCACCCGCCGCTCCGGACCTGCTGCCCCCCTGACAGGAGCCGCCGCCGCTTTGCCTCTTGCCAAGATGGCGGCCTCGAGCCACGTCTCCAACCGGAAACGGGGGGGTCAAAGGGCGGAGGGCGGGGCGCCGTGGGTGCGGAGCTGGTGGGTACCCCGCGGATGCGCAGCTCCACGCCTGGCGACTTGGGGGCTGCGCCCGGCCTCTGTCCCCAGGGTGTTGTCAGCACCTCGGTTCTGCGGGAGCCGGTGCCCACGGCCCCTTCGTTAGGTCACTTCGCGTCCACAATATCGCTGTGCACCAGGGACTAGTATCCAGAATATATAAAGATCTCGCAAAACAATTAAGACAACCCGATTAAACCTGGACACAGTAGACATTTCTCCAAGATCTACAAATGATAGATAAGCCCCAAGTAGCCTGACACCTCACTATGAGAAAAAGACATTTTTTTTAAAATGAGATACTGTTTCTGCAATGAGAAACACTTAACTTCGGCAGAATGGTGTTAAGTGTGATGAGCAAGTGGAGAGCTTAGACCCCTCCAACACTGAGGGTGAATATGTAAAGTGGTGTAGGCGCTTTGGATCAGTCTGGCAGTCCTTAAAAAGTTAAACACGGCAAGGGGCTGCATAGTGCAGGAGGTAATGCATTTCCTTGCATGTTGGATCACCTGGGTTTGAATCCCCAGCATCACAAAAGGTTCCCCCAAGCACTGCCAAGGATCTCTCCTGAGCACAGAACCAGGAAGAGCCCCTGAGCACTGCTGAATGTGGCCCAAATACACAAAACTAAACAGGGCACTCACTATGCTAGCAGACACCCTAGGTTTGATCCCCAGCACCACATAGGGTTTCCAAACCCTGCCAGGAATGATCCCTAAATGGAGAGCCAGGAGTAAGCCGAGCACCACTAGGTATGGCCCTCCACCTTCCCCCAAAAGCTAAACAGGTGATAGAGGGAAGTCAACACTGATGGGGAATTGGTGTTGGAATGCTGTACGCTTGAAGCTCAACTATGAATACCCTCGTAAATCAGTGCCTTAACAAAAATAAATAAAGGTCCAGAGAAATAGTACTAGAGTAGTGACGTACACCACCAATCCTGGTTTGATGCCATACCAGTCCCCTGAACACCACTGGATATTGCCTAACACCCCTCAAATATGGGGGGAGGGGTTGCTCAAGATCTAGATGATATGTTTTCATTCGGGAGACTCAGGTTCTAGGCACTGTTACAGCACAAGCTGTTGAAGCAGGTAGCTTCTGGGTTCTGGAGAGTTAGAACAGCACGCCAATCACCAGCTATCTTCTGTGTTAGAGCTCCTTAGTCACAGCTCACAGGTCACCAGCACAGGGGTCCTAGACGCCCCTTCAAGCAATAGCTCCTGCAGGAGCTTCCCGTGGAAGCATCAGCTTCTCCCCACATTCGGTTCCTTTCCACCAAGCAACAGCAGCACCACCACAACCACCGCCATTACTCGCTCACTCACGGACAAAACCCCCAGTAGAACATCCATCCAGTTCAGGACCACCCTAGACCACGCAAGAGCTGTGTTTATATACTTTCAGTATCCCCGCCCCGTCTCCTGATTGGTTATGCCTGATACTAACAAGGGTGTAGAAACTGATCAATCTGATTTGTTACACAATACAACCAATCACAGAGCGTAGATAAGGACCAATCAGAGCACCTAGATAAAGACCAATAAGATTGCTTGGATAAAGACCAAGCAAATCACCTTTTACTTGAACTGCTTGGATACACACACACACACACACACACACACACACACACACACACGTAGGTGTGTACCTCTTCACTTTCTCTGGAACAGCACCTTATTGTCCCGGGAGCCATGCTGTGTACCTTCTTCAGGGAGAGGCCTTAAAGTACTGCTGGGTGTGTCCTAAAACCAAACAAAAGTTCAACATAGAATAATGTTTAATCACCAAGCAATCCCACTCATCGAAATAATTAAAAGCCTGTGTCCATGGGACTTAAGCTATGCATCAATGGGCTGAGCACATACTTTGCATGCAGGAGACCTACTTTGATCACCAGCATCGCATGGTCCTCTGAGCATTGCTGGGGCTATCCCGAAAGTAACGCCTGGTGCAAATCAAAAACCCAACCCAAGCAAACAGGTTAAATATATGGCCAATCAAAAAATTGTATCCTAGTATTCATAGAAGTATCATAATAGCAAAAAAAAAGTGAAATTTATCCATTAGTAGAAGAATAACAAATGTGGTATATCTATAATCTATACGTGGAATGTTTTCCCATAGAAAAGAACAAAGCACGGATCCATGATACCACATGCTAAAAAATAATGACAAATAATAGAAGCTGGTTTCAAAGGTTCAGAGATACATGATTACAGTTATATAAAATGTAAATAGAAAAGCATTCATGTAATTTAAGACACATACAAAATGTAAATAGAAACTCAATTTTGAAAAAGAAATTTAAGGGGCTGGAAAGGTAGCACAGCGGGTAGGGCGTTTGCCTTGCACGCAGCTGACCCTGGGTTTGATTCCCAGCATCCCATATGGTCCCCCGAGCACCGAGAGGAATAATTCCTGAATGCATGAGCCAGGAGTAACCCCTTGCATTGCCGGGTGTGACCCAAAAAAAAAAAAATTTGAGTAGCAAGGGCCTCAGAAGAGAAGAGTTTGCTTTTTGGAATGACAAAAATGGAATTTAGAAGAGATGGTGATAGTACTTTTATGAACGTAGTAAAACCACTAAATTATATACTTGAAAAGAATGACACTTCATGTTCTGTGAGTTACATCTTTGCATGTGGGAGACCCAGATTTGATCCATAACAGCACCACATAACTCCCCCACCCCCAGTGCACCACCCAGAGCACCACCCCTACCACTAGCCATTAGTAGCCCCCGGTACTGCTGGATGTGACCCCCAAACAAACATAAAATACAAAAAAAACTGTGCAGTCACATATATTCCATTATGAGTGTGAAGACAATGATAAAAAGTTGCAGAAAATTACCCCAAATCCTCAGTCAGAATAGAACGGAAACAAAATTCAGATCCAGTGTTCTGATTCCGTTGGTAGTTCTCCCAGGCCAAAAGCCAAACTTCTCAGAATATACATGATTCAGCATTTCTTCTCTATATTATTTCACGCACTACTCTGGACTGAACTCTACAGCAGTCATTGCTGAAGTAAAGGATAAACAGTTTGTTTTTTTAACAGTCTTTTTAAAAAATACTTTTTTATTTTATAGAGTAGTTCACAATACTTTATTACATTTAATATTGAAACACTAATCCCACCACCATTACACCTTCCCACCACCATATTTTGGATGTTTCCATCCCGAACCCCAATCCCTGCCCCAAAGCAGAACCGAAATAATATATTTTGTACTGTTTGTTATGAAAAACTGCTGAGAATGCTAGAAAAAAGTCTCCTTAGAGGAAAGAGTGTGAGAATTGTTGAATTTCACCCAGGGACCATTAAATCCTTCTATAAGAGATCAGATTACTAACATGTTGTTAAAGGTTGAGCCTTGTGTGTTTCATAAATATATATGTATATATATATATACACACATATATACATACATATCTGTAAAAAATATGTATATTTTCCTCTAAGATTGGTTGCTTCCTACTTTGAACCCTGTCAAATGTGGTACAATAATCCTGTAGTATGGGTAGAATATGTGGTTTGAAGTATCACATGGCCGCATATGTGGCTGTGTGGTCCAGGAATAGATGCACTTGTGGGTGAGGCTCAACCCAAGTGTGTGAAGAGTGACCATGAGCGTGGCAGCAGCTGAGTTGTGGAAGTTTTTGGCTGCAGGGGCTGGGTAAACAGTAGTCTTTCTAGAATATTTGTTTTGTGTCACGTGCTTTACATGTGTTATCACTAATCCTTTGCAAATTTCCAATAACTATAGAAGATCAAAGTCAAACACTTACCCAAACCCACAGCCAGAAAGTGATAGAGCCCATATGCAAACCCAGATTTTCTCATAATGATACTTAGATTCCCAAACGTTCCTGTGTATTCCTTAATGTTTATTGAATGCATACAAAGTGCCAGGTGTTACTCTCAATTCTTCACATGTATTATCTAATTTAATCCTTGACAAAGTCTTCTGAGATGAGAAGTATATGTATCTCCATTTTACAAGTGGGGAGATAAAGGTACAGGGAGGAAAACTGTTATGCCTTAGGGTCTCAGGGCTGGAAAATAGCAAAATCAGGATCTGAAAGGCTGCTCAACTTCAGAACTTGTACCATGAAGCGCTGCGTTTTAGAATTCTCAATTCTATCTCCAGTGAAAATCTAGTTGCTAGCAGAATCTTCACACAGGTCACTTCTTTTGGGGTGCGGGGCACATCTGGCAGTGCTTAGGGGCCACTTCCAGCTTCTGGTCTGGCGGTGCTCAGGGGACCATGCAATTGTCAGAGATCGAATCATAGATTCTATCATGAAAAGCAAGTTCTTAATCTTTAGAATTGTCTCCCTGGACACTTATTGTTTTAATTGCTTGCTAGTTTTTTTGAGGGGAGGGGCAGTGTGAGGGTGGGGGTGGGGTGGGGGAAGTATGATAGATTTGCAACCCAGACCTTACATGTGAGAAGCAAGTGCTAATCTGCTAAATGCCAATACACATTACTTTAGGTGTATTGGGGTATTTGACCCCCACTTGGCTGTGCTCAGGGCCTGGTCCTGGCTCTGTACTCAAAGATTCTCCTGGTGGGCTGTAGGGACCATGGGGTGCCAGAGATTAATACTGGACCAATTGCATGCACAGCAGGCACCTTACCCACTGTACTATCTCTCTACCCCAGCACACATATTTTTTAGGAAACACAAATTACCCTCCGGATGTGACTCGGTGGTAGAACACTTGTCTTATATGTGTAAAGCCCTTGGTTTGATCCCTGGCACCAGAGAAAAGGAAAGAAAAAAAAAGAAAAGCAGACAAATTTGGGTTGGGGAAATAGCTTGGGCACATTCTCTAAGATGAATACCTTTCATTTATTTATTTTTTGTAAAAAAAATGAAATTTTGGGGCTGGAGTGATAGCACAGCGGGTAGGGCATTTACCTTGCACGCAGCCGACCTGGGTTCGATTCCCAGCATCCCATATGGTCCCCTGAGCACTGCCAGGAGTAATTCCTGAGTGCAGAGCCAGGAGTAACCCTGTGCATCACCAAAAAGCAAAAAAAAAAAAAAAAAAAGAAAGAAATTTTGGGGCTGGAGCAATAGCACAGCGGGTAGGCATTTGCCTTTTACACGGCCAACCTGGTTCAATTCCCAGCATCCCATCTGGTCCCCTGAGCACTGCCAGGAGTGATTCCTGAGTGCAAAGCCAGGAGTAACCCCCTGGGCATCGCCGGGTTTGACCCAGAAAGGAAAAAAAAATGTTTTTTCTGGTGGTGCTTTGGGGCTACTGCCAGCCAGAGATATACTCAGGGGTGTAAAGGGTCGATCCCGGAAGTGCTTAGGGAACTAAACAGTGCTGGGAATGTAAATTATGCGCTTCAATTCACTTCCCCCATCCATTCCTCCTGCCCCAGGCTAGGATAAGGAGGTGCTAGGAATAGAAGGAACACAATTTTTTGTGTTTTGGCGGGGCATATACACCTGGCGATGCTAAGGGCCTACTCCTAGCTCTAAGGATTCACTCCTGGCCATATGGGATGCTGGGGATCAATAAAACCCAGGTCGGCAGCGTGCAAGGCAAGCTCCCTACCGCTGTAATATCGATCCGGCCCCTTCTGGACTCAGTTCTAATCAGAATCATTGAGGCGAAATCGCATACCCAAGGGTCCTAAGTCCTCAAGTGTGATTTCCAGATTGGAGGAGAAATCCAAGAACTAGATTCATCAGCCGGGCTTTGCCACCCGCAGCCGCTAGTTGTCGCCACAGACCCGGTTCCCTAAACCATAGACAACCGGGCGACTCGATCGCCTAGAGAGGCTCCTTCCGCGCGCTCCCGAGCCTTCCTGGACCCTTGCTGCCTGAGACACGAAGCCGGGAGGAGATCTCACGAGAGTAAAAGTCAAAGTCTCGCGATTATTTATTTATTAGTTTATTGCCTAGCGACCGAGCACCGACTGGGTTACTCGAAGTAGAAGCCCCGAAGTGGCCTGGTCTCAGATTGGAGTGAGACCCCAGCCTTCGCTGGGGTTCTTTCCATATAGAGGAGACGGATCCAGAGGGGCTTCAGGTAATTCGAACTCGCCCTAGCGGAAAGAGCACCCCCCCCTTTCTCCCCCCAGCCTTCCCATCTTGTGACAGTTGTACCTTTGCCCCTTTCCTTCATGCCATCACCAACTGCATGCCGGGGTTGCAGCATGAGGGGGATGCGCTCCCTGGATGGGATCTAGGAACTGGAATTCACCTTTTTGAGACATCCTCTTTCCCCCTAGGAGCCCCAGAGACAGCCTTTCTGGAGCCTCTGCAGCTTCCCTTAAGAAACCCCAACAGCCTTGGGAAAAGTTCTTTTCCCCAAAGCTGTGTCTTCCAGTTTGGGGGAGCTACTGCAGCAGAAGTTTGCTGTCGTTTCCCTCCACGACCCCCTGGTTCCCCAGCCAGCCTGTCAACGGTTCCTAAATCAGGGCTGCAGCACAGTGACTTAAAGAACCACTTGCCCTGCAGCCAAGAAGCATTAAGGGAAGTTTAAACGGGGTTTGGAGGTTTCCGGTGTCTTGGATCTGGAGGAGGAACCAAAGCTGGCACAAGTCACAGCCCGCAGTGCTGCATATAATCATGTCTCCTGTTTCTTAGACCAAGGTTGTTGAAAACCAGACATATGATGAGCGTCTAGAGATTAATGACTCTGAAGAGGTTGCAAGTACTTATACTCCAACCCCAAGACACAAAGGTAAGAGAGGGAAGGAGAGAAGATTCTCAGAACAAAGAGTGATTTGTGATAGGCTCCAAGAAGTTCTTGTTTTTTGTTTTTTTTTTTTGCTTTTTTTTTTTTTTGCTTTTTGGGTCACACCCAGCGATGCTCAGGGGTTACTCCTGGCTTTGCACTCAGGAATTACTCCTGGCAGTGCTTGGAGGACCATATGGGATGCCGGGGATCGAACCCGGGTTGGCCGCGTGCAAGGCAAACGCCCTACCCGCTGTGCTATCGCTCCGGCCCCAAGAAGTTCTTGTTTTAATCAGAACTTCACTTGCTATTGTTTCTTTCTTTCTTTCTTTTTTTTTTTTTTTTTTTTGGGTCACACCCGGCGATGCTCAGGTGTAACTCCTGGCTCTGTACTCAGGAATCACTCCTGGTGGTGCTCGGAGGACCATATGGGGTGCTGGAAATTGAACCCGGGTCGGCTGCTGGCAAGGCAAACGCCCTACCCGCTGTGCTATTGCTCCAGCCCCGTCTATTTTTTTTTTATTGGGGTGGGGCCACACCTGGCAATGCTCAGGATTTATTCCTGGCTCTGTGCTCAGGGATCAATCCTGGTGGGAGTGCCAGGAATCAAACCCCGGTCAGTCTTGTGCAAGGCAAGCACCTTACTCGCTAAATGATCTCTCCTGTCTCAGTATTAAATCCTGAATTGACAAGGAGCCATGATTAGAATTTAGTCTCCTTTAAAATGTCCTTATAAAACTTGTTCCCTCAGATGATTAGAGCGGACAATACTATAGGACTGAAAAGAATTTGTCCCTGAAAGTCATTTTGATAATAACCTAAAAAAGAAACTTTTCTTTGAAGGAATTCCTCATCCTGCCCATCTTACCGACAAGACTATGGCTGATAACAACAATGATGAGTTTGCAGAGGAAAATAACAAGGTGTGTGTGTTTGCATATCACCCGCTGCTGGGGAAATCTGGCTTTTGAGTGTTTGGGGGTCAGTCTGCATTCACATGGATTAGCAGTAAATGTTTCCTGACTCCTCACCTCCAGCAGGTATACGGCCTGGGTTCAGTCCCCAGCACCCCATAGCGTCTTCTGAGTCCCTTAAGGAGTGAACCCTGAGCACTGAGTGAGCCAGGATTAAGCTCTGAGCACAGTCCCAAACAAAACAAAACTAGAAAGAAAAACCACCGCGGGGGCCGGAGTGATAGCACAGTGGGTAGGCCGTTTGCCTTGCACGCGGTCGAGCACGCGGTCGACTTGGGTTCGATCCCCGGCATCCCATATGGTCCCCCAAGTACTGCCAGGAGCAATTCCTGAGTGCAAAGCCAGGAGTAACCCCTGAGCATTGCTGGGTGTGACCCAAAAAGCAAAAAAAAAAAAAAGAAAAAGAAAAAAAAAGAAAAACCACCGCTTCATCTCAATAGAAGTCATATGATTTAGGGAAAACAAACCCTCCTAACCTACTTTCATTATTTATTTTGTTGTTTTGATTTAGTTTGGTTTGGGGTCCACATCTGGCAGTGCTCAGGGCTTACTCCTGGCTCTGTGCTCAGTGATCACTCCTGGCAGTGCTTGGGGGGACCATATGTGGTGCCAGGGATTCAACCCACGTCAAGCATGTGCAAGACAAGCACCTTACCCCTGTACTGTTGCTGTGACCTTCCAAACTACTTTTAAACGGGTCAACTGGTTTGTTCTGCAGGCCCTAAGGTGAGGGCATGCTATAGGCACCAAGGCACAAAGACAGGGGGCGCATTCTACTTGCCTCTGCCAACCCCCAACCCCTTGTGTATTAAAGGGGGTAGGATGGTACAGAGAGAGCCAGAATCCCAGAAAGGTGGGTTCTGATACAAAGAATACAGAATCTTTTCTTCTGCTGTGTTTGGTAAATACTGTATTTCATTCACAGGCCAGGGAGGAATCCAGGGCTCCATTTATCTATACAGGAGGAGTAGCAATGCAGAGACGAGAAAGCCCAGAGACTCTGGGACATGGGGCCATTCAGACCCTGGGTTCATTGTGAATTTTCTCCTTTTGATAGTTATGAGCATCTTCCTCTGAGCAGTCTTGTCAACTAAAGTTTCGCTTTTTCTCCCTGAGATATTAGAGAGATCCCCTAAAGTTTGTGTTTCCCCCCCTTCTTCTTCCTCTGTTTCTTCCCCAAATAACTCTCATGAGAGTTGCCATTTTCTTTGTCAACAGTCTCCCTAGGTTTTAGAGCTGACTGGATAGTTTATTCAGATTTCTTAGGATTTTTTTTTTTTTTTTTTTTTTGCTTTTGGGGTCACACCCAGCGATACACAAGGGTTACTCCTGGTTCTGCACTCAGGAATTACTCCTGACAGTGCTTGAGGGACCAGATGGGATGCTGGAGATTGAACCCAGGTCAGCCGTGTGCAAGGCAACCGCCCACCCACTGTGCTATCGCTCCAGCCCCATTTCTCAGGATTTCTAAGCCATCAGTAAAATTGCTATTTATCAGAGAAGTGCACAGCCAGGCCTCAAGCAGACAGAGAAGTAGAATATGCTGCAGAAGGTGGGGCTCCCCAGTTTGCAGGTTACAGAAGCCACAAGTTGTCCAGGTGCTTCTCTTTGCGGGAACTGATGGTGGAAGGCAGGGGGCAGCTCTGGGGAGAGCACAGGAGTGGGCTTGGTGCGTTTCTCTCTCCCAGACCGCCCTGTGCCCCCGCACTGTTGCAGGAGAAAAAGAAGACCTCACAGCTGACGCCTCACCGGCGCTCAAGTGAAAATGATGACGATGATGATGAAGATGACGATGATGGCACATCGGAAACGGACTCCGATGATGATGACGAGGAGGAGGAGGAGCATGGCGCCCCTCTGGAAGGGTGAGGCAAAAACCCCGATTTAGGAGGAGGACGGTATTCTGAAAGCAGAAGTGAGATGCTCGATCTCTGCATTGCCCCTGTCTGGAGTTTTGGAGGCCTGTTGTAACGAGTTTTCATTTGTTTTTGTTATTTGCGGGCCACAGCCAATGGTGCTTAGGGCTCAGTCCTGGCGGGGGTCGGGGGGTCATATGGGGTGCTGAGGATTAAGCCCAGGTTGACTGTGCAAGGCAACGCTCTCCCCAAACTCTCTGCTCTCCCCCGCCCCCCGACTCACTGCCTTTTCACTGTCTGTTGCCCCTCTGCCCATTGTGGGACGGGGCTCCTGCCCTTGGCATGTTACCAGTTGAGTCACATTCTTGGCCTGGGAAGACTTTTTGTTGTTTGTTTTTTGGGCCACACCGGGCAGTGCTCAGGGCTTATTCCTGGCTCTGCATTCAGGAATCACTCCTGGTGGTGCTCAGGGGACCATATGGGATGCCAGGGATCAAACCAGGGTCAGCTGCGTGCAAGGCAGATGCCCTCCATGCTATATTATTGCTCTGACCTCCAGGAAGACAGCAGGTGTAGGGTCCTGCCGACAGGCCAGGGTTTGATCCCTGGCACCACACAACCTCCCGAGGATGATAAGGTGGAGCCTGAGTGGCACCCGGCCTCGCTGCTCCCTGCAAAGCTAAGATCCTTTTCCAGCTTTTTTTTTTTTTTGGGTCACATCCAGCGATGCTCAGGGGTTACTCCTGGCTCTTCACTCAGGGATTACTCCTGGCGGTGCTGGGGGACCATATGGGATGCTGGGGATCAAAGCTGAGTCAGCCGTGTGCAAGGCAAACGCCCTCCCTGCTGTGCTATTGCTCCGGCCCCCTTTTCCAGCTTTTTCCCTACTGTTAAAGGAAAACAATTTCTTCTATGTTATAAAACATAAAAACATGGTATCTTGGATTCTTGCAACTTTTTTTTCTTGTCATATATATTAAGAAATGATTAGGATCAAGAGCCCAAGTGATACGACAGCATGCGAGCAGGGTGCTTGCTTTGCACACAGCTGACCTGGGTTCAATCCCCGGCACCCCATATGGTTCCCAGAGGCAGCCAGGAGTGATTCCTGGATTGCAGAGCCAGGAGCAGGCCCTGTGCACCATCTGGTTATGAATCCAAAACAAAACAAAAAACAAAGAAATAATTACGACCAGTTTGTGCTTGGTTTGGGGCTCCACCTGGCTGCGCTGGGGGCAGCTGTCCCTCAGGGCTCAGGGGCCATTCCCACAGGTATTCAGGGGGCCGTGGATACTAGGAACGGAACGCAGAGTTCCTGGTGTAAAACTTGTGTTCTAGCTGGGAAGCTCGCTGTCTGGCCCTGCATAAACAATTTCAAATTTGCTGGGGCCTGGAGCTGTAGCACAGCGGGTAGGGCGTTTGCCTTGCACACGGCCCACCCGGGTTCAATTCCCAGCATCCCATATGGTCCCCCAAGCACCGTCAGGAGTAATTCCTGAGCGCAAAGCCATACCCTGGCACGTCACCTGGTGTGTCCCAAAAAGCAAAAAATAAAAGCAATTCAAATTTGCCTTGGTGACCACCAGGGGGAGGACGGGGCTTGGTTTCAGAGCCTCCGGCCTTGTGATCAGAGTAACCCACAGGCTCAGCCCCACCAGCTCTTCTCTGCCCACTGGACCCTTGTCTTGCTCTCTCCAGGGCCTATAACCCTGCGGATTATGAGCACTTGCCAGTTTCTGCCGAGATCAAGGAGCTCTTCCAGTATATCAGCCGGTGAGTACGAAGACGCCCACCATCGGCTGCCACCCCACTGCCCCCTTTTCCTTCATTCACCTGAAACCGTTCTTTGCCTCCGATCTCTCTGCTTGAGTAGTAGAGCGAGTTTCTCTGACCGTCTCCCCTAGGTACACGCCTCAGTTGATCGGCCTGGACCACAAACTGAAACCCTTCATTCCTGACTTCATCCCAGCTGTTGGGGACATCGATGCCTTCTTAAAGGTACGGTGAGAGCCGCCTAAAGCCAAGTGCTGAACTGTCTCTCTGGCCTCTCTCTTACTCTCGTAACCTCCTCATTGGCTCGGTCAGCCCTGCCGCCTTGAAAATTACTCACTTTGAGTCAGAAAGAGAGGGATAGACATAGAAGGACTACACTCATTTGTGGAATATGAAAAAACATGAGAACTGACACTCAATGACAGTAGACACAGGGCCAGGAATATTGCCCCGTAGTTGGAAGCCTGTCTCAAGAGCTGGGGAGAAGGCAGCTGGAATAGAGAAGGGATTACTAAGTCAATGATGGTTGGAGGGATCACTCGGGATGGGAGATGTGTGCTGAAAGGAGGTAAAGGACCAAACATGATGGCCTCTCAGGATCTCTGTTGCAAACTACAATACCCCAAAGTGGACAGACAGTAAGAGGGAAATTATCTGCCATAGAGGAGGTAGGGGGAGGGTGGGAAAGAGGAGGGGTGGTATACTGGAGAATGGGTGGTGGAGAATGTGCACTGGTGGAGGGATGGGTGTTTGATCATTGTATGATTGAAACTCAAACATGAAAGCTTTGTAACTGTATCTCACAGTGACTCAATTAAAAAAAAAAGAAAGGAAAGAAAATTACTCATTCCATTGGAGCCTTTGTGCTCTCATCCAGACTGCTCATTGAGAATACTCGGTTATCAGTTATTATTACGATACTAACATTTTGTCATTTATTTGCCCTGTTGTTATCCACGACCTTTGCTTTATACCAAAGGTCCTATATGTCAGTATTCCTCATCTGGGGGCTGTATGGTCCCCCTCGTGGCCCCTGGGATATCCCAAGGAGGCCAGAGGTAAAATCCACGTAAATGGCATGGGTAACCCATGAGAATAGGGGCCCACCAGGAGAGAGGAGCCACAGGAAGGGAACTAGATCGGACGGGGTCAAAGGTTGAGAACTTTGCTATCGATTACATATTTTCCCCACTCAATATTATGTATTATTATTTTTTTGCTTTTTGGGGTCATACCTGGCGATGCACAGGGGTTACTCCTGGCTCTGCACTCAGGAGTTACTCCTGGCGGTGCTCAGGGGTGCTGGGAATTGAACACGGGTCGGCTAGGTGCAAGGCAAACGCCCACCTGCTATGCTATCATTCCAGCCCCCTCGATATTATTATTATTATTATTATTATTGTCACTGTCACTCATCCCATTGCTCATCAATTTGCTTGAGCGAGCACCACTAACGTCTCTATTGTGAGACTTGTTGTTACTGTTTTGGCATATCGAATAGACCACGGGTAGCTTGCCAGGCTCTGCCATGTGGACAAGATACTCTCAGTAGCTTGCCGGGCTTTCTGAGAGGGGCGGAAGAATCGAATCCAGGTCGGCGGCGTACAAGGCAAACACCCTACTCGCTTTGTTATCGCTGCAGCCCTATTATTATTATTATTATTATATTTATATTTATTTATTTTTGCTTTTTGGGTCACACCCGGCGATGCACAGGGGCTACTCCTGGCTCATGCACTCAGGAATTACTCCTGGCAGTGCTCGGGGGACCATATAGGATGCTGGGAATCGAACCTGGGTCGGCCGCATGCAAGGCAAACACCCTACCCACTGTGCTATCACTACAGCCCCTCGATATTATTATTATTACTATTACTATTATTGCTTTTTGGGTCACACCTTATGATGCTTAAGGGTTACTCCTGACTCTTCACTCAAGAATTACTCCTTGGAGTTGTTCGGGAACCATATGGGATGCTGGGGATCGAACCTGCTTTACACGGCTGCATGTAAAGCACATACCCTACATGCTGTACGATCACTGCAGTCCATTCCCTCCATAGTATTTTATTTCAGCCTTGTCCACTAGTGTGCTCTTTAGTTCTGTTAATAACAGTGCACTGGATTTCTGGGTTTTTTTGTATGTGTGGGGGCACGGGTGTTTGGGTCACACCCCACAATGTCCAAGAGTTACTCCTGACAGTGCACACAGGAATCACTCCTTGTGGTGCTTGGGGGATCATACGGGATGCTGGGGATCGAATCCGGGTCAGCGGCGTGCAAGGCAAGTGCCCTCCCCACTGTACACTGCACTGTACTGTGCTCTAGCCCTTGGTGCACCAGACGTCTTCCCTGCAGCTTACTGGAAACCATGGCCGTTTCATGCCCCTGCCACTTCCCCCTCTGCTTGCTTCCGCTTCTCTGATCCAGGTGCCACGTCCTGATGGGAAGCCCGACAACCTCGGCCTGTTGGTGTTAGATGAACCGTCTACGAAGCAATCGGACCCCACAGTGCTCTCTCTGTGGTTGACGGAGAATTCCAAACAGCACAATATCACGGTAAGACCCAGCCTAGGCCGGCTTCTGTGAGAGGGCCCAGGGCAGAGTCTCGCTGGCGTGTGTGTCTTCCATTTACTGTCTCTCCGAGGGACGGTTCTGGTTTCACACCAGCCCCCCGCCCTTCTGTTACCTTTGGTCCATATCTGGCAGTGCTCAGGGCTTACTCCTGATTCTGTTCTCAGGGGTCACTCCTGGCCGGTGCTCAGGGAACTGTAGGGGCTACTGGGGATTGAACTTAGATTGGCTGCGTGTGAGGTAGTCCTGCCCACTGTATGATCTCTCTGGCCAACATTTTAAATTTTTGTGCATCTCAGTAGGTATGAAGTGGTATTTCAGGTCAGTCCTGCCTTCTCACATGACTTCAGAAATTTAGACCAGGCTGTCCTATAATCTTGATTTGGTTGCTGCCGGGTTTCCATTTCACCAGCCACCCCCAACCCCCACCCCCTGCATGAAACAGCAGCGTCCACTGAGTGCCTCTGAACCTCGGGCGCATTTATTTCAGTGTCATCGGCCAGGCTCTGCCCTTGTTTTTCTAGCAACATATGAAAGTAAAGAGTCTGGAAGAGGCAGAAAAGAATCCCAAGGCCATCGACACGTGGATCGAGAGCATCTCTGAGCTGCACCGTTCTAAGCCCCCTGCCACCGTGCATTATACCAGGTGAGAGGCCACATTTCCACACTGGGACCCAGGCTCCCCTCCCCACCACTGCGCCCCAGAAGGTGACCCACAGGCAACTCAGAGTTGATGAGTTGGAGATCTGGGAGCTGCCGGCTGAGGTTGATTTACTGGCCTCATCACTCAGCTTGGCCCAGGAAGCCGCAGCGCAGGATGAGGTTTGCCCAGCCTGGGTTCTCCTGGAACCTGTGTGTAACAGCCTGCTAAGCTGCCATCCTCCTAGAATGCCCTGCCCCAGATTTTGCTGATGTCACAATGATGACATTTGCAGATTTTGCTGATTTCTTGTTGCCGTATGCTCTGTCCTTTTAGGCCCATGCCTGATATTGACACACTGATGCAAGAATGGTCCCCAGAGTTTGAAGAGCTGTTGGGCAAGGTGAGTGAGTGGAAAGGTGGCAGGGGCTGAGAAAGTGTGGCACCTGCTCGGAGACTCGTTTCCCCTCCTTTTCCTTTATTAATGAATAATAAAGGAATTAATTATTTGAAGTTTAACATGTAGTCAGGAATTTCCACAAACCATTAAGTATTCTTTTTTTTTTTTTTTTTTGCTGTTCTCATGGCTCTGCACTCAGGAATTACTCCTGGTGACGCTGGGGGACCATATGGGATGCTGGGAATCGAACCCGGGTCAGCCGCATGCAAGGCAAACACCCTACCCGCTGTGCTATCATTCCAGCCCCAAGTGTTCACTTTTTTAACAGCTGAACATACTTGTTTAACCAGCATATAAAAAAGAACAAAAACCTGGCATTTGCCTTGCACACAGCAGCCCCAGGATCAATCCCCAGCCCCCTATATGGTCCCCCGAGCCCCACCAGGAGTGACCCTGAACACTGCCGAGTGCCGGCATCCAACATGGCATTGATTTCAGGTCACCACAGCGTGGTTTCATGTTTCTCTATTGTAATATGGTTGCTGCTTGGGTCTCTCGAGCATCCGTACCCACACACCTCCTGCTTTGGTGGCTGAGGGATGGGACCAACTCCCTTTTACCGAACAGAGTAGGAAAACTCTTGCACTTCTTTGCTAGGACCATTCCGAGTGGCGTAGCGCAGGCTGTCGGCTTTGACATCACAAGTGCATTTTCTGGGCCTGAGGCATTAGAAAAGTGGGGAGAGTGCTGGCTGACTCAGGGTCAGTCCCCAGCATCCCTTATAGACCCCCGAGCCCTCCAGGAGTGGGTCCTGAGTGCAGAGCCAGGAGTAAGCCCTGAGCACTGCCAGGTGTGCCCCCCACCCGCAAAATGCATTTCCTTCCAGGCCTGGTGTCAGAAACTTGCCATCCAGTTATAGGCAGAGTTGATTGATGTCTCTCGGCTCTTTCCTATTGGTCCACGTTTCCCATCTTCTCATGCTCATCCTGCATGTGTCTGTGTGTCCTGACTTCCTCTTAGACATCGTGCTGGATTAGTGCCACCCACCAGCCTCTTTCTGTTGTCTTTTTTTTTTTCTGCTTTTTTTTGGGTCACACCCAGTGATGCTCAGGGGTTACTCCTGGCTCTGCACTCAGGAATTACCCCTGGCAGTGCTCTGGGGACCATATGGGATGCTGGGAATCGAACCCAGGTCAGCCACATGCAAGGCAAACGCCCTACCTGCTGTGCTATCTTTCCAGCCCTTCGTGGTGTCTTTTGTGGTGTCCATCTCTGTCCTCTGAAGTGCATGGTGTCTCGGTGGCCGCCTGCATATTTCCGAGGCACTCAGGCTTTATGCTTGCAGCTCTTTTTCTTCTGGGAGTGGGGCTGGGATCCCTGAAACTTCAGTCCCTTCACATGCATCCCCCTGTGCCCTGTCAGGTGAGCCTGCCCACGGCGGAGATTGACTGCAGCCTGGCACAGTACACCGACATGATCTGTGGTAAGCGCCTGCCTGCCCGCTCCCGTCCCCCTCACTGCACCAGGGCAAGGCCAAGGGCCCGTGTGCCAGGGAAGGCAGCTCTGAGTTCTGGCGTGGTTTTAGCCGGACATGCTGTTTGGCTCAGGGTCGGGGTGTGCAGAGGCTGGGTGTGGGGCCCCAGCACAGGAGTAAATCTCCTCTAGGAGGGTGCTGGCTTCCGAGATGGAAGTGCCCTTCACACCAAGTGGCCTTTGGTTCTGCACATGAACGTTTCTCCTTTCAGCCATCCTGGACATCCCCGTCTACAAAAGCCGGATTCAGTCCCTGCACCTGCTCTTCTCCCTCTACTCGGAATTTAAGAACTCCCAGGTGAGACTAGTGCTGGTGTGTGGCACCGCGGGTGACACCCTCCTGCCACTCAGAGCAGCTCCCCCGAGGCTCTCGGGGGGTCCTTGTTCCTGTGGGAGAACAAGTGGACTAGTGAAAGGGGCTGGAAGGAGGCAAAAGAGGGGTTGTCTGGAGCAAAGTGGGGAGGGGTTCAGCCTGGAGGGAGGTAGGGATAGGGTGCAGCCTAGAAGGAGGTGGGGTTCAGTTGAAGAATTTGGGGTGACTGGTAGCTGATTTTCGAAGCCAACACGCAGGAATTGTTTGGAAGTTGAATTGGGGTGGGATCGGAGCCTGAGGCCAGAGCGACAGTACAGGGGGAGGGCACTTGCCTTCCCCCTTCCTGACCTGCACTCAGCCCCCAGCACCACATATGGTCCCCTGAGCTCTGCCAGGAGGGATCCATGAGCACTGCCAGGTGGCCTCTAAGCAACAACAAAACTGAAGCCGAACGTGCTGTAAAGAGGGCAGCTCCGATGTGGTGCCCGGCGCTGAGTCCCGCTCCCTCTTGGCTTCCTCGCAGCATTTTAAAGCTCTCGCCGAGGGCAAGAAACCCTTCACGCCACTGTCCAACTCCACCTCGCACACCGGAGACGCAGAGACTCTGACCTTCAGCTGAGACCGCTCGGCCAGAGCCAGCCTGTGTGCTGGCCGAGGAGAGCTGGCTGCCGGCTGCCTGCCGCCCACACCCCCCCAGACGCCACCGGCCATGCGCTGGCCCAGCTGCCTGCTCTGCTTCCCCTCCCGTGGCAGCGACGCCCTCCCCGCGAGGGGACTGAGTTAGAAGAATGGGAATCTTGGGGCTCCCTGGGTGCTCGAGTGAGGAGGGTGGCCTGAAACTGTTCCCCATGGGATAGCCATGGAAGCCTTTGCTGGCTTTTTTGAGGTTAGTTGACAAAGATTTTACAAATAAAGTGTCTTATCTTTCCAGTTACTGCGCTGTTGGAGAAGGGCGAGGCTGACCGAGTCCGGGGCAGAGCTACAGAGCTCAGCCTAGTCAGAGGCATTAAGCAGGGGCCCGAGTGCTGGTCCAGCGGGAAGGGTGTTTGCTCTGCATGCAGCCAACCTGGGTTCGATCCCCGGCACCCCATGAGCCCCGCCAGGAGTGATCCTTGAGTGCAGAGCCAGGAGGAACCCCTGAGCATTGCCAGGTGTGACCCCCAAACAAACAAAAAGGCATTAAGTGGGCAGCAGTTTTAAGTAAACCTGTACCACTGTCATCCTGTTGCTCATTGATTTGCTCGAGCGGGCACCAGTAACATCTCCATTGTGAGACTTGTTACTGTTTTTGGCATATTAAATACAGCACGGGTAGCTTGCCAGGCTCTGCAGTGCGGGCAAGATACTCTTGGTAGCTTGCCGGGCTCTCCGAGAGGGGTGGAGGAATCGAACCCGGGTCAGCGGTATACAAGGCAAACGCCCTACCCACTGTGCTATCGCTCCAGCCCTTAAGTAAACCAGTTTGATAAAATCAAACCTCAAATCTTCAAGATTGGCCACTAAGGGGAGTCCTTTTTCTATCAGTCTGCTGTTCACTTTACAGCCTGGCCTGTCGAGGTCTACACCCATCCGAGGGACCAATCACTTAGGCACCAGCCAGCAAGTACGCCGCCTTTGAGGGTAAAGATGAAATACCCGGTGGCTGAAGGACAGTGGGAAGGAAGCTGCTGAGCTGGAGGGAGGGCGGGTCTCGGCGAATGCCTCGCCTGCAGCGGCCCTGCTCCAGCCTCCACCACATGGTCCCCCAGGCCCTGCTGGGTGTAGCCCCAGAGACCCTCAGTGCTGACGGGCTCAGGTTATCCTGACCTGCCACCAGGCAGCCCAGCAGCTCCGCATCCTCAGGTCCTGTTGGCCAGGAATGCCTGGGGGGGACCCTTGGGCCTCATAAGTACATCTTGGACGAACTCCAAAAATAATTGGTGCTTAGTTCTTGAAAAGAGAAAACACATGTTGGAGGCATGAGTAATGCTTGGAAATTCCATGCTCTGGGGCTAGAAAGTTGCTGCAGAGGGGTAAGGCATCAGCACCAACCCAGCGTTCCTGAGCCCTGCCCGGAGTGATCCCTGAGCACAGAAAAGGTCTGGGGGGTGAAGAGGTAGCCCAGAGGTTAAGGTGCTTGCCTTGCATGTGGCCGATCCCGGTTCAGTTCTGGACATCACGTATGGTCGCCTGAGCACCACCAGGAGTGACTCTTGAGCACCTCTGAATATGGCCCCAAATCCCCAAATGAGAGATCTCAGCCCTGGGACATAGCTCAATGCCAGGGGTGCCAGCCTTGTACATACAGGACCCCGAGTTTGAACCTCAGAACTACAGAGCACTACCAGGAGTGATCCCTGAGCACCATCCCCCCATTTTTATGTAAAATAAATTATTTGGGGATGTAACTTCGTGATAGGCCTCTTGCCTTCTATGATGCCCTGGGTTCAGTCCTTAGTACTGCAAAAATAAAAAAGCCGGCCCAGGGAGCTAGCTCAGTGGTCTGGAGTTGGAGGGCATGTTCCCAGGGAAGGGGCCTGGGTTTGGTCCTGGCACCCAACGATACCCCTCTCCCCCTCCCATCACAGTCGTGTGCAGCCCCCAGACCAAGAAATCAATAATGACGACAGGCAGTCACGGAACTGTCTAGTTTATTGAGCTTCCCGCGTGCTCAGCACTGTCCTAGGCAATCACGAGGAAAACTACAGGACAAGATGCCAAGGAGGGAGAGAATGGACTGGGCGCTACATTCACCTGCAGTCACTGCCATGTTGCTGCTCGGGGCATTCTGGGGTTGCCTGGGGGCAGGGGAGCTCACCGTGTCTCCGAAAGCTGGCACTGCCCAGTCATGTGCCCTTATGTGCGTCCCCTGCAGGGTGGGGCAGCTCGGGGAGCGTGGCTTCCTGCCGGTGAGACAGTGGGCAGCCCGGGGGGGACACAAGGGGGCATGAACCTGAGGGCTCGGGCGCTTACATCAGGCACTCGGTGTCACAGGAAGGCCACACTTGCGAGAGTCCCAGAGGGCCCAGGGACCCTCGCTCACCTGGGGATTTGTTTAAAGTGCCAACGTAGGAGGAAAGGAACTCCGGGCTCCATACTGACCACCAACGGCACCTGGTCTCTCCCCTGCCCTGCTCCCTCCAGGCTTGTGCAAAGACAGGCACTGGCCCACGGGGGTGCCAGGCCAGCTGGGAGGTCTGGTGCCCAGGGAAGAAGGGCCAAGCTCCTGTGACAGCCAAAGGGAGGCAGGCACCGAGGGGGCACGGCATGGAGGTATGCAGCAAAGGGACCAGTTTGTGCTTGGCCGTAACAACTGGGGGCGGAACGGTTCCTGTGCTAAGGGCAGCTTGGTTCATTCAGCTAGCGGGTTTTCCTGAGGAAATAAAGCTGTGGGCGTGGGGTGGGGCCTGGGCCCTCCTTGTGCCCTTCCCATGCTGAGAGCACGGTGCCAAGCCAGCCTGCCTGCCAGGTGCAAGAGGCACGGCTGGCCCCCAACCTGAGCTGGCAAGAGTGGGCACCCGTGCCTTGGTGGGTCCTCGAGGAAGGTCACGCGCTGACACAATGCGCTGACAGCCTAGAGGGCCGGCGGAAGTGGCAGTGGCACGGCCTCTTTACCTCAGCAACAGGAAGACGCCTGGGAGGGCACCCGGGGGCGCTCAGAGCCAGATCTCGTCGCTGCTCACACTGGACACGCGGTAGATGTAGCCCAGCATGGGGAGGCGGATGAAACCTGCGGGGTTTACAGGGGGTCTCAGGAAACCTAACTCCTTGGAAGCTGGGAGGCCCCTCTCTCCCTCTGGGCACCAGCCCAGGCCTGGGGGGATGGGCAGAGGGGCACAGCAGACCAGGACTGGTACCTCGGCTGGTGAGGAGGCCGCCGGGCTCGGGCTCCTGAAGTTCAGGTCGGCCTTGGGGGCCAGGAGGCACGCGCTCGGTCGGTTTCCCTGCCCAGTGACAAGGTGGTAAGAAGGTGAGTCGTGCCCAGGGGGAGGGCCTGGGAGAAGCCCGGGGGCCTGAGCCTACCTCTGCAGTTGGGCGTGAGGTCGTTGAGCTGCAGGTTGGACGGGAGGGACATGTTCTCCCGAGGCAGGCGCACGTTGTTGAGCTTCAGGTTGTTGGAGTCACTGCAGAGGCACAGGGCCCGGCCAGGAGACCGGGGCGCTTGGCAACCCAGCAGCACCCCCCCCATCTCCACACGTCCCCGGGCCTCGTCTCTACTCGGCCTGTGCACCCAGCCCCAGAGTTACCTGGAGATCAGAGACGGGCGCCGAGAGGGGCCTGGGGAGAGAGAAACCAGCTGAGTCCTCAGCGTGCCCACGGCGCCCTGGCCCTGCCCTTGCCCAGCTCTAGTGCCTGGCCAGGCCGGGGCACCTGCTGACAAGTCTCTGCCCCCCTGCCTCACTGTTCCCCGGCTCCCCATCCCCGACCCCCTGGCTTTGCCCCCTACCTTTGGTCTTCTTCTCTTTCCTGCACACCAGGCAGGCCACCAACGTGCTGAAGCCCACCAGGGTGCCCAGGGCAAGCCCTCCAGCCAGGACGATGCCCAAGAGCGGCACTTCCACTCGGGCGGCCAGCAGCCCTGCAGGGGGGATCCTCCGGTTAGGCTCCCCTCGGGCAGTGGCCCAACCCAGAGATGAACCAGGTGCTGAGTACACATGGCCACGTGACGCAGCCAGAGCCAGCAAGGCTCATGTCTGGGCCCCGCCCGCTCACCTGGGGCCGGAAGCGAGGCACTGGTGACGCCCACGTCGTTGGTGGCCACAACCGAGAGGTTGTGTGCCAGGCTGCGCAGCTGCAGCTGCACGGAGTGGTTGGTGAGCCAGGGGTAGCTCTGCGCATCCAGTACCAGGAAGTCGGAGGCGTTGACAGTCACCGGCCCATCTTGGTCCATCCAGGTGACATTGGCAGGTGGGTTGGCACGCACCAGGGCAAAGAGGACCACCAGAAGGCCGGGGCCCTGAGCTTCCTGGTACTTGGCCCCGACCTGGGCAATCTCTGGCTTAACTAGGGCAAAGCAGAGGCTGATGTAACCTCTCCATAGTGCCTTGCCACCCCCCTAGGCCTGCCCACCCGATGGGAGCCAGGAGCCACTCTTGTCTTGCCTGTGTGTGCAGGGATGGGCATGGCTCAGATGGCAGTTCCTAGGGACCAGTCTAAACGCGGGGGGCAAGGGCCAGAGAGGGAGAATAGGGGTTAGGCGCTTGCCCTGCATGATGCCACCAGGGGTCCACCCTAAGGTCCCTTAGGCACTGCCAGGAGTGATCTCCGAGTACAGAGCCAGGCTCAGCTCCTGAGCCCTGACAGACCTGAGGGCCCGCGAGTCTGGCTTCGCTTCGCTCCCAGGAGCTCACTTAACCTCTGTGCTTTAGTCTCTCCACTTGGAAAAAGGGGCTAGCAATGACCTCGAGAAATGGCAGTGGGGATGGAGGTACAGAGTGTGGATGTACGTACAAAGTGTGTAAGTGTGTGGCTCTGTCCCTGGGGCCCCTTCCCAGTGGCAGCAGGGCGCTCACGGCTGGGCACTCACATTGCACGTGCAGGACGACGGAGGCGTTGGCGGCCCGCCCACTGCCCGGGTCATACAGGGAGCAGTTGAGCTCACGCTGGGCCCTCTGGGCAGTGACGGTGAAGGTGCTGGTGCCCCCGGAGAAGGCCTCCCCGCCCACACGCAGCAGTCTGGAGGTGCTGGCCTCCTGCAGCTGTCCATCCAGGTACCAGGCCAGCTGGGGGGTGCTGGGGCCCCCTGACACCCGGCAGGTGAAGGCGTGACGTTCATTCTCCCGAAGTGCCCGTTCTGCCCAGGTCTGCCCGTCAATTTGCGGGGCCAACTCCCCCCAACCTGGAACACAACAGGTGCTTCTGCGAGGGTCAGTGCTGCTCTGTGACCAGGTGAGTGGGGTGAGGGCCGGGCAGGGCCAACAGACAGACACCCCTAGTTCTCTCCCCAGGCGTTGGTGGAATTGGGGAGGTGGGTGAGGGGAGTCTGGCTCTGGTGCCTGTGGGCGCATTTGGGGACCCATTCCAAAGGTGCAGTCAAGAGGCCAGGGGAACCTCAGAAGTACTTGACCACAGGGTGGACAGGGGTGTACCTGAGCTCAGAAAGGCCAGCAGGAACAGCGCGATGTGGGGCTGGAGGGCAGCTGGGGCTGGAGGCAGCGCCATGGCTGGGCCCCAGGCTCCGCGAAACGGCGTACGCCTGGTGAGAGCAGGCAGGCCCAGTGTCTCCGGGGAATTTACTCTGTCCAGACAAAATCAGCCGGGACAGGGACACGGATGCAAGCTGACCACAGCGGGCAGGACGAAGGACAACAGCCAAAGCCAGCGGCCCAAATGCGATGCATCAGGCCGTTCCTGTACCCATGGGCGCGGAACTCAGGGCTGAGCCCCGGGGACAAACTACACGCCCGCAGATACACAGAAATAGCCCGCAGCGGCGCACGCGCACAGGCGCGCACACGCACCCGGGGACACGCGCCCTCCCCCACGACGGGACCGCCCTTCTCCCAGCCCGTCTCTCTCCGGGCCTCATAGCCCTCCTATCCCTTCCCCACGCCCCCTTTCCCATCCTTCCCATTGCTCCCGTGGATCGGGACGGAAGAGGAGGCGATCCCCCAAGCGGGGTCCGCGGACATCCCCGCCGCGCCTCCCAACGGGCCGGCTCACCTGGCTCCCTCCCCGACGCAGCGGAGCAACTGCTCAGGTCTGTGGAGAGCCGCAGTCGGGGCGGGGCTAGCAGGCAGGGCCAATCGGGGCCCGCACCGCGCCATAACCCCGCCCCTCCAGTCCCGACAGGACCAATCGGAGCCAGCGCCGCACCCGCGCCCCGCCCCTCTGGCCGCCCGAGACCCGCGCCCCGGGCCGCGGGGCCCTCGAGCTTGGCGCAGAGAAGAGGTGGGAGTCAGTGCGAGCGGTGGCTTTATTGCTCAGGGGGCGTCAGCGCCCGTTGCGGGGGCTGCGCAGCTGTCCCATCATGTCGGCCAGCATGCGGTTGCAGAGCGCGGCGTACGGGTTCAGCAGCACCAGCTGGCGCCGCGCGAACGGGCTGCCCAGCTGCGCCGCGCGCTCGAAGTCCCGGCGGGCGTCGTCGTCCCGGCCCTGCAGCCGCGCCAGCAGCCCGCGCTGCACGAAGCCCTGGCGGGCCGTCCGGCCCCGGCCGCCGCTCAGCGCCAGGGCGCGCTCCAGGTCCTCGAGGGCGCCTGCGGGACAGGAGCCGGGTCAGCGCCGAGTCGGGCTCCGATCCCCCTTCCCGCTTACATCCCGCCCGCCCCGGTGGCTTATACTCGTTGCACGGATGAAGGCTGAAGAGTGGCAGAGCCAGTACCCCACCCCGGGGCTCTGTTACCTACCTTGACTGTACTATTGCCCCTCTGCCAACATGCCATAGCTTGGCAGCGAATGCCTGAACCTGGCGTGTAACACGCAGATTATTCGATACCTCCTTATCATCTACAGTGTTCTAGATCGCTGAATCCCAGATTCAAAACTGGTTTAAGGGGGCTGGTGGGAGTCGGGGTAGAGGTGCTTGCTTTGCATGCGGCCCATGGGGTACAACGACACGAAAGTTCGTTTACTTTGTACAGCTTCCCCCTCTCTTCCACTGGCATGCTTTGAAACAGCACCCCCCAGCTATCTCCACTTTTCTCCTTGTCACCTGGATCTTCATTATTTTGTTTGTTTTCTTGGAGGGTCCTTTGCCTCCCTCTCACCTGCCACATCTCCCTGGAGGCGGCGGGCCTGGGCGCGGTTGTTGTAAGCAGAAGCACGCTGAGGCAGCAGGCCAATGGCCTGGCTAAACCTCTCCAGGGCTGTCCCGAAGTCCCCTGCCTCGGCGGCTGTCACGCCCTGCAGCTCCAGGCCCTTGGACTGCTCCAGCTCTGCTTGCGGGAATGCTCCATCTGTGCCAGGAGGGAGAGGGCAAGTGTGCCATGGGAGCAGGAAACAAAGTCCCCGAGAGTTCTGGGACCGCATCAGAGCCACCCTGGCTGGCCTGGGTGAAGGTCACAGGAGGTGGGGAGGGGTCTGGGCCCCGGGTACTGGAGTCAGGAGGGTGAGACCTTGCAAAGTCTTTAAGTTGCAAAAGATGGGAAAGGGGTGTAGGCTGGCTCCCCATTGCCCAGTGTGTGGGGCCTGGAGGTAGTTCGCTCAAGGCCACACAGCCCCTAAGGAGTGTGGCCTGGATTTGAGCCAGGGCTTTCTGGGTCCCACTGGCCTCCTGCATGGTCACCATGATATATCCACGTCACGAACATCACCACTCCCCCGTATCCCTTGTATGTGCGAGGCATGTACCTTACCACCAAGCTACATCCCTGGTTTAGGGTGTGATAAATCCTTGACTGCAGAGATGTGAGATTTCTCTTCCCCACTCCCTCCCCAACAGTTAAACTTGGGTCATGGCTGAACTTGGGTGCGGTCAGTTTGGAGCCAAGGCCAAAGCCTGAGACCAAGGCTGGATTCCACCCCGTGGCCTAGAGCTCTTCCTAGCTCATTTAGTGGACCAGCAACTGTCCACCATCACCTGGGCCAGTGGAAGAGGAGGTAATCTGCAAGTCCCCTTCACTTCCCTTTCTCCCCAGGGCGGCCAGGAGAACGGTTTTCCAAAGCCAGATACTCACCTTCATCCACTTCCCCGTCAGCCACCTCCCCCAGCTCCAGCCCATCAAGGTCGCCAAAAGGGCTGTTAGGGTTGAAGATGGCCTGCAACACTGCCTGGTCATTCGGAGTCCCCATGGTGCCCAACTCCAGAATCCCAAAGGCTGGCCGGGAAAGAAGGAAGGAAGGGTGGGGACTGAGCTGTCAGCTGATGGAGGGGAGGGACTGGGGACCGTCCCCCAGCGCGGGAGGCTGTTCTGATCCCCAGCCAAAGACAACTCAACCCTTTGGCCTGGGGGTTATGAACCTGGCCAGGCAGCACATTCACAAATATTTCCCAACTGCCTCCCTGCCACCACCCCGTCTTAGGAGAAACAGTGAATGAATCCAATTTTGGCCTTAAGGTAGAGGAGAGAAGTGGGGTGGAGGTGTCCCAGGCACCCCTGAAAGGCTTTCACTGTTTTTAAGTGCAGACTGGAAGAGAACTATTTATTAGATGTATCTGCATGACTGCCCATGGATATGAAGGTGGGAAGGAGAGGCAGAAGTCCAGAACCTTCCCTCGCCCTCCTGGCCTCGAAGGGGCTAATTTGAGGGTGCCACCGTAAGGCCAGCCAGGCCCGCCGCTGCCCCCGTCTCTGCCGCTCCCACCCAGCCGAAGCCAAAGGAAGCTCAGCCACGTGCAGCAATAAACTGGACATGTTTATTAATTAAACTATCACTTAAATAAAAAAAAGTGCATAGAAAATAAACATGTTTAAAAACTCCTTTGTTTTTACAACTATGTACACTTTGTACTTTTACATTCAGTCTTTCGTAGAGAGCTTTCAGCATTATTATTTTTGAATATTAAAGTATTTTCCTTCATCCCTGTCACAGGGAGTTAACACTGATGGACTTTAGACACATTTTTTTTCCTTTTTTTTTTTCTCTTTTTCTCTAACCAGAAGCTTGGAAGAACACAAGGAAAAAAAAAAAAAAACGAAAGGATCTGTTATACATGATAAAGTTGTCAAGAAATGTCTTATTTCTAGAAAAGAAGCTTGTCATCTGTTGAGCTTTTGAAACAATTATTCAACTACCTGTATTTACTAAAGAGACTGTAAAAGTTCAATAAAAGAAACACCACAAGTCTATTTTCTTGGTTGAAAGACAGAACTAGAGTACCTCGGAACAAGATACCAGGAAAGCACAGAACACAATTTTCCCCTAAATGCAGGTGGTAACCCCAACATTCATAACCAAAAATAGAGAAACGAGGAGTACAGGTACTGACTGGCAACATTCACGGGCAGAAAAAAATCCAGGTGACCCCATTTCTGCATTTCTCTCTGGTCCTGGGAATGTGCCATCTTGCCATTCCCTTTCCGGTTCGGTCCCCCGGGCTGGGACCAGAGGCACGCCAGACTGACATTTTCCTGCCACTACTAGCAACTGTAACACAATCCTTATCTATAGTGTTAAGAGAATTAAAAGCCATGGACTGAACTAGGCTTTGTTACATGGTGCATACTATATTAGTTCCTATATATATCATATTTATATTTATTTGAAAACCAAAACAAAAAAGTTGCAAGTTTTCAGAGTGTGAGACTTAACTAGTATTCATGATTCGGCACAAAACCATCTGCTCGATAACCTTGTATTGCTTTAAAATGAAGAAAATGAAACGTAAAATTACACCCAGCCCTTTGCAATGACCCGCTTTTCCTTAAAAACAAACAAAAAAACCCAAACTTGATTTCTATTAGAAAAGAATCCCAAATCAAACTTCAAAGTTAACATCTGACAAGGTTTTGACCTTAGTATTTTCAGATATTTGATTGAACGTCAGTCCTTTAGAAAGATACATTCATTAAAAGATTTTTGTGTTTTGTTGTATTTTTTTTTTTTTAATCAAGGGAGCTGCATGGTGCTCACTGCGCTGGCCGGGGGGCGGGGGGCTTGGGGGTGACGGGGGCAAGCGGGAGGGCGGCCAGACGGAACCCCAACAGAGGAGTCTGGTTGAAAATATAGCTGCTGGGGCTCCCTCTTCGTTGTGATTGGTCTGAAAACCAGAGGGCCTGGGCTGGAGGTGGTGGACGGTAACAGAGGGGGCCAAGGGACCAAGTTCCGGCCAAAGGGTCAGCGCCATGCAGCCATTCTGGTTACGCAGTTGTCACTGGCCACCAGGGAATGCAGCCGCAACAGGTCTAGCAGCAAAGCTCTAAGGGAGCTGGCCCTCACCGAGAAGTGACCAGATCTGCAGCTGTGACTCCTGAAGGATTTGGGGGTGCCCCCTGGGGGGTTCTGGGGAGTGACCCACCACAGTTCCTCAGTCTGCACTTTTGTGCGTAGAGTCCCTTGGTCACTGTCCACGCTGTTCGGTCGGAGGTGTTTGGGAGACAGCGATGCCACTTTGGCTTTTGCCTTGGCCGAGGCCCCGAGTTGCTGGCAGGTTGCTGAGTTTTGGCAATGGACTCAAGGCTGAGCTAGACGAGGACAAGTTGTCGCTTCTGTGGCTGCCGGTTGGGGAGCTCGAAGGCAAGGCAAACCACCAGCGGCTGGCTGGAGAAGCCCGGGCGGCTCCTTCCCAGCCCGAGGGTCTGGGTTTTGGGGAGAATGAGGAGGGGGCTCACAGTACAGCACGGCCTAGCAGGGCAGCCACTAGGTCTATTTAGCTGAGTTTTCCCCCCACCCCCGACTGGCCTTTGGGTCTTTCTCGAGGTGATTTCAGGACCCGTCAGTGCATTAATCATCTCAGTAACAAATGCAGCTTAAGGTTCTTTCTTAAAAAACAAAACAAAACAGAAAGAAATAAAAAGGATTTACAAAAAAACCTCACACAGTGCAATAATCAAGGGAACCAGACACGAGTGGGGCCCTGGGGCCACCGCGTCTTGTTCTTGGGCGAGGAGGAAGGGAGGTGAGGTCTGGGTAGAGTGCTTGCCCCAGCCCCCTGCTGGCACTTCTCCACGAGGACAAGGAAGTCTCTGCCGTCCTGGCCACAGTGCTGGGCTCCCTGCAGGACAGGAAACAGTGACAGTGTGCCAGCAAAGCCGCCCGAGTTCTTAAGGTCACGTCAGAACAGGGAGTGCAGGGTGGAAGGCACGGCAGAGCCGGGGGCGGGGGGTGCGCGGGCCGGGCTGGGCCGAGTCGTATTGCTTCACTGACCTCCGAGGAAGGGGCTGCCCCTGAGCCAGGGCCCGCCCTCGCCTGGATGACCCTGCTCCGAGCGAACCAATGAACCGCCGAGCTCGGGGTGTGTGGGGGGGCAAGGGATGCTGCCAGGGGCAGAGAGAAACCTGCTTGATCGTGAGTGGTCAGACTGTGCTTCAGTTTCAACGGGCTGCCCCCCAGCCGGGGCTGGGGGTGGGGTCCGTGGGCTCTTTGCAGCTACGAGGACATGGTGGACTGAGGGACCGAGCATGAGGTGACCAATGAGGCAGATGGTGATGGACAATGTCACGTTGCCATTGAACTTGGCTGCGAACTCAGAAGGAGGAAGGGGAGCAGAGGGAGATGGAGGAGAGAAGAGGAGAAACTGCGTGGCAAGATCCTAGCGAGCCTTGGAGGAGCTTCACCGGGGCAGGAGGGCGGCCGAGGCCGGGAGGCCTTTCCCTCCCACCCACTGCCAGGGAGCAAACCCAGGAGACACAGTGGATGTCAACAGGGCACACACAAGAGACACACTGAACAACAACAAGTTACACCTTCCAGGGGGAAGCTGGGCAGGAGAAACCAGACTGTGTGTACAGCTGAATATTTTTTCTAACTTCATCCTAGGAAAATAAAAAATTATTAAAAACCGATCTTCTTTTAAATTAGGATAATACCGCGGTTTAAAAAATAGCCTTGTCATAAGTGCTTCTCCCTATGAAGTGCTTCTCATAGAAAAATATACAAAATATATTTACATTTATAAAATCTTAAATAGTAAACTGTAAACAGAACAGAGTAAAATCCAATGACTTAATTTAACAGGTTCAGGATACTGTCTCGCGGGAAGGAAGAGAAGGAACATTTGATGCTGTGGTGACCGCATCCTACGGAGCGGTCGGCAGTAGTGTCATCCAAGGACTTTGCCCGGGGGCCGGGCACAGCGGCAGGTTTCCTCCACGCGGGGCGGCGAGTCCCCAAGTTTCGGGCCTTGAAATCTGATTAGTGTTCTGCCTTCCACTGGGCACCGACCACTTACAAAGCACGTCTTCCTATGTCTTACTGGGGTGGGCTGGGGATCGAGTTACCCTGTCCAGGACTCAGGGCCAGGGGACATTCCATCCTAGTGGGGATACTCTGGTTGGCGCATGATTCCAATCCTATTTGAACAATCTTTTTCCTCTTCTACAAAAAAAAAAAAAAGAAAGAAAGAAAGAAAGAAAGAAAAAGAAAGGAAAAAAAAAAGAAAAAAAGAAAATCATGCTACATCGATTTCTTTGAAATGCTCCGTGGAGCTGTGTGGAAATGTCTCCAAATTCCGTCTGGTTCTGGTCAGTGGCTGCTGGCCACTTCCCCGCTGGACTGCGCACAGGTGGAGGGCACAGCCAGGAGGCGCAGGCGCCACGCCCGATTGCGAGTCCCTCTCCCCTACCAACCAGAAAGAATGGGAAAGCAGGGCGATGGAGGACAGGGAAGACGAGAAAGGGGGGTGAAGAGAAGGAATGAGAGGGAAGCCGCTCCTATGACCAAGGAAGGGAAGTGGCTGAGAGAAGGCTCCTGGGGCTGACGCTCCCACTTGAAGCCCACAGGCTCGATGTTTGGTAAGGAATTGGCACAACCCTAAGACAGCTTTTGACACCAAAGGGGCGAAGAACCCCGTCTCCCACCAGAAGTGAACTCGTGGGGGGAGGACACCAGGGGAGCCCCTGGACCTCTTCTGCTCGTTCCACAGATGGCTGCAGGTTGGGTCCTGCCGGCCCTCTGCTGGGGGCTTTGCCGGATCCCTCACGTACAGTGCTCGGGGCGGGGCCCATGGGAGGACAGCAACAACCTGTCCCAGAAGAGCTGCTGGGGCCCACTTCTCCCCCGCCGTCACCAGCCCTCTGGAGGCTCTGGGCAAGGTGGCAGGACCCCTCTTCCCACCTACTAACGGCCTACAATTGGCGGCGCGCCGGGAGGAGGCCGCCCCGGGTCGCTTCTGGACCTCATCTCCCTCTCTGGGACGATGGCCGTGTGTCTGATGTCAGTATGGGACGGGAGGGAGCGCAGGCAGGAGGCCCCTCCACTGTGCCCGCTCAATGTCCCGGAGCTCCCGGCAGAGGCCTTCGGTGTCGCTGTGCGTGGCTCCGGGCCCGAGGACGCCACTCGGGGGGAGCAGCAGCTTCAGTTCAGGAACTTCCGGCATTTCTTGGCGCCGCAGTTGCAGGGCAGCTTGTTGCTGGCATCCTCGATGGGGAATTTGTAGTCGTAGGTGAGCTCCTCCCCGCGGTAGATCTTGCGCATGGCGAAGATGACGATGTGCTTCTGCCCGTCGATGTTGATGACCCGGGAGTAGCAGTTGGGCTCACAGGAGTGGTTGATGAAGCGCGCGGCGTTTCCATGCATGGTGGCGTCCACGACCTCCGAGTCATCGATCCGAAACATGTAGCAGCCAATGCCCTATGTGCCAGGGAAGGGGAAGGTGCGCTCTGACTACGGCGTCCGTCTGGCACCACCCAGCTGCTTCTGGGACAGTGTCCAGAGTCTCTCAATCTTCAACATGCTCCCTTACTACACTTCTACACCACAGCTCTACAGGCTCGACGCTCTCCAGAGGAACGAAAGGGGCCGGAGCCATAGCACATCGGGCAGGGTACTGCCTTGCACGAGCCTGACCTGGGTTCGATCCCTGGCATCCCATGTGGTCCCCCGAACACCACCAGGAGTAATTCCTGAGTGCAGAGCCAGGGGTTACCCCAGAATATTACCAGATGTGACCCACATAAACAAAAAGTAAAAAGACAAACAAGCAAACAAAAAACCCCTCAAAAACAATAACCAAAAAAAAAAAAAAAGAAACCAAAAATTTGTGTCACTTGGAATTCCATTTTGGGGAGACAGGGGCTTTTTGTTACACCTGGGAGTGTTTGGGGGCAACTCTCAATGCTTAGAGGATCAAAGCTGGGGGCTCCTACATGGACAGCACGTCCCGAGTTATCTCTTGGCCCACCCCCTGTTTCTGATTCCAGGATCCTCTCAACCATCCAAAGAGTTTCTGTGGAGTAATTCCGAGCATAGGGATCGACATTCTTGTGGGCCCATCAGCAACTTCGGGTATGTTCAAATATTTTTAAAAAAAATCTCTCAATCAATAAAATACACTACTTCCTTTCTGGGAACATGCAGTATCTTGGGATATTTAGAGTTGATGGATTTTTGGGGGGGCTGGGGGGTGAGGGGGGGCACAGATGGCGGTGCTTAGAGCTTACTCCTGACTCTGCACTCAGGGCTCGAGGGACTAAAGGGGGTTCTGGGGACCAAACCCAGCCAAGCACTACCTGGTCGTCCTACCTCTCCAGCCCCTGCAAGTGCTTTTCTATGACAAAAGGAAGCTGGGAAAGTGCATGCGTGAGGCTTACCTTGCTGTCATAATACTTCTCCCGCTTGTCAGTCTGGATGGAGCGGATGACATTGCCAGCGTACTCAATCACCATCTCGCCCGCGTCAATGTTTCTCTTACAAAACAGCCCCCGGCCATGGATGGGAGACCTATGACAGCGACAGAAGAAAAATGGGTCAGAAATCTCGCAAAAAAGGTTAATCGTGTGGATACTGAATACGATTTCCTGTGGGGACAGTTCCCCAGTGGGAACAAGCTGGAGGGGGATCTGGATGCGTATGTCTATCGTTCTAGCACAGGGCCCAGGAGGAAGAGCCACCGGTCCTGGCTCTGGGCAGAAGCGGGTCTTTCACACAGAGAGTGGGTACAACGGAACCTCCAATGCTTGGCCCACTCTGACTATGGAAAACATCATTTGTTCTTCAGCACCCTAGAACTTCAGCCATACCTGTAGACCCCGACTGCCTCTTTCGAAGTCTTTTTCAAGTGCCGGAAACGCATGGGCATCGGCAGATCCATACTGGTGGCCCTCCTAAAGAGACGAGGCACAGGGTCAACCAACTGTGTGCAGGAAGGGACCGGTCAGACTCGGCTCACACTGGGGCGATGGCTACACGAGCGTCTTTACTCAGCGCCTTACCGCATCCGTCCTTCCCTGGGAGCGCTTTGAGGCCAGTGCAGCCAAAGCTGACCGGGGGTCGGGGTAGGACTCTGTGTGTGCACAATGGGGAAAGGAACACGGATGCCTGACGGTTACTTGAACTTCTGCTCTCTAACACATTCCTCTTTGCCAGCCGGCAGCTGCTACTTTCATAGCAACTCTATTTCGTTTTCTTACTTCCACGGCTTGGGCATCGGGAAGCGGGGCGCTTCCAGGCCCCTCTGCACTCGGGCTTACCGAGCTGACTTCAGCTGAACCTCCTCCTCCTCCTCATCGTTGGGGTTGTACTCTGGGGGCTGTCGGTGTTTAGAAGCCAGGAAGTTAAACATGTCGAATGCGGACTTCCTGGAGCCAAGAGATGAGAGTCTATTCAGAGAAACGCTCGACGAGAAGGAAGGAAAGAGGGCATGGCTGACAGCCCTGGAAATCTCGACAGCAGGCTGAGAAAATATACATTAGATAATAAGACCAGGAGCCCAAACTGCTTACGGGAAAGAAGGAAACTTGCCTCAGGTGGACTTCAGCCCTGGCCGAGCCATGAGGGTTCAGGGGGGGTTCGTTGGCCTCCTCTGGTTTGTGGAAGCGGAATTTATAATTCCTACAGTGCTTGGCACCAGAGAGCTGCTCAATCAGGAACACAACTGCATCATGGAGAATCCCGAGCATCCGCAAACCGTTCACACCTACAGAAGCAATGACACCGGGACAGTGAGCTTAGACCAGACAGTTATGAGAATAGTCTGAGACCGGGAGGGGCGGGGGGTGGTGGTGGTGGTGGTGAATGAACTCGTCGAGCCATACCTGCAAAGGAAAGCTGCTTCAGGCGGGCGTTGGACCGGGCTTCCTGGACCTTGTCTGTGAGGGACTTCCAGGCATCTGAGGAAAGAACAGTCATGAGACATCTTTTCTTTTTTGGGTCACACCCGGCATTGTACAGGGGTTACTCCTGGTTCATGCACTCAGGAATTACTCCTGGCGGTGCTCGGGGGACCATATGGGATGCTGGGGATCGAACCCAGGTCAGAACCCAGGTCAGCCGCGTGCAAGGCAAACGCCCTCCCCGCTGTGCTATTGTTCCAGTCCCCCATGGGACATCTTTGCTTTGCTTTGTTTTGGGGTCACACCAGGCTCTGCACTCAAGGCGGTGCCTGGGGAACCATATGGGGTGCTGGGGATCAAACCCAGGTAAGCTGCATGCAAGGCAAGTGCCCTCCTGCTGAACTATCACTCCAGCCCTCTGTGAGACATCTTTTAATGTCAATGGCCCAGCCTCCTGCTGTCTGCTGGCTCTCTCCCCGCACCCCATACTTCCAACTCTCTGACTGGAAATGTTTCATTCTTACACCTGTAATCTGTCACCCTCTCCTGCTCTCCCTGTCCACGTGGTCACTAAGCATGCCTGTTCTTCTGGTCTGGCCTTTCCTGGAAGCAGACAGGGCAGTGGCACGGCCCTCATGTCCCTCCCATCAGCAGCCTCTCACCACTCCAACCAGCTTCCTGACGCTGTCTCACTCTCTCGGGATGGCGGAGGCCTCGAGGTTTGCACAGGAGCGCTCCCCTCCCCAGCCCCCCACCCTCGTGCTCATTCACTGCTCTGACGGGGCTTCAGTGGGCTTGCACCCCTTTGTGGAAAGCCTCCCCATGCCTCTCTGCCTGACCCAAGTGCTGTTATCTCCTGTAACAGAATCCTCTGTCCTCTGCATCTTCACAGGTTCCTGAGAAATTACCGAACTGGCCCACAGTGAGTCTCCTTCCGTCAAACCACTACCTAGCGAGCACTCCCTAGTGCTCTCATGGCCTCAACACCCCGTTGCTGGGCACACAAAGAGAACGAGGAACTCAAACTCACTGCTTGTGGCCCAGGGAAACTCAGTGGCTGAGCATCTGCTTGCAGGCCCAAGGCAGTGAAGCCCACCCCCCAAGAAATAAATGGAAGGAAAGGAGGGGGAAAGAAAGTTCCCTGCAGAGTGAGAGAAATAAATGTTGACACACATCTAGGAAACAAACTGGAGCTTTGAGGAAGCACAGAGCTGCCCTGCAGGCCAGGGAGACCGTCCAGCCAGAGCAGGAAGCCAGGCCAGAGTGGGGACAGTGTTCCCGACGAAGGCATGAGAGGGAAGCATGCGTGTGTGGCACACAACCAGGAGAGAAGCCCAGACCTCATGTGCTCTGCAGAGGTGCGTGGTTTTGGGGGGCTCTACCCAGTAGTGTTGGGGGCTACTCTGAGACTTGGTTTCAGAGTAGCCCCGGGGTTGCTTGGTTCTGGCAGTGCCTGCCCCCTGTGAAAATCTGCACTCAGCCCTTTGAGCCATCTTCCTGAACTGTGTGTAGAGTCTCAATCAGTATCACAACTTTTCACATGACACGTCATAGTATAATGCCTCTAAGACCAAACACACTGTCCTTGTATCTGGCAGTGATGGGGCACTGCTGACGCTGCTGGGGGACCATGGGGTGCCGGGACAAACCCTGAGGCTCCCTTAGGACTGCTGCTCCAGCCCCAGCCCAATCTAATGAATGGATCTCCTCACCTTCAATACTTTCTGCACAGATCTGAAAACCGTCATCGCTTGAAATTTCGAACACAAGTCCTTTCTTGGGCTTTTTCTCAGTGATGCTTTCCTTCCGCTTCTGTTCTTGCTGAAGCCAAAGCATCAATGGAGAGCTGAAATGACTTTCTTCTTCCTCCACAGGTTTCGGCTCTGTGAGGGAGAAAGCAGAGGGCCCCAGTGCTGTAGCATATCTCCACACGCCCCTGCTCAGGCTGACAACTCTCTCGGGCCGGATTCATCATTCCCATCTGCAGTCACACAACTAAAGATCCGAGAGGGAGGAGTTGGCTCCAGGTCACAGTTAGAGAGGGACTAAAGCCAGGCTGTCCCACACGGCCAGTCTCAGAGGTACTGAGGGATGTGGCTGGTGAATGGCTTAGCCTACCGGACCATCTCTCTAGCTTCGTGATTTTCTTTTTCTTTCTTTTCTTTTCTTTTGCTTTTTGGGTCACACCCAGTGATGCTCAGGAGTTACTCCTTGCTCTGCACACAGGAATTACTCCTGGTGGTGCTTGACGAACCATATGGGATGCCGGTGATCGAACTCGGGTCGGCTGCGTGCAAGGCAAATGCCCTATCCGCTGTACTATTGCTTGGGCCCAGGTTTTTATTTTCTTTATGCTATGATGCCTCTGTGGTCAAAGTTTTTTAATAAGTAACTGCCCCTGATAGGTTCAAAGTTAAAAAAATAATCACAGTTAATACATGTGAAGCACAACATGCCTAGGGCTCCCTCCTGGTTCTGCACTCAAGGTTCACTCCTGGTAGATTTGCGGGACCACATGGGGTGCCAGGGATTGAATCCTGGGTCAGCTGTGTGCGAGACAAGAACCTTACCCGTTATACGATTTCTCTGGCCCCAGAGCTCTCTGATTTGAACGTAACCCGTAGCTTCCTGCTCAAATTCATTAAGACACCAGTAAAGTGCTTTGAAGCTAAATTCCAGGCTGTAATAACTCCAAATATGACATCAGAGAGTTCTACAGACTGAGCACAGGACTGCATAGTCTTCAGCATCACTGGGAGTGACCGCACCAGGAATAGCATCACAGCACTACTGGGTGAGGCTTAGAGACAGAACCAAAACATCCAAACCTGAGAGCCTTATAGATTCTAAGTGGTTCTTTGTATGCATTAGTGGCTTAGAATAAGAGGCCGGAGCAGGTGATCACTCTGCAGTTAAGCAAGGGGAGAAGACCATGGCTGAGTTTCAGTTTACAAACAGGCTAGTCACTTCTTTAAAAGGATTTTTTTTTAAATTTTTTTTTAACCTGGAAAATGGGATGGTAGAGCATAGGTGATTTTTACCTTACTGTTGGCTTTGAAATTCTGATTCTAACCTGTACCACCTACTCACCTGCACTTTCCGGTTCACTTGCTGGATTCTGTGTGGCCTGAGTCTCAGGCAGAACAGCCACTTGCCTAGGTGAAAACAAAACCAACCATGAGATGACAAAAACTATCCCTACGCAGCTCTGCAGCTGTGTCGGTTACACAAAACAAGGAGGAACAAGCCAGTAGGAGCATTATGCTCGCCCATGACCGCCTCTTCTCCATATTATCTTGGTAAGAGTCCTCCCCACACTGCCATTGTAACTCCCTGCTTGTGAAGCTACAGATCGTGTCCTTGATGTTCTTCTCAGACTCTTGACATTAGAAAATCTGAGGGGACACTAAGAAGCCACTGGGTGTGATCTGAGTGGCTGAACTCAAACCAGAAGGAAAGCCATGGCTGTGGCACCGATGCCAGCTTCCCGCTTCTGAAATCAGGCATTTTTTTTTCTTTTTTGGGGTCACACCCAGCGATGCACAGGGGTTACTCTTGGCTGTACACTCAGGAATTACTCCTGGCGGTGTTCAGGGAACCATATGAGATGCTGAGAATCAAAACCAGGTTGGCCGTGTGCAAGGCAAATGCCCTACCCGCTGTGATACTGCTCCAGCCCCCTGAAATCAGGCATCTTTTGAGCCACTTGTAAGTTTTGTTTTTTGAATCCAGAAAGTATAATGAAAGCTTTTCAGATTTTTATCTGATTTGTTCATGCATGCAAATATCGCTAGATCAAAATTCCTTGTTTTATCTTAAGAGATACTTGTTGAGGGGCTGGAGCGATAGCACAGCGGGTAGGGCGTTTGCCTTGCACGTGGCCGACCCGGGTTCGAATCCCAGCATTCCATATGGTCCCCTGAGCACCGCCAGGAGTAATTCCTGAGTGTAGAACCAGGAGTAACCCCTGTGCATTGCCGGGTGTGACCCAAAAAAGAAAAAAAAAAAGATACTTGTTGAACAGGCAGACATGGCTACATTTACACTTTGCTATTTCGATTCACTTAAAAATTGCAAAAAAAAAAAAAAAATCTGTATCATGCACCAAACTGACTTAAAATAAATCATAAATCTACTTATTAACTGGAAAAAAAAAAGAAATCAAGAAAGAGATCTCAGAAACAATGTAAATGCTCACCCCAGAATTGGAGGCAGCTGTTAACAAAATAAAGTGCTTCCATGTATGTGGCTCAGATATACATAAACTCAGCATAATATATGAAGTAGAAAACTGAGTACAGAACAGCATGTAGTACATTATTCATCTCATATAAAAAAAATCATTCATAATCATACATACATCACAATTTTGGGGGCGTACCACACCAGGCGGTACTCAATGCTTACTCTTGGAAGACTTGGGAACCACATGGAGTGCCAGGAATTGAACCCTGCTCTGCCTTGTGCAAAGTAAATGCCCTATAGTGTTATTCTAGCTTACAGGTATATATGTTTTTGTACAGAAGAAAACATTACCCACAACAGCTGACCTCTAGGGGCAGCTGGGGAAGTGGTTAGGCAGACAAACAGGGCACCAACATCCATTAAATAAGTGTAAATAATTTTATGCTTCTCTCCACTCCCCCACCAGCACGTATTGCTTCCATTAAAAACACATTGGCGGACTGGAGTGACAGAATAGTGGGGAGGGCGCTTGCCTGGTACGCAGCTGACCAGGGTTCGACCATGGGATCAGGGTCCCCTGAGCACTGCCAGGAGTGACCCCTGAGTGCAGAGCCAGGAGGAAGCCCTGAGGTGGGGCCCCAACACCAAACCCAACCCAACCCAACCGCTCTGGCAACAAAGGCCACTAGGCATCAGGAGGAATCGGCGGAGGGTGGCTTCCGGTAGGGGCGCGACTCTGCTCACCCCGTAGGCTGCACGTTGGCCGTGGGTGGTGCCTGCTCCGAACTCGCTGGGTCCTGGTGCTCAGCCTCGGTCCCAGCCCCGGGAGTCCTGAAACAGAACCGTTTGTATCTGTTCAAGCCAAGCCACAGGGGACGGTGCTGTCCAAACAAGCGGCTCTGGGAGTGACGAGGGTAGGACAGTGATGGTGGGTAGGACAGTGATGGTCGTGAGCGGGGCTGGCTGGGCGGGGCTCAAGGAGCCTTCTGGAGCACCAGCAACAGGCTTTCTCTTGGTGGGATAGTAGCCCCATGGGCCCAGCTGCATGGATGCTCTGCACTGTCCCTCCGAAGGGTCACTATGAGCGAGAGCTCCCTGGGGATCTACACGAGGTGACCTGGGCCTCCAGACAGGAATCCCCGGGCCTGAGCTCACCGAGCCCCCTCGGAGGGGACAGAGGAACACAGGGCTGAGGAGCCAGAGAAAATGCCCCCTGCCCCCTCCCACCCCTGGGAAATAAAATGTTCTTTATAAGCCATCACTGTGAGGAGGTGGGAGGGTTGAGGGGGGGGTGAAAACCCCTAAGAGCCCCAAGTTGTGGGACTGGATGGGAGTGTCCCTCCCCCGAGACTACCATGTCAGTGTCCTTGTGGCTGAGTGGCCAAGCCCAGCGCGGCTCTCCCTGGGGTCTCTTACCCTGCGCCTGAGGTCTCGGCCGCTGGGCCCGGGTCTCGGTCCGGAACGTGCGCTTCAGCAGAGGGGGGCCGCGTGTGGGCGACCTTGTGCTTCTTGCCGTTCCCTTTGTCCAAAGGCAGCTGCATCCGTTTGATTTTTGGTTTGGGTTTTGTGGGCCCCGGCCCCGGGGGGCTTGCCGACTGTTGCCCGGAGGGGGGCGGTGAGCCCCCGGGCGAGGCTGAGCTGGTGTGCATAGTTGAGGGTGGAGCCTTGCTCGGCTCTAGCCCCAGGCTGGTCGGAGCGTCCCCCGGTGGGGAGAAGCTGGCTCCGCCATGGGGCCCGGGTGCCGACTCTAGGTCGCACTGGGAGGACGGTGGTCCCGTCTTGCTGGCCAGGTGCTGGGTGCCATGCCGCAGCTGGTAGTGTTGTTCGTCCGTGTCCCCAGGAGGGGGGGCCGCGGCAATGCCCGGTGGCTGGGTGGAGGGGAGCACGCAGATGCTCGAGGCTGCGGTCATGGGAGTCTGTGCCGTGCCCAGCGGAGGGAACATTCCTGACGTCGGGGGCAAAGCCACGGGCTGCTCCTGAATGCCCAGGCTCTGCTGGCTGGCTTTGATGAGGAGATTGCCTATTGAGCCAATGTCAGGGGTGCCCAGCAGCCTCGGGTTGGCTAACGAGACGTGTCCGGGAACTGAGGTGCTACTTGTAGGGGTGGTTGTAGTTTGCATGGACACGACATTCAGGACGGAGGAACCGGATGCCAAGCCAGACACCGACCCTGACGTGAGGTGGCTGGTCTCCTGGCTTAGGGTGGACGCGCCCGCCGCCGGGGCCGCCGCTCCTCCCACACTCGGGGGCAACAGGGGTGCCTGTTCAAAATACATGACGCCAGATTTAGACCGTTTTATGATGTTGGGGACGGTGCGGTGAGATGAAGTATTAAGTGAGCCCAAATCTAAGAGATTGGGATGGCTCGAGAGCTGGGAGGGCGTGAAGTTAATCAGTGTCATGTTGGGAACCACCTCGGAGGGGGCAATGTTGGGGGGGGTGCTAGAGGGAGCGAGCTTTTTATTCTTTCGGTTCTGCAGGCGCGATATGGGTCTTTTCTTGAGTCCAGAGGATGGAGTGGCTACTGTGGTACTGAGGTCTGTCCTCTGGCTGGCTTCGGAAACCAAGAGCTGGGGGTCTGGAGGAGGAGGCTGCACCCCGATCAGCAGGCCTGACGGGGGGCTGCTGATGCTGGGCGGGAAGCTACTCTGAGTAGCGGCAGGGAAGGAGTGTAAGTGCTGGTGATGAGGCATGGGGAGCAATCCTTTGCTAGCAGGAGGGAACAGAGACTGCGAGGCCGGCAAGCTGGCAGTGAGTCCCGTGGTGAGGGTGAGCCCACTCCCCATGGGCCCCAGGACGGAAGGGCTGGTCTCCATCACAGTGGGCGCAGAGCTAACAGAAGAGGTCAATTGGATTTTTTGGGTGACTCCGTTTGGAAGCGTTTGGAGAACATAGAGCGGCTGCATGTTCTGGTTAACCACAATGAGTTTCTCAGTGGCTGCCTTCAGGTGGGGCGGGGTGGTCTGGACAGCCGCGTTAGAGATCTGAGACGGGCCTGGGCTATCAGTAGAATTGGGCACGTATTTCTGGTTCTGGATGGGAACAGAAGGGGAAACAGGTACCTGCAGGCCAGGGGTGCTACTGTTTCGAGTCAAATCCTGGCTGGCGCCGTGGCCCGGCTCCACCGACCCGCACGAGGGGCTGGCGATGTGCTCCGCGTCCATGTGTCCTGGGATGAAATGGTCCGGGGTCATGTGGCCTTCGGGGCCTGGGTCCACTCCTGGACTCAGCAGCGCTGCGTCCCCTTCTGAGGAAGCCACTGCCTTCTCCGGGATGGCGACCCGCTTGTCCCCCGAGTCTGTGATGACGGCGAGTCTGTTGGGGTTCTGGCTCGGGACGGTGGGGCTCCGGGTGGTGAGGACCGAGAGGTCGGACGGCAGCTCCAGGGGCAGCTCGAACTGCTCCTCGGCTGAGATGGAAGAGGAGACGCTGCTGTCCACGGGCTCGGCGGGCGGCAGCTGCTGAGAGAAGACCTCGAAGAGGCCCATGTCCTTCTCGCGGTTGCTGTCCAGACCCAGGCCTTCGCCGAGGTTCAGGAGCTCCGACGAGGATGACTCGGGGCTCTCGCCCAGAGCCTGCATGGATGGGGTGTTCTTGAGGACGAAGTCCATGATGTCGGAGGGCAGGATGTTCCCGCAGTCATCACTGTTGTTGTTGTCGGAGTCGGACTTTAGGAGCTCAGGGTTGTAGGTGTCCAGCAGGGTTTTGTCGGCGGGGGTGCTCGTGTGGACTCTGCGGCTGGACTCCAGCGAGCTGAGTTGGGCTTCCAGGGAGTCCTGGCCCTGAGCCTTCACCCTGCTGGCCGGGTGGCAGTTGTCCATCTTGGGCTCGCCTTTGTGGCCCACGGAAGTCTTGATGGCGTGCTCCTTGTCGCCCACTTCCTCGGGGCGGTCCAGCTTCAGGCTCTCGGTCCCATTCTCTTTCCCGTTCCTTTTCGGGAGCTGGCTGCTTTTCCGTGTGGTGGCCGTGACGCTTGTGTCGCTCTCCGTGCCGTCATCCACGCCGTCCAGCTGGGAGATTTTGGGCAGGTCGCACTGCTCCTCCTCCCGAAACAGGCTGTGCGACGCCAGCCGCTCCTCAGCACTGGAGGCAATGACGGTCCTGGTGAAGTTGTAGTAGTACAAGTCGTCTTCATCGGAGGTGCTCAGGTCATCGGCGCCATCCACCTGGCCCTCGGCGGACCTCTTGCCTCGCTTCTTCCCCGTGGAGCTGCTGTAGAATGGAAGGTCTTCCTCCCCGTAGGAGCGGACTCCGTAGAGCGGCGTGAGCCCGAAGAACATGTTGGAGCGGGCCCGAGCGCTGCGGCGGGGGTAGCGCCGCTTGAAGGAGCCGTCCTCCTGGGGCTTCGGGCCGTCGGGCAACAGCACGGGCACGTTCTGGTAGCTGTTACTCTGCACGTCCTGGGCCGAGGTATTGTTGGGGCTGGGCTGGGCTCCTGGACCCTCTCCCGCACTTTCCGAGGCTGACGCTGCTTCTGTGGGAGAGGCCGACTCCATCTGCAAAGGGGAAACGGGGCTGCCTTCGTTCAGGGTGTTCTTGGACTGAGCCTCACTCTCCATTTTGAGAGGCGTCAGTGTGACCTTGACCGTCCGCTTCCGGGGCGTCGGTGACTCTCTGGCAGAGCCTTCCACTTGCATGGATGACGCTTTGGGGGCACCGGGGAGAGAAAGGGCTTTGTCACCGACCTTATCAGAGGAAACATTATTACACGGCCGATGCCCCATGAAGTCGGGAGCCAAGACCTCGTCAGCGAAGTCGGGCGGCTTGAGGCTGCCTTCCTCCCCGGCTGCCACGGACCCAGGGTCCGAGAAAGCGGCCATGAGATGCTTCTCCTTGAAAGGCTCCTTGCCGGCTTTCTTGCCCTTGAGCCGCCGGTCTCTGGAGTTGGAGCCCGCGTGCTCACCGACAAGGGACGCTCGGCTGCTCCCAGCAGACAGCTTAAAGCCTTTGATGTCACCGTCTTCATCGGGAGGGGCTTTTCCGGACAGATTTGAGTCCGGCTGTGGATCTCGATCGTTCTTTTGCCCCCTCGAGTGCAGCGGTGGAAAGGAGAGCGCCTCTCGAGAAGCAAACGGTGTCGAAGACAGTTCAGCGAACGGGCCGAGTCTACTGACGTTGATGTCTCCGGCCGAGGAGTTGTGCGGGGCCAGTCTTGGGATGCTGGGGTAAGCCACGGTATGCGCAGATCCCTCCAAACTCTTGGGAGCCGACATTTTTGTCTTCTCTCCTTTCGAGGAGGAGCTCTTGGGGGCAGAGTCAAAAGTGCTGGAATGCTTCAGGTCTGAAGGGGTAGATCCATCCACGTGACTGGCCTTGGTGCCCGATGTGAGCACCGTCCTCTGAAGATTGGAAGAGGAGGAAGTGTTCGGCCCCGAACTTGAATTCAGCGGCCCGGTGGCGTGATCCATGGCTTTGGCACTTGACTCGAGATCTGCGGTGGTCCCAATGGTTGAAACGGAGTGTGCAGTCCCCGTTCTCATTGGGGACATTATCCGGAGTTTAGACCGCTGGGGTGACAAGGAAGAAGTACTGTGACGCCTGGAGCCAATGCTTCGGAGTCCAGAGGACAGTAAAGGGTCCCCCACTGTGACGATTTCATGTGTGGTCGGGGTAGGGCTTCCTAAACAGAAGAGAAAAAGCGACATAGTCCATTACCGACAGAGCAAGCACAGGGATGCTGCTGGTTTCAGTGACGGGACAATGACTGACAGGGGACTGCTAATCAACACTTTCAATGGGGCAGCAGTCACCGAGAGGATGCTGAGAACTAAGCCAATCTCTGCGCTGATCTTCTTGGGTCAGGGAGGTGAGTGAATTCCTTTACCTGCAGATGGCAGAGGCCGACAGCCAGGGGATCTCTGTGTCGGAGAGTAACTGGGGGTTCGAATCCTGGAGGCCTTTGGGATGACGTGGTAATAGTAGGAGCCAGAAGTCTGGGAATGAGGTCGGTCTGGTGATGGGGGACTTATAATATCAGTTGTGTTTTGACTTTCTTTAGATGAAATTTCTGTGGTAGGAAGTAAAGACTCTTATCAAACCTTTCCAGCAAAAGTATCAGACAATGAGGCCAGAGAGACAGTAAAGAGGGTAAAGTGCTTGCCTTGCACACGGCCAACTCAGGTTTGATCCCTGGCACCCCATAAGGTCCCCTGAGCCCATCAAGAGTGAACCAGAAAGCAGAGCAAGGAGTAAGCCCTGAGCATCGCCAGGTGTGGCCCCCAAACCAAAATCAAAACCGAAAGCATTGAGCAAAGGAACCAAGAAGAAGCATGTCAAACTAGAAACAAGTCAGACCTCCCAGAGGGACTTCCCACCCTTCAAGCAGTGCTTCCCGAAACTTAATTCCGGTCCCACTTCGCCCAAAGACTGACCAGCCACCGCCGTTGGACTATGGGCGATGGTCCTGTTCTCGTCGTGCTCCACGGTGCTGTTGATGTCGGGCTCCAGCGCCGGAGGGCGGCACTCCACAATCTTGCACGTGTACACACAGCGCTTGCGGGCGTCCGTGGTGCTCCAGTACACCCGAGAACATCTGGAAACACAGCGTCCGCACCCCGTGAGAGAGACCCATCAAAGCCACCTCTGAGTCTCAGATCCGACCTTCACTTAAGAGAACTGAGCTCCAGTGGCAGATCTCCGCAGTGAGGAGGGTTCTAAGCGTATCGGGTCTTTGTCTTTTCCTATCCTCTCAGGAATAACAAAGTCCTATTTTAAAACAGTACTGTAAGCAGAGGACAATAGTAGAATACCCTAAAACACAGAGAAAAAGAAATCCTGCTGCTTCTACACGAAACAGTCACTGGCATGAAGGAAGAGGCTGCCGGTGACAGTGGGAGGCAAGAATAAATCTGAGGTATCTCCTCAGGGAGAAACGTCCCAGGGGACGAGGCAAATAGAACTGCTTCAAATTGGCGGGATGTTGATGGAGCCTGGTTTCTACAAAGAGCTGCCAGCTAGCTAAATGTGGAATTAAAAACAGACTGTTGTCAGAACTGAATGCAGAATAAACTGAAGTATAGATAGTGAGATGAGATTCCCAAGAGAGAAAGCAGAAGGGAATTCTGAATTTGCACCATTAGCCTGAGATATTTAAACTGCTTATTCAATATGGAAAAGATTGGCAAAGTCGTACTATAGAACCTGGTTATTGATTATTTTATTTAGAAGGACCTATAAAAGGTAAAATTGAGAAGAAGTGTTTGCTCCATGACAACAATATGGACTTTGAATCTGAGCAAATAAACAACAGAATTTTAAAAGACTGTCCTTGTGTGTTCTATTTAGGTTCCATAGAGAAATGATTCTGGAGTGAACTATACTGTATTTTGAGAACTGGAGTTCACCGCTGTAAATAAAGGGCTACTCTAGCCCTAGTCTGGGAGTGGAAAGAGTTAAGTTTCCATGCAGTGACGTGGAGCCAGTGAGTGGGGTTCTGTTTCTAACAAATGACCTGCTTGCCACTCTAGGAGTTCCAACTTGCAGGGGTCACTGTCGTCTCATGCTGGAGCTACTTACTGGTATCCGATGGGAAAGAGCTTATCTTCACAGTCCGAGAGATCGTTCAGAATCCCTAAGCAATCAATGGTCATGGAGCCTGCCCAAGGAAAGGAGCGCTGGTTAAAGATGCCACTTCGGGGACTCACTGCCCCTGACAACTAGGATGTGCCCTGGTGACCCAGCCAGCCTGCACCCTCAAACAACGCCTGTATCATACCGATCATCATGTGGATATTCTCCGGTTCCAAACCATTGAGAAACTTCCTTCTCAAGCTGATTCCTTCGAAGTCCACAAACACCCTTCTGAAAACTTCAAATCCATTCTCGGGAACCACCTGAAGTGCAAGCCCGAGGTAGTTATTAATAGCCCGTCTCGTAGCACTCACTGCCCTGGGGAAGTGTTGAGTGATCTCAGCCCCCTTTAGCTTCATAACAGCACCCCCCACTGCTGCTAGGAGGGGCAACTCTAGGGAAATCCAACGGGAAGGCAAAGCAGAGTCTGCCATCTGTTTTCCAGGGTTTTTTTCCTGAAGTTTTAGAGAAGTTGAAAAACAGCTTAAAGCTCTTACCTCGCCTTTGATCAAATCCCGATGTCGCTGACAATATACTTTTTTATCATCCAGAAAGACGCAGTTCTTGGCTCGAGAACACATGAAGTGATAGTTGCTGGTGCAGGAGGTGAGGCAGCAACCCACAGTGGCTCCTGGTTTTTGGCAGAATTCGCATCTCTAACAATCCAGAGAGCAGAGCCTTAGAGGGACTCCTAGCCATCTCCTGCTCCACTCTCCCTCCCTCACGGAACACCCCCATCAGGCTTTCCAAGAGCTCGTGTTTCTCCTGGCTGGCCTCCTGGATTAGATGTATCGAGATGAAGCCTTCCTGACAAACCCTCTCTCTTACTGTCCATAGGGCCCGCTGATGATTGCATTAAAATACGCCAATTAGATTTCAAACAGAGACCTAATCAGTTATTTCCCCTCGGGAGACACAACTGATTTAGAAAGATGAAACTCTGGAGATCAATGCTAAGAGCATCACCTTGCTAGAAAGCTATTAGATCCCCCCTGAAAACTTAATTCTAAAAGGATTACTCTCATTACAAACATAATGATTCTCCAGTTACCAGCCTTAACAGATAAACCTATCATATGATTCAACGATCTCCAACTAACCTCTAAGTCAACACCTTATTTTGTTAGCCATGATCTGGGTTTCTCTCCAGGGAAGAATCTGTGTTCTTTGCACAACTTACTTTTCTCTATATTTGTTTTCTTCGATACTTCTTTATCTTGCCTTTCCTGTCTCTCACAATATGGCTTTTATAATTTCCCTCCCTTATCGCAGCTTACTAGTCACTTTCCACACAAGTTCTTACCAGCTGCTTTCCTCTGATCACTGCCATATGCACATTCTTTAATGATCCATCGTCATCTTCAAACACTTCCGCTGACCACAAAGCACAATTTACATGTGTCCACTCATTTTGGCCAATGTAGAGCAAACGGCCAGCATCCTAAGAGATAAAGAAATTCAAAGAAAGTTTTTCTTGGAATTAGCTTTGTATCAGGCAAGGGCAAGAGAGTGTTGATATGTCAACTAATAATTCTCGCTTTTTCTCTCTTCTTTTGTGCTGCTGGAGACTGCGCTGAGGCCTGTACATGGGCCAGGCCCTCTGAAAGGAGCTGGTCCTCCAGCTCCCATCAGAACTCCTTAACTTAAAGATGAATAGAGTCACCATCTGGGGACTGGAGTTACAGTACAGTGGGTAGGGTGTTTGCCTTGAATGCAGCCCACCTGGCTTTGATCCCCGGCATCCCATATGGTACACCCATGCACCTCCAGGAGTAATTCCTGAGTGCAGAGCCAGGAGTAACCCCTGAGCATTGCTGGGTGTGACCCTCCCAAAAAAAGAAAAACAAAAGTCACTATTGAGTTTTGTTCAGGGATAACTCCTCGGAGTGCTGAGGGAGGGGGTGCTGGGGATTAAACTGGGGTCAGCTGCATATAGACAAGTGCCTTAACTCCTAAGTTCTCTCTCCAGTCTCAGTTAAATTTTTTTTTTTTTCAAATTCTTATTTTTTTCTTGGGGATTTTGAAGCCATCCCTGGCAGTGCTCAGGGAACCACACAGTGCAAAGATCATGCAGAGCAGACACCAAAACCCCTGGACCAACTGTCTGGCCCTTGCTCTTAAATTTTAAAGATGAAAATGTGGTCCAGAGAGAGCAGAGGGGTTAGGGTGCTTGCAAGTGGCTGACCCTGGTTTAATCCCTGGCATGGCTTATAGTTCCCGGAAGAACTGCCAGGACCACACCCCCGGGTATGACCTTCACCCTGAAGCCCCACCCCCCAAAAAAAAAACAAAGATGAAAGTGAGACAGATGGTGATAGGTCAGCTACTTGACCAGACCGAGAAGAGGCAGTGAGGCACCGGTGTGTATCCAGGCGGCCAGCCAGAACTGAAGCACCTGATCACTGGGCTCCACTACAGGCAAAACAATCTTTCATATGCAATTTCCAATTTATTCAATTTCTAAAAGCCTTTTGAGGAAATTGCTATGGAAATTAGTATACACTAGCAGGTTAATTTAAGATAAATCATTTATAGGTTTTTCCCCCTTTTTTTTTCTTTTCTTTTTCTTTCTTTTTTTTTTATTTAAATGGTTCCAGGTACAGAAGGCTGAGATTCCTTATGTGAGACATGTACTCTCTGCCTCTGAGTGACAGCTTTGTCAAGGCAAACCACATTTAATTCATTTCTGTGATGCCAGGAATCAGACCAGGGGCTTTACCCATGTAAGGACTGTGTTCTACCACCGAGCTACACCCCTGACAGGTGGGCTGTATTTGGGAGGGCAGGGTGTCATACCCAGTGCTCAAGCAGCCATGTATGAGGCTAAGGAATGAACTAGGGTTAGCCACATGCAAGGCAAGGGCTTAAACCACTTCAGTATCTATCTGGCCTCACAAACTATTTTATTTTTTAAATTTAACTAGAAAAAAAATTTTTTTCTTTTTTGGATTCACACCCAGCGATACTCAGGGGTTACTCCTAGCTCTGCACTCACAGATTATTCTTGGCAGTGCTCAGGGGGCCATATGGGATGCCGGGGATCAAACCCTGTTTACCAGTGTGCAAGACAAATGTCCTACCCTCTGTATGATTACTCTGGCCCCTCCATAAATTGTTTTATTAATTTATCTGGAGGTTTTGTAGGGGCCACACCTGGGAGTGCTCCGGGCTTACTCCTGGCTCTGTGCCCAGGGGACCATATGGGGTGCTGGGGATTGAACCCGGGTTGAAGATGCATGCAAAGAAAATGCCTTTCCCACTGTACCATCGCTCTCGATAACAAACTACTTTAAACCAAACAATTGAGTTACAGAAAAAAGACTCCAACTATCACAAACTAAAGGGACACTCAGGAATAACTGGCAGTATGCAGTTATTCCACCAAGTTCATACAGGAAGCTGAGTTCTGGGGCAACTGAGGGGCCAGGGCCTGGCCCCTGAGTACTCACATTGGCACTGTCGTCGCCGTACATCAAACACAGTGCACACTGTCTGTTGTCTTCTATGCCGGGGGGTGGGTTCAGTTCCGGACTATCTTCTCGACTCCTATCAGTACCTTGGAACCCATAAGAGATCCCGTTAAAATTGGCAATACTCCGATTTCTAGGGGAAAACCTAACAATTCCACTTAAACTGCCTATAAGCAATAAATTTCCAAAAGCTGTCCAAATTTATGCTATTTCACCTGTGGGAGTACAATTCCTTGATAATATTTTAAATAAATAAAAAATATATATATTATTTTGGTGCGGGAGGCTCTCTCCAGCACAGCTTGCTGGGAAACACCGGGGTCTCGGTGGCAGAGTGAGGCCACCTGGTGCAGGGGACGAAACCCAGCGCCCTGGGGACAGAGGATCGGGCTTCTTCCAGACCTTGGGGCCATCTCCCTGGTCTGAAAATATCTCAGTCTCACTGCGTTAAAATACATCCTGAGGTCTTCTTTCTGCTATCTGGGTACATTAACTGTGGGTCCACAGAGTCAGCCGCTCACATCTAGAGAGAAGTGAAGATAACCTTTGATTGGCTGCCTTACTCAAAATCGGTGGAGTAGGAGGGTGAAGAGGAGTTGGTGAGTCGGGTTCTCCAGGCCCTTTAGGTTTGGGAGCTGGAATTATCTTCTTCATTAAAGGAGGCTGCTCAGTGTGGCTGTTCTCCTCTCGCTCCTGCCACTGAGCATAGTTATGGTCAAGTGAAGGTGGAAGCACTGCGTTTGGTAACATCCCACTGCTGAAAAGAATCAATTCAACAAGGATTGATGGAGTACCTATGACAGGCCTAGAACTATGCAAAACAAAATCTTCTTCTTTTTTTTTAAAAGACCTTTGGGCCACATCCAGCAATGCTCCTTATTTCTGGTTTTATGCTCAGGAATTACTCTGGGTGAACTTGGGGGATATATGGGGTGCCAGGGATTGAACCCAGGTTGGCTGAATGCAAGGCAAGCACCCTACCCGCTGTACTATCTCACCAGCCTGTGAAACAAATTCTTGGTATCATCAGGTTCGGCCCATGCAAACATCATTCTCAAAATCTAACAAGTCACAGAGAACTTGAAAACTGACCTGAATCCTGACCAAAAGTGCCTAAAAAGGACTTGATTACTTAAAACACACAAACTGATGTTCTACTCTTAATTAACTCCTCAAAAGAAATCATGACCTTATCTAAGAATCAAAAGGATTTACTGGAAAGTGAGTTAAAAGGGTGAATTGGAGAGAGCAATGTTTGAATGGAATCAAACAGGTCAGATAAGTTTGATTTGGGCTTCTTGTACAGCTCATGTACTGGATATATGTGCAAGCTAAACCAAGGCCCTGACCAACAGTGCACCGATGAAGTAAACGAAGAGAAAGAGCCAGCAATAAGCAGTATTATCTTTCCACCAGCTCTGAAATGGAATTAGACAGTTTTGTTTTGTTTTTGCAGCACTGAGCATTAAGCCCAGGGTATTACACACAGGAGCGAGGAGGCAAGCTCTCTACCACCAAGACTCAGGCCTGACCGGAAAGAAGTTTCAGGGGAGATCAGGCGCATTCAGGGTGGTATGGTCATAGGACTAAAAGAAGTTTCAGAGCACTGTTAAATATGAAGACCTACTCTGAGAAACTTCAATCTAGAGAGGAAAGGACTTCTGCACTTCTGCTAGGTGATGAAGAGAAACAAGGTTACACTCAATTTACTTACTTGTTCGATACTTTATTTGGCTCCCAAAATCTGGACTTTTTGACACTGAACCATGGAAAAACACGCTCCATTTGCTAACAGACAAATAAGAAAAAGTACGCATGTAAACAACATTTGGAAACTACCTAAAAATTAACCATTTCCCCTCAGATTCCCTGTCAGCATGAGGACGATTTCAGGTCACCAAGGGATCTTGGCACCCACTCTGGCAATGTCATAGACCTCCTCCCAAAGAATCAGAACATATTAAACCAAAGATGTTTTACACATATGGCAAGGCAAATCGCAGAAGAGAACAATCTGTCCTATTCTTGAGGTGATCTCCCACAGATAAGCATTAAGAACATGAACTGTAAGTGATACTCACCCGGATAAAGAAAGACTTGACCATGCTGTTGGCCTTTTTAATCTCCGGCTGCCCTCCATCGGAATTCATGGCTGCCTGGATGATCTTCACGATATCATCACTGAACTCCAACTGTAGGCAAAAACCAAGTGTCACTTAACCAACGAATCCTGTGTTCTCAAAACCACCCTCCCTTTCCTCTGAGGGCATTCTGCATGGAAGATGCACACCCTATGTTTGTCATACAGTGTAATCTCTTTTTTGGCAGAGACCTTTGGGATTCGTTTCACAATTAATATGGCAGTCGAGAGATGCCAGGCTAGTAAGGCAAATGCAGCAAGTTAGTTGTGCCAAGGTGACATACCCAAGCAGAGCCATATGTTTTATTAAACCAAAACTGACAATCAAAGATAAACCATGATCCAGTAGAAGATCAGTATTAAAACATTACTAGAAGATACTCTTCTTTGGGATTAATTCTTTGAGATAATTATTAGAAAAACCATTCCAACAAATAAGTGTCCTATAGAGATATTATTTCTATTTCATCTCAGAGGGGGTGAGCCAACTAAATTCTCTACAGCACTTTCAAGTAAACTTCTTCATACGATAGAAAAATAATTTTGAGGGGCTGGAGCGATAGTATAGCAAAGAGGGTGTTTGTCTTGCACATGGCCGACCTGAGTTCGACCCCTGGCATCCCATATGATCCCCCAGGCACATTCGGGAGTAATTCCTGAGTGCAAAGCCAGGAGGAACCCTGAGTATGGCTCAGAAAACAAAGAAAGGAAAAGGGAAAAAAAAAGAAGTTTGAGAGAGCTCAAAAAAGACAAAAGAGTCATTTTAAGATATGCCCTTCCCTGTCATAATGCATCTTTTGAAGCACAGAGCTAAAATAACTCCCATATTTTTAGGTAGAGTCACGTGACGTTACTAAATATAATTCGAATCGTCTGGAGCGCGCGCCCGGCTTCATCTACCCCTTGAGAACCAAAGCAGCTCGGCGGGTACGGGGACCGGGTGGTATGCAGCTGAGACATACCACAGAGGTGTAGTTCCCTTGGTCCATTTTCCGCTTGACTCCTTCCAGGTCTAAAGGCTGCTGGTCTTCCTGCTTGCTGACCTCGGTGAGCACTGGTGGGTCGGGTCCTTCCGGAGAGCTGCGGGAAGGTATACTCTCCTCCGTTTCAGGATTTAAGTCTGGGGGCTTGGCAGCCTGTTGCCAGAAAAGAAACGATCCTTTTACCTCATGCAGGGTTCTTGCAATAACTGATTTATCTTTGGGGGGGCGCGGGGGCACACTCTGCAACAGCTCGGGCGTAGCTCCTGGCGGTAAGCAGGGGCCCACAGCGGGCCTCCCACGTGAAAAGCACATTCGCCGCCTGAGTCATCTCCTCAGCCCGATACAAAAGGTTTCTTTAAAAAATAAAACGGAGGCACCCAGAAAATCCTTGGATAATCAATGAGGATGGGGGCGGGAAAGTGGCTGTGAGAGGGCTCGGGCTTGGCCGGTCCCTGCACCGCTTCGCTCTGGGAGTACAGCCGCCTACATTCCACGGACCCTGGGGGGGCCCACCTGTCGGTAACGCAACAAGTGACTGGTGGTTCGGGAGTTCAACAGCGCGGTCAGGACTTGCTTCAGGGAGAGCTGCAGCTCCTTCTCCAGGGCCAGCCGCCACTCGGCAGGGTGCCGCTCCGTGCAGTTCACACAGGTGTAGGCCACACTCTCGGGCAGGTTAGACAGAATCTCGTACATCTCGTCTAGGAAAACAAAACAGACACTGATGAGGGATTCGAAGGAACGGGAGAGCAGAAGAAGAGCAAACTATTCCGCTAAGCTCACTCTGGACCTACGTGTCTGCAGCACTGTGAAGATTCTTTTTATGGGGTTATACCCGGCGATGCTCAGGGGCCACTCCTGGCTCTGCAATCAGGAATTACTCCTGCCAGTGCTTGGGGGACCCTAGGGGATGCTGGGGATCAAACTTGGGTTGGCTGTGTGCAAGGCAAATGCCCTCCCCGCCTTTTGAGCCTGCACTGGCAAGACTCTAAAGTTCCTTAGGAACTCAAACCTACTTGATTTTACAAAGAATGCTCTATTTTTGAGTCATTGGTTTGTTTTAGGCACACTTGGCTGGAGTAATCATACGGTGCCAGAAATAGCCTCTCGGTCTCCTGGAGGTAAAGCAAATGGCCAGCCCCCTGAGTTCCCTCCCGGTCTCCTTTTGTTTCTGAGGCCACGCCCAGCTGCCCAGTGCCCGGGGCTCCCTCCCAGCGGGGCTTGCAACAGGACTGGAACCCGAGGGACCTGCTGCTCTCCAGCCTCACGGGGACATTCTTAACACGAACCAGGATTTGGTCAGAGAGATGCAGCAACACTTTAAAGAAATATGTTTAAGACCAAGGAGTATAAGCTTAATACAACACAGCTTGACTAGAAGCCCAGATTTTTGGAAAGTATTTAAGAAGGCTTCGAATAACGACACTACCGGCCTGCAAGGCTGACACTAACCCTGGAGACTAGAAAGAAAGAAGTAAGTGTAATAAAAAGACTCCAACCTTCTGTACCTGAAAGATTCTCGCACTTGGAGTGGACCCAGCGGTCACACTTCCCACACTGCATCATCTTGCTTTCATAGTCATCATCGTCATAGCATTTATCGCACAGAGGACAGAAGTTTCCTGGAAGCAAAGCAGAGTTTTCAACAGTGAATTTGGGCTTCGGCCTTTGACCCACCCATCAACTTGCTCTAACATGCAAACCTCCATGTTCTTATGGAATTGCTGCCAAATGCTAGACCCATCCACAGAATGTTGTCGCCTGTGGATTCGGAACTCTCAGTCTTAGCCACTAAGTCCCCACAAGACCTCAGACAAAGGCCAGTAGCACACAAGGCAAGTGCTTTAATCCCCAGCTGTCTCCCAGAGCCCTAGGTTTGCAGTTTTTAAAAAGGGTTAAGATAGAGGAAAAATGTCTAATTGATACTTTAACTTACTCTTGGTGCTTTTACTTTATAGCATCATGTAACGTTCTTAAATTCAGCACTGTATACAACCTTCATTGATTTGATCTCTGTACCTTGCTGTGTTTTTTTACTTCATAGTCTTAACATTGAGACTTATTATTTTGTTTTCATGCCACACTCAGCGGTGCTCAGGGGTTTCACCTGGCTCTGAGCTCATATGAGGTGCCAGGGATCAAACCCAGGTCCCTACCTGCTGGACCACTGATCTGGGCCCAAGACTTATTTTTGAAAGCTCCAACACTGAACTTCATATCTTTATTATCTCAGTCAGTAAAAAGTTTAATGCATTAGCAACAAATTTTCTTTAGAATAACTATCAAAGTAAAAGAGCTTATCTAAGTAGCAGCAACAATCACTCCTGAAAGAATCTAATACAGATGTACCTCAAGGGGGAAATACTGGTTTAGAGCATTTCTTCATAACTTAAAAAGTCACTAATTGTTCCCTTATAAAGTGGAAAAAAAACCCACAACATTTGTATTGCTATAATTACTTGTGTAAAGCATAAAAAGGGAGGGAAGAAGAAAGGAGGGGAGGAGGGAGAGAGATAAGGAGGGAAGGAGGGAAAGGAGAGAGGGAGGGAGAGGGGGAGGGAAAGAAGGGAAGGAAGGAGGGTGGCAGGAATGGGTGGATGGAAGGAAGGGGAGGGAAGAAGGGAGGGAGGAAAGGAAGGAAGAAAGGAAGGAAGGAAGGAAAGAAGAAAGGAACTGTCCAGGGACCTTATGAACTTAATGGCATTCCTGAATGGCATCCCTGACATGGTGTGTCACTTTTTATCTTCCTCTACTGGAACATCCAGTTCACCCCGCAAACCCCAAGTATCCTCTTTAAAGTTGGAGAAAAAGGTGCTGAGTACCTTTTGCAAAGAGTTTGGCACAATCGTGGCACAGGGAGAAGTCATGAGACCACTGTGCATCCCAGCCTTTGCCTGGTGTTGTGGCCCCACAGCTCTTGCAGCGAACACACTTGGTACAGATCTGGGAGAAAGGAAAGGAGACTCGTGAGGAATCCTCTGCTCAAGCATCTCTCTTCCACATCGCTTTCTAGAGCACTTCTCTACCCAGGCGGCTTTTTCTCATAACTGAGGCAAAAGCTATCCACCGAGTCCTCCAGGATATCCTGTGACAAGCATGTTGAAAACAGCAGAAAATGTGTCTCACCCAAACTTTCTTTTTCTTGGTGGGTTTGGTGGGGTAATTTGGTCCCAGGCACTCAGGGTGATAGCTGTTTCGGCACTTATTACACTCCAGCAGCTGCTGTAAAAGAGAAAATGAAAAGACAAATAAACCTAGCTTGCTGGCTAAAGAGAGATGTGGGCAAAGAGGCAAACCTCCCCCTATCTCCACAAAATGCCCAGGGCTGAGGGGCGAGTTTCCAGTCATCTTCAGGTTAGACACGCCTACCGCTCAAACAGCTTAGATTTCCTCATGGATTATTTATTCTCAGGTAAACCCGGGGATTTACTTCCTGACTCAGGTACTCCGTGACGAACAGTCATGTAATACAGACCTGATTTCTTTCCTAAATGGCTATTTAATCCAAGTTTCCCGCTACACTCCCCAAATGAAGACAGAAAAACAAACAATGCCCACTCAATTAAGTCCAAACAGACTGTCACCTGAGAAAGAAGAATCTGAAAACCTAAAGGAAGCGGTGAGGGTGTATGGAGAGAGAAATGCTGAGAGGTTCTGGGACTCCGGTGTGTACCTTTGTAGCCTGATGCTGCCTTCCACAAACGTGACAGAACTTGCAGCGGCGACAACACCAATTCTCCAGCTGGTCCTCCAGGGGGCGCTCGTTCTCCTCCAAACAGAACTTGTGGAAGGGCTCGCAACAGACTTGGCAATACACAAACTAGGGGAAGAGGGGAACACACGTGTCCGGGAAGGCAGACACCGCAACCCAGCCCACTTACACACTCTGTGTTTGGGCATCCATATATACCCCTGAAGCAACGACCACGTTAAAAGAGGAAACTCCCACAACACGCAGGCGACTCCCCCAGAACTAAAGATAACGGTAGGATATACAAGGCAGCTGGATACGCCAAGATTGAACTCAATATGCTAAGTGTCCTAAGAGAGGTCAGAACAAAGCCAGGAGACTGTAAAGTAATGTAGGGGGGGGGCAACAGGAAGGGTTTCTAAAGTTTCCTAATCCTAAAAAGACTCACCGCTTGGTCTGGTTGGGGAGAGGGCGGCTACCTTTTTAATCACCAACTTCGTAATTGTTATTTTCATATTGACAGAAAACTTTCACGAATTTGATTGAAGGTGACCCTGAGTTTTATTCAGCCGTAAAAGAATTACTGAGGGCCAGGAAAATTGTTCAACGGGCTGGAGTCCATGCCTAGGGCCCCGCGTCGGGTTCCAGCTCGGCATGGTTCCCTGAACATAAAGCCACAGTGAGCCCCTAGGCACCACCATTATTGTCCCCGAACCAAAAATAAATATAGACCATAGTAATATACCAATAATACTCTCCGAAGTTTATTAAGTATACTGTGGTTATATAAGAGCAGATCCTTGGCATTAGGAAATATATATTACTTATCTGCAACTTGCTCTAGATATATTACTTATCTGCAACTTGCTCTAGTTGCAGATAAGTAATATATAAGTTTAAATATATATATAAGTTTTAGGGAGAAAAAAAGGTGTTTCTAAGCCAGCGTGAAAGAGAGTCCAGGGTCCCTCCCCTAGACATTGCCAGGAGCCAGGTACTGGACCTAAACAAGTGGAGTCTGGCCCAGAACAAGCCCTCTCCTAAATACGGTGTCGCTATATAGAATGTACACATTTTACTTCTTATTATGTAAAATATATGCACACAAAGAAAGAATAACAGATAAACATTTAGGGAATTTCAGTGCAGGGCATACAGAAAAATCTCTGTGGCATGCGTAATTTTTCTGTATGTACAAAATCAGGTCAACATAAAAAGTTTCTGAAAACTCCAATAAGTGGAGGAAAATTAATCAAGCACAAGCCCTGTGTGAGGAGTGGGTGCGATGCAGGTGTTAGTCTGCAGGACCACTGTGTACAACTCCACGTGAATTAAATGACACCCTTTATGTCATGGAACGAAAAGTACTCTATATCGGAAATTGAACAACTGTTGTTACAGAAGTGATTCCCATGGAGAGTTTGGACAGATGCAAAGTTTTAGATGATAAAGGGAAATGGACACAGTGGACCCCCGGCACTGTGTGCAGATTACTCGTCTCGAAAGCAACCCTGGCCCTCAGAACGAGACACTGCTTATCCAGGCACTAGGAAACAGCTGCTTACAGAGCACCGGGCGTTCGAGTCTAGCCCAGCTAGTGGATAGCTTGATGTTAAACAAGTAGGACTGACTCTTAGCTAGGGGGTCTTATGAGAGCTGAACATCCTAATGACAATCCTGCTCTGAATTTTCTGTCTGGTTTCAACGGTCTGTTGTGATCGGCGCTCAGAGGTACTCAGGACTGTAGAAATGAGGCAGCACTGCACACAATTTAGAACTGTGCTGCACTCTCTTGTCCCTACTGTAAAAGGAGCACAGACTGCAAAAGTCTCACAGAAAGAAAGAAAAATAAGGAGAAAACAGACATAAAATCCAATTTAAATACGCTTTTAAAATGTTGGTGGAAATCCTTCCGGAATTTTTCTTCATACATAATTTTGGTTTTAGCCATACCTGGCGGAGCTCAGGAGACCCTAAGGAGTGCCACGTCATTTGTGTGCAAGGCAAGCGCCATGCCCACTGTACTATCTCTCTGGCCCCCTTCATACATATTTTTAGTTTTCTAAGCAAAAATCAGACCATGCCAGTTTTTTGTGTTGGGGCCACATCTGGCAGTTTGGGGGCCACTCCCAGCTGTGCTCAGAGATCAGCCCCAGTGGTACGCAGGGGACCATATGGGACCTTGACTGAACCCAGGCTGCCCACAAGTAAGGAAAGTGCTCAGCCCTTTGTGCTCTCCCGGGCTCTTCCCAGTGGTCCTCCAACTGCTTTCTGAACCCAACAGTAGGCCACAGACATCTTTCCAAGGAAACAATACACCTTAGGGTTTGCCTGTAATGATTTTATTTAACCTTAGCGTCACCCCTTGTTGACAGACTTTTGGGTTATTTTTAGAATTTTATGTAAAACAATATTGGTGGGCCCGGGAAAGAGGTCAAAGTCTGCACGCAGAAGCCCGGGGCTGGGCCCTCAGCACTGCACAGTCGGGCCCTAGAGCAGAGCCGGGAGGACCCCCAAGCTTGAGCCAGGAGCAGCCCACAGGGTGTGGCCCCAAAGGCCAAGCATGTGTGAGGCCTCGAGTTGGAGCCCCAACTCCAGATGGTTCCTCAAAATACTTCCTACTTGGGAGACTACAAAAAATACTAAATTATGCATTCAGTAAGGCTTATTGTAGAAAAATATGCATTATACGTACAAACATAGCTGATTTATCTAATTATATCCTTAATATGGGTACCTGGAATATGACTGCTTTATATATATACAATTTCCAAAATTGAACCTTCAGAAAGAAAGGTTCTTACTAGTTTCTATATCTACCAATAAAAAAAAACCATTCAAGTAAGATCCTTTTGGCTGAATTTTAATTTCTATTTTGGGGATCACTGGAAAACTAGCTTTTTGCAGGACGGGGGCAGAGAAGAGTACACCTGGCAGTGCTCAGGGCTTAGTCCTGGCTCTGCACTCAGGGATCACTCATAGAGGTGCTTGAGGGACTTTATGGGGAGCCAGGGATCGAACCCATGTCAGCGAGGTGCAAGGCAAGTGCCCTACCCACTGCACAATAAGGGGCTGGAGTGATAGCACAGTGGGTAGGGCATTTGCCTTGCATAAGGCCAACCCAGGTTAGATTCCCAGCATCCCATATGGTCCCACAAGCACCGCCAAGAGTAATTCCTGAGTGCAGAGCTAGGAGTAACCCAAGTATCTCCAGGTGTGACACAAAAAGGAAAAAAAAAAAGAATGAAGCTGAAAAAAAAAATGAATGAAGCTAAAAAAATAAAGAAATTAGATCATTAATCTGTTCACACTTAATAACCTTGCTACTTTAATAAGATGCAGGTTCCTTCCTGTAAAGCTTTAAAAACAACAAACAAACCAGAAAACCAAAACTTCACAAGTCTATCTTTAACTTCAGCTTTAAACAGGAGCCTGTTTAAAGCTACACACCAACAAAACAGAAAATAAAATTCTTCCCTCCATCACAGCAAAGATCGACTGTTGTGTCCTCCAGGCGGCCATGGGGGTGACTTACCTCCACATGCCCGCTACTGGCACAGAGGAAGCAAACCACCCTGGGTGTTATAGGAACAGAGGTCAGGATTCCTAAGCCTCCCATCTCCCACACGTTCTCTGCTTCACAATCCTCCTGTGGGAAGCAAGAAAGATCGTTTAGGAACATTAAACAATTGACCCACCTTTACCTTAAAAATACGGGGGAAAGTATGAAACTCAGTAACGCCAGGACATCGAGAATGTTCATGCCAAGAAGCACCGAAGTGCTTTCAACAATTTACTCCCAGACACAAACTCTTACATGCTCACCTATTACCTTCCCTCCTACCAACGCTACCATAACGACAGAGGGGCTGAATCTCCCTTAGTGCGGTGAGGATTCAACATGCACCACGGCCTGCTGGCTGCTCTGTGAATGGCGCACGGGCTCAGTCTGTCCTCATCCATGGAGGGTGAGGTTGGGAGGGTTTCGATGCTTTGTCTTCATCAAGTTCCTAGGTATTCCCCTCCCCCCTGCACTGCCCCCGACCCCAGGACTGACCCCAGAGCTCACACATGCCTGAACCCACCTCGCAGTAGTTCTTGTTCATTCCCCCACACTTGGCGATGAATTTCCTCTTCTAACACCTTGGGGTAACATCCTTCTCTTGACTTACAGCCCATGACACTCAACAGACTACATGGTCACTAGATACTTTTACCTTAAAGTCCACTCTGATCCTATGGACTCCATCTGCTGGGATTTTTTGCTTAGAACTATTGCCATTGGAGAGAGTACTGAGGATGTTCAAAGTACCTGCATTCTCCTGCTTACTGATCGGAGATGGTTTTTCCTATGAAGATAGAAGAGAGATAAAGAACAGAGACCACACCTGACTTGCCTACACTTTTGCAACAGGTGATAATGCAAATGAGAAATCGTACCAACAGGTCTCAAGAACAGGCCAGGGAAAGGCGTGCTCAGTGGCCGAGCACTTGCCATGCATGCACGTGCGAAGCCCTAGTTCAGGCCCAGGTATCATTATACAAGACACCGGGAAAACAACATTTTTCCCCTATATAAACGTCTTAGGAGAACAATATTTTAGGAAGATTCTTCCCATTGATGTATTCAAAAATCTGCATTACATCCCTAGAAAAAGAACGCTGAGATTTCTCCCACTGAGCCTTTTTGCTGTGGTGCTAGCTGAGGGTTTTCACTACAATAAATCAAATGCTGGGATGGGAGCAGGTCACTCTGCCATTCTTCTAGATCTCTGACTACATCTAAACCTAAATCAAATTTTAAAAAAAGTTTTGCCGGGGCCGGAGCAATATAACAGTGGGTAGGGTATTTACCTTGCACACGGCCGAGCTGGGTTCCATTCCCAGCATCCCTAAGGTTCCCCCAGCACCGCCAGGAGTAACCCCTGAGCACCACTGGGTATGACCCAGAAAGAAAAAAAAAGTTCTGTCTTCTTTTGTTTTGGAGGAGGCACCAGGTATAGCAGTGCTGGTGGAAGAAGGCAGCCCCCAGGAGCTCCCCCTGCAAGGCATGAGTTCCAGCCTCTGAGCCACGCCCAGGCCCAGAAACCACTGCATCATCTCTTCCTTTCCCTTCTCTGATTCGATGTGCTGCGGAGTCAAACCAGGGCCTCACACGTGCAAGGCAAGTGATCCATTCATTCCGTTAAACTGGCCGAATGCACAGTTGTTTACCCAGCCTGAGTGAGGTTGACAACAATTTTCTTAGCTCTGCAATCATCACTGAGTTCAAATTCACCAACGCAACCATTTCTACTATGCACTGGCATTGGCTTCTCCTCTCAGCACTGCTGATGTTCTTCAGAGCATCAGCCAGGACATTCATAGGCGCTAGTATGGTGACACGGAGAGATGGTAGAAAGAGTCAGAAGAGTCTTAAACAGGGGCAAGAGAGTGATTGTACAGTGGGTAGGTGCTTGCCTTGCACGTGGCCGACCCGGGTACAATCCCCGACATCTCATATGGTCCCCAAGCACAGCCAGGAGTGATTCCTGACTGCAGAGCCAGGAGTAACCCCTGAGCATCAGTGGGTGCTACCCAAAAAGCAAAACAAAGAAACGAAAACCCAAAAAATGTCTTAAGCACATTTTCTCTTTCTACATAATAGACACGAATAGAGGGAGTCAGGTGTATGGCTACAGGGGTAAAGAATCTGCCTTGCCTTTGCGAGGGCCTGAATTCCACCCCTGGCACCACAAGCCTATCAGCGCCAGCATCCCAGATGCAGCCCTGGGGGCCTCCCAGCACCAACTGAAGTCCTGCACACCACCAGAGTGGTCCCACACAATCAATATAAAGAAACAGTGGACACAGTGATTGCTGTTGACAAACACTGCTAAAAGATGCTAGGGTAGAAAACAGTATGGGAGCGGCCTGAAGTATACGTACTGATATGTAAGGCAGTAAGAGCAGAAAGCCTGGGGCACAGACAAAGAGAGAAACAGGATAAAGGTCCAAAGCCTGAAATCTGTTCATTTTTTGGTGGGTGGCCACAAAATGCTGGCAGTATTTGGGGCTGCAGCCAGCTATGGGCTAGAGGCTGCTCCTGGCAGTGCTCAGGGGACCATGTGTTGGTGGGATCACACCGAGTCTTCTGCATGCAGAGCGTGCACCCTAGCCCTGTACGCCATCTCCCCTGCCCCTGAAGTTGGCTGATTTTAAGATAATCCCACTACATTCACTCAATCACAGAAATGTCAGGGAAATAGCACTATATCCTGACAGAATCCAACATTCCTGAGATATCGCAGAGAAACGCATCTTTCCTCACCTTTTCTTTTGGTTTTTGTTTCACAGGGATACTTGGGCGTGGAGCCACTTTTTTCTGTTTGCTTTGTTCCGGACCTATCGAATTTCAAACAAGTTGCAGTTAGATGCCACTGAATTTTAAGTTCAGACCAAGTAGTAATGATTATTTTAAGACTGATGGATTGTGAAGGAAAAAGAAAACCCTACATTCTAGGTATTGACCAAGAAACTGGGATCCTATCTCCAACTGAATTGAAAGCTTTGTTCCTATTTCTCTGTCATTTGATCGACAGCCTGATTTTCTTGAACCAGAGGCTTCTGCTGCGTGTCTGCCTGCCTCCTGCTCACCTGGGTCGGGGGGTGGCGGCTGCTTTTTCTTGGGCTCGCTGGGAGCTGGCTTGGGAGTGTCCTTCCTGGGCGTCGTGGTGCTGGCCGGCTGTGCAGGGGGCGCGGGCGCAGGCTGCGACACCTGTTTGCTGGACTTCCTGGAAGCGGGAGTGGTCACCTGTTTGGGCTCCGGCGGCGGGGCCGGGGCACTGCTTTCCTCGACCTTCTCCTCGGCTGCCTTGCGTGGAGGAGGGTCGCTATTGCTGCTTTTCTTTGGGGCAGGGTCCTCCCTGGCCGCTGGGGGAGGTTTCGGACTAGGCTCCACCGCGGTCTTCACAGCACTGCTGCTCTCTTTGCTCTCTTTCTTTTCACTGGTCTTGGACTTTTTCTCTTTCTTTTTCACAGCTAGGGAAAAGGAGAAATTCATTTATCAGCATGACTTCTTTTTTCCTTCTTTCTTCGTTTTTTTTTTTTTTGAGTGGGGGTGTCGGGCAGGGGATTTGGGGCCACAGCTCGGGGTGCTCAGGGGACCACATGGGATGCTGGGGATCAGACCTGGGTGGGCCACATGTAAGATGAGTGCCCTACCCCACTATGCTATCTCTCCGGCCCCTTCCTTTGTATCTTTTGTTTTGCAGTGCTGGGGATCAAACATAGGGTGTCACCTATGCAAGGCAAGCTACCATCGAGCTGCATCCCTGGCGTGGAAATTTTTCATTTAAAATAGTACCAAAAAGTAAAAAAGAAGCATAGAAAGGCTGGAGAAAGAGTACAGGGAGTTAATGCACTTGCCTTGCATGTTACTGACCCCAGCACTCCTTAAGACGCCCCCGGCACCATGCAGAATCATTCCTGAGCAGAATCAGGAACAGCTACTGAGCACTGCCAGATGTGGCCCAATAACCACCCCACCCACATTGCAGCCCGCCAGCAGGGGAAAAAAAAGAACCCAGAAAGTAAGAGTAGGTCAGGGGGCACAGGTATACTTTCAATTTTTTTTTTTTAATTTTAAAGGGGCCAGAAAGATAGTACAGATATCTTGCATGTGTGTTATTGGGTCACATCCAGCAATGCTCACAGGCGAGTACAGGATTGAAACTGGATCCCTAAGTCTTCTGTGATAAAAGAGAAGCATTTAAGGACCAAAGAATAGTACAGTGGGTAGGGTGCTTGCCTTGCACGTGGCTGACCCAGGTTCGATCTCCGGCATCCCACATGGTTCCCAAGCCCGCCAGGAGTGATCCCTGAGTGCAGAGCCAGGAGTAAGCCCTAAGCGTCACCAGGTGTGGCCCAAAAACCAAACCAAAACCCAAAACTCCCAGACGCCTCCTGGGGTGAATCCCTCTGCAATACTACCTTTTGCTTGCTTCTGAAGGTAGGCTTTGGAAGGCATCCATTGTAGATTCTGACATTTCCTCATCCTAGGAAAAAAGGAAGCACCATAAACAAACTATATTTAGAAACAAAGCAGCCAAAACCAGGGCTGATTTTTTTACATGTAAGAATCAGTGAAGTCTTACTCAGATTAATTTTGGCAACTGAAAAACTATGGGCTCATTACTCCAATTTGAATCTGATCCTCCGGGTCCTCTGATGGGCAATTTAACCTATCTTTGGATCTAAGCAAACACAAAGTTGTTTTTTGATTTGTTTTGTTTTAAGTACAACTCAAATTTCTCATAACCAGTACTGATCAGAACAGACCAAATGATCCATTGATATTCTTGTAGTTAACTATTCATACGGTAATCTGAATTCAAAATAAACTAAAATTATTCAGCAAAGTCCCCCGCTGGCCGCTACAATGTTATAGGTCTATCCCAGGCTCTCACGGATATCTCACCTCTCAACTTAACAAAATTCAAACTTAATTTACAAAAAAGAAATTGAGCTAAATCTAATTCAACCCCGAAATTCAGCGCGATTTTATCTCCCTCTCAAATACCTTCTGATCTGTGAATCATCTCACTTAGCTGCGCTAATGGAACTGAGACAAGCTTTAGGTCTTGCACTGTCTCCACTCAACTCTTTCCCCGGAAGTAAACAGAGCAGGAGTTCGCTCAATTCTACAGAAGTCAGTTTTTATGTAACTTATTCCTTCTGCAAATATCCGAGATCTCTTTGTATGCTGGGTTAAATATGAGATGCTCAGTCACTAAAACAGTCTTTGTGGAACTCTTGATCCATGCTGGACATAATCTCTGAGCATGGAAGGTACACCTATCAACTGATAGTGAAAGGTGAGAAAAGGTCATCAGGACGCCATGAGCCTGAAAATATTCCGAGACAGACAGAGAGCAGCAAAGAGACACAGACCTCAACTCTGCTGACTGAAAGCAATCCCGGGTGACTCTGCTTCCACTGGTCAGTGTTTACAGAGAAGCAGATGTGGTGACCACTAGGCCCACAGGGCTATCGAAACAGACCAGAATGAAACTCTAATCTAGTGCCTCGGTCACACTAACCCCATTTCCAGGCCCAACAGGGACGGCTGCCATGGTTCACAGAGCTGAGGTGGAACCTCTCACCTCTTTGCCCTATCCAGGCTGTGCCCGCAGCAGCCCCCAAACCCAGCCAACTTCCCCAAATGCAACCTTGCCACCAGGCTGGCACCTTGGCGCCACCAGGCAAGGCTCACATGCACACGGCCCCGGTGACGACGCCCACTCACTTGCAGCACTGCTTCTTTATGTTGCGGCCACCAAACTTGGGCTTGTCTAAGCAGTTCGTACAGACACCACAGTCCTCAGGCACCTGGCAGCCAGGACACTGGCCACACCGCCTGGAACGCCGCCCCTTCTTCACGGGAGGTTCCTGAGGTGCCTTGTTTCTGGTGACGGGTTTAATTGGTTTGATTGGGGGAGCAAGAGGTTCGGCATCCTCTGAGCCAGCAACTGATGACTTGTCTGTTAAAGAAATGTGTCGTTAGTTCTCTGGGGAGAGCTACCCCCCTTCCTGGGAGCAGAGGAGACACTCAAAATCCGTTTACTTATTATGCATGTTCAAACCTCCAAAATTAAAGCATACCTTCTTAAACACATCCATACCCAGATTAATGACTCAGAGCCCATTTCAGATATAACCATTTGGATGGTTTAGGCGCTAGTAACCTGCAGTTTGATGACGGTTTCAAACACTTGAAAACAAAAGACAGTCTAAGGTCCTATAAGTAACAGCATGTTCCCAACAGACCCCTGTGCTGTTGGCCTTACTGAGCCGCGCCCCTGCCTTGAGGACCATAGCGGCCACCCTGGGAACTCAACCAGGCCACAAGGCAAGGCTGCCCTCTCCTGAATCGGGCTCCACCAACGCCAGTGCCCAGGGAATCAGGCCCAGGCAGTGACAGAGTGTGGCAGGGCCCCGGGGAGACACAGGACGACGTGGCCTTTTGCTCCCTGTGCTGGGCCAAACTCCTGTCTGGAAGACACGGCCCACTCTCCCTCTGCCTTGTGCCCGCTCTCCCCATCAGCCCCAGCCACCCCCACCATCTTCCCTCGGGACCTTCCCCGATAAAACCCTCCACACACTCAAATCTTGTCGTGCCATCTGTTTTCTGGAGGACCCAGAGTCATACACAAAGCTCCGAGACTGTCCGGCCCCCGCAGCACCCCCAACGAGCAAACCGAATGGGAGCGGAGACTTCTGGGCAGCTCTCGTGACCTACCATCATTCCCCATGGAAGACAGAATCTTCTCTCGCTCTTCCCAGGGTAAGGCACTCAGGGTGGGCATGTCGTCAGGGAACACGGCTCGTTTCCGGCCAAGGGCCACAGCAGCTCTTCTGCAGACATGTTTGATCCGGGGTCCTCGCACAGAGGTCTCTGATGAATCACTTTCTTGACCCTGAGTATGAGGCGAGCCCCAAACAGACAGCAAGCATGCAGATTGAAAAGCTAACTGAGTGAGGCCAAGGTAACAGCTCATTAACTGTTCACAAGCTAGACTCAACACATAGAACTCTATTCCCAGCTGCTGAAGTAATCCAAAGGAGCCAATGGCTATGGTACCCTAAAATTGGCGCCCAAAAGATGACTTCTAATAAAAACAAAAACAAAACAGGAACGGAGCTAGAGAGAGGGTGCAAAGGGCGATGGCACAAGCTTTGCATGCAGAAGACCCAGGATAGCTCCTCAGCATTGCATGGGCCCCCAGTACTGCTGTGAGCATCCCCCAACACCAAGATGAGGGTTGCTCCTTAGCACCCCAGCTATGGTCCAAAAAAACAAAAATCACCTAAGCTTCTATTTCCAATGATAATACTTTAAAATTTTTCCCTCAAGATGCAAGCTCTAGATACCTTTTCTCAGCGAATTCAGTCTAAACAGGAATCATCTAACTACAGAGTAGTTCCTATACTTCCCTAAGCCAGAGAATAGGTGAAGGAAATAATCTATAGCTAGAAATAGAATGAAACTCCAAACAAAAATGCCTTATATTTTAGAGAGCCACTGTAACTCTCTCTCACTAGGAGATAACCAAAACCATGCCACATGGTATCAGAACTGTGTCCATCATGCTAGAACATCCCTGGCAGCATTACACTGCCAGGTGAAACACTAAAAACTTAGCTTTAGGGCGAGAGAGACAGTATATCGGATAAGGCACTTGTCTTGAACGTGAGTTCAAGCTGAGTTCTATCTTGGCACCACCTGTGGTCCCCTGAGCACTGCCAGGAATGATCCCTGAACCCAGAACCTGGAGGAAACCTGAACACAGAGGGTACAGCCCAACAACACCCCCCAACACACATACACACACACACACACACAGTAAATAAAAACTTAGGTTTGTAGGCCAAGAGATAGCTCAGTGGCACATGCTCTGCACTCAGGAAGTTTGGGTGTGATCCTGGTACCTCAGGGTCCCCTAGGTGCCGCCAGGACTGACCTCCGAGCACAGAGCCACGAGTAGTTCCCAGCACCACTATATGTGGCCCCCAAACAAAAAGAAGTTAGGTAAGCACCTTGACCAAACAAGATGCTATTATAAATATGCATCTACTATGACCATTTTAAAAAGCAGCCTGACGATCAGAAGTTTTCTCTGAAAAAGGGCAGTGTCTAGATCAATCTGTTACAAAGCATTGGTCTTGGACCAGAGTGCTAGCATAGTGGGGAGGGCGCTTGTCTGGCACGCACCAACCCGGGTTCAATCCCCGGTACCTCATATGGTCCCCAAGCCAGGCAGGAATGATCCCTCAGCAGAGCCAGGAGTAAGCTCTGAGCACCACAAGGTGTGGCCCCCCAACAAAATACACACACACACACACACACACACACACAAAAGCATTGTTCTTTGTGAAAACATTTGCCATGATCTTAAACGAAGTGAATTCTACATCTTCATCTCTCACCTGCATTTTCAAATAATTACTCTCCATTGCTCTCCTTCCTCCACGAAGGGAGAGAATGCACTGTGTCATAAAAAGCCCCTCCGTTTTATACAGCTATGTGGGACATAATCTGACTACAAAAATTGGTCCCAGCTGCTGATACCTCAAACCTTATTAGGCACAGGCACCTCAGCAAGTCCTGGGCGTGCCAGTCTGGCCCGTCCTAAAGCCCTGGATACAGCCATAGTTTCCAATGTGCCCCATGGACTCCCCTGCTTGGAATGGCCCCACTCCCCACGCCAGAAACTTGCCACACCTTACAGGACCACTGTTGTTGGCACCACGGCCACTCCACAGTCTGACTCCTGCAACCCAGAGTCCAGGACGTGGCTAACATCACTGGGAGGGCTGGACACACGGATTTTTCAAAGACAAATCGAATAAGTACCTGTGCTTTGGGCTGGTCAGTCTGTTTAAGACTCTTGCTCTTCTCAATTTTGCAGAGCTGGGCTTTGGCCTTTTTTAGGAGGCTGGCAACCCTCTTGTCAGTCATTGGAAGCTTGTCTGCCTGAGCCAACATGGAGCCTATGGAGGAAGTGGAATGTTTAACAGTGCTAGATGAAGGAGTGGAAAGGCTGAGGGCTTTCTCCTTCTCCAGGGATGGGGCAGTTGGGCCGAGGTCCAGGTTGTTTTTGTCCAGATTTCCTCTCCCTTTCTTTATAAGAATTTTGGTTTTGACAGCTGTCGTATCCCCAAGAGTCACCGAAGCAATATCAGTCCCAGAATCAAGTGATGAAGACTTCTTCCGCCCGCTTGCTTTTTTGGCAGAAGACGAAGTGGCCACATCTTCCCCCACGACCTTCTCTTTGGAAACCCGACCCACAGAATACAAAGCAGAGCTACTCTGAATCTCGGATCCCTTTTTCCTTTTCTCTTTCCTCGACTCCCGCTTATTCTCCTTCTCTCTCTCCCGGTCTCGCTCTCTACTCTTGTCCTTCTCCACGCCCTTGTCCGCATCCCGGTCTTTGGACAGCTCCTCGGGGGCCTTGTCTTTATTCCTCCCTCTTTCAGTCTGAGAGCCTGGGGTAAACCAAGGGAAGAGAGGCGATGGGCCGCTGGCCGAAAAGGGCTCTGCTGGAGCGCTGGTGGGCTTCCTGGCTCTCTGGCTTTTCTCTGTCGATTCCCCGGACTGACTCAGGGAATGAGAAGGAAAAGTAAAAGTTGGGTTTAAGGCACTAGTGGCAAGAGGACTAACAGAAATGCTTAAGGAGGAAGAGACGGAAGATGGCGGGGTGAGAGGCGAGAGCTCAGAAGTGCTAAGCCTTCCACTTCGCGTCCTCATGGAGTGAGAAGGAGACCTCGGTTCGGATCGGATGGGGCTAAACACTTTCCTTTTCCTTTTCCGGTTAGACACTCCTGATGAAGATGCTCCAGCAGAAGTTCGATTACCAGGCAAGGTGACAGACTCAAAGATTCTGGAGTGAGCCTCACTGGGCGTAAACCTCGGGGCTCTCAGGAGAGGGCTCCGTTTGTGCATATCAAACCGTGTCCCGGAGTGGAGTGGCGAGAACAAGCGGGCGGAAGCAGCAGTCCCCGACGGAGAAAAGCCCGGCGCGAAGCCCACATCCTCGGGCGTGAGCGGAGGGGGGCGGAAGTTATCAAATATTGGTTTGCGAATAAGACCTTCTTTGGCATACTTGGCTGAGGAAAAGTACTGTGGCTCTGACCTAGAATGCTTTAAGGAAGTCCACTTAAATGTCGGTTCTCGCAAAATAGATTTTCGCTTCCCTGGCAAGGGCGCCGCAGAAGCAGGCAAAAACGGTGATGCTAAAGGGATGGTCGGAGGCATGAGCCACGGGGTGTGGTCCGAGAGGCTGGAGGCCGGCTGCAGCGGCGGCGGCGGGGTGAGCAGGGGGGGCGGGGGCGAGGACGAAGTCGGCTGCGGGGGGGCACTGGGCAGCGTGGACAGCTTCTTCGTCGTTCTCGAGCCGAAACTTCGCTCCGACACCGAGTACCTTCGGCTTCTCCTATCGCTCCCCTCGGTCTCGGGGGACTGGGCAATCGGCAGTGGCGGGTGGACTTCGGGGGTCTCGCTCCGCTCTTCAGGCAGTCCCTGGATCTCCTCTGAGGCCTGAGAGTCTATGGAGGTGTCCACGCTGGGGCTGCTGGACCGGGAGGAGTCTGAGGACATTTGGGACGAGTGCTGGGAAGTGGCACTGGACTTCTCGGAAGAGCCACAGGACGTGGTGCTGAATCTGCTATTGGGCGTGGACTCGAGCCGGGCGATTTTGATGGGCGGGTCGTAATCCTCGTCCTCGATGAAGCGCCGCGGGGTCTTGATGATGCGCGAGGAGATGGCGCTGACCACGGGCATGATGAACTGCCGGATGTTCTTGACCTGCGTCTTCACCTTTCTGCCCTGCAGCTGCGCGGCTTCCTTCTCGATCTTCTTCTGGGCCCCCTTCTTGGCCCTCTGCAGGAGCTGCTTGGCGATGGTGGCATCTGTCCTTTTGGAAGAAGGAATGATCCTGACCGGCTTGATCCTGCGCGGGCTCTGCCTGACCACGGTCTTCTCCTCCCTGGGCAGCGGCGGGCTGCCCTCCTTGTCCCTGCGGACCTTCTGGGCCTTTTCGAGCTCCGAGTTCAGGAGCAGACCTGGCGGGGTCTTGATCCTTTCCGTCGACGGCGGCCGGCCTCGCCGGCGGACAATCTGGACCCCCTTCCTTCCTATTTGAAGCTTCCCTGTCTTAAACTTAGACTTGAGAGGAGACAGTTTACCTGCTCTTAGTTTTTTAATCTTTGTGGCCTGCTGAAAGGTAGCGGAGGGTGTCCGTTTGATTTTTTTCAGGCTTTCTTCCTTGCTTCCCTTGGGTAACTCTGAAATGTCCTTGCCGTGTGTGATTTTGATTTTGACGCCAGGGAAGGTGGGCGGTCTTCCTCTCTTCTTTTCTAGACTTTTGGAATCTTTCTTCTTGATTTTCTCTCCTGATTTGGTCTCTGATTTACTGAGAGGGGGAAACACGGACGGGTCTGAGAGGAGGGCTGAACTTCGGTCAGAGCCACTTCTGGGTCTCCCGCGAGGTTTTCGAGGACTAGTTTTAACTGTGTATAGAAATTAAACAATGAAGAGCATATATTTAGCTTTGCAGTCAGGCAGTAACTAAGCTGAATATAATTCAGCACTAGCCATTTCGTACTGAACTCTATTTGGAGCTAATGAGTCCATAAAACATCTTAATTGTGCTTAGAATCTTTTCAACAAAATCTTGCCACAAAGAAATCAAGTAAATTACACTCTACCTAAAAGAACATTGAGTTCTTTTTTTTTTTGATAGAAGAAAATAAGAGGTTTTCAACTGAGCAATTAAAAAGCAAAACTGATTTTCCTATAACTTCAGTTGTTTTCTTAATTTAAAAAAAAAGTAAGAAAAAATCTGTATTACTTCTTGAACTTTCCTCGTCACAAAAGTGAACATTTGAGCACATGTTCATAGTATATTAACCCATCTTTATGAGACAGATTTTGGTTTCAGTAAATCTGAACAAAGTTTTTTTTTTCAATCAATAACAAACCAATTTTGACAGGAATAGGTTGTGGGCAGCTCAACTTCTTCTATTTTCAGTTTTGCCAAAATAAACTAAAGAAGTTTTATTGCGTAGAAACATTGCATTCATGAGACTCGAGAGTAAAATCACTGACATCTTGGTATGTGCACTACTCAGTGAAGTGACATGTGTCCACAAATTTGTCCCCTATAACCAAGAGGTTCCTAGACCAGTCAGCTCCAGGTTACTTTTAATGTCAATAGTACATTGACAATTTACTAAATCAGATTTCTTCTGTTCCAAATAAAAGAACATTCTAACCAATAGATCAGGCTAATTTGTACGTATTAGGAAATTTAAGAAAATAAGATTGTTTTCTAAAATCCTTTATACAACCTGTTTTTCTAAATATATTGAGGATTGTCTTGGGACTGGGGTGATAGTACAGCAGGTAGGCTATTTACCTTGCACGAGGCCAACCTGGGCCTTGATCCCTGGTACCCTATATAGTCCCGCAAGTTCCACCGGAAGTGATCCCTGAGTTCAGAGCCAGGAGTAAGCTCTGAGCATCAGTAAGTCCTGAGTGCCCCCCAAAACAAACAAATAAACAAAAAAGAGCGTCTAATTTATCACATCATCTCTTCCTCATAACTTAGAATGTTTTATGTTCTTCTGAGGCTGAAATTCCCTCTACTAGGCACCAAACAGATTAACGTCATAAAGATGAACATTTTAGATATTGGAACCAACTTTCTAATAGAACAAAAATAAACAAAGGTCTTATTACTCAGCTTTCTAAATATAATACTGTCTTCACCAATTAACTTGAGATTTCCCTTACTAGATAAGGATTCACAAACCCATTCTCAACAAATAATTACAACAGGATTAGGAGATAGCACAGAAACCATGTTTCATTTCTTGAAAACAAAAACAACCATCAAAAAGTTTAAAATAACAAAGTGAACTTCGACCCAGAAATACATCCCAAGACTCCTTATCATCATGGTAGACTTTAACATAGCTACCAAAGGGCCATTATAATTCTGAAATTCTCTATCCAACTTTAAAAAAAAAAATCAATGGTAGAAGGGTGGGAGATGGGAGCTGGGGTAGAGAAATAGGAGTCAGGTGCTTGCCTTGGGGCCGGAACAATGGTACAGTGGCGAGGGCATTTACCTTGCACATAGCTTACCCAGGCTCAGTTCTCTGGCATCCTTGATGGTCCCTGGAACACTACCAGGAGAAATTCCTGAGTGCAGCGCCAGAAGTAATCCCTGAACATTGCCAGATGTGACCCAAAAGGACCAAAAAAAAAAAGGACTTGCCTTGCTTGCAGCCAACCTGCTCAGTCCCTGAGCACTCAAGGTGTAGCAGTGCTCAGGGAAAATAAGAAAGCAAAAATAGGGGCTAGAGCGATAGCACAGCGGGTAGGGCGTTTGCCTTGCACGCAGCTGACCCGGGTTCGATTCCCAGCATCCCATATGGTCCCCTGAGCACCACCAGGAGTAATTCCTGAGTGCAGAGTCAGGAGTAATCCCTGTGCATTGCCGGGTGTGACCCCAAAAAAACCAAAAAAAAAAGTAAAAAATACAAAATGCTTTGAGTAGATAAATAGAAAAACAAGAGGATCTGCTCTAGTAACTTCTATAATTAACCATTCTTTTAAACAACTCACCAATCACTTATACATAATTACTCATATTTTTCTGGGTGTCATTTTCTCTAACAGTTATCATATGATTTCTAATATCACTTTCCAATACCATATTTCACTGCATACCTATCACTGATTTTATGCCAAATTAAAAAAAATGTTGGGGTCAGGAAGATTTAAAAAATGTTGGGTACAGTAGGTAAGGTGCTAGCTGGCTTACACCAAGCTAACCTGGTTAGACCCTAGGCACCACCAGAAATGACCATTGAGCACAGAACCAGGAGTAAGTCCTGAGCATGGCTAGTTGTGGCACCAAGAAAAAAAATAAAGAAAGAAAAAGCTGGGTGTAAATATTATCCTCGTCTTTTACAGGGTTACCAGTAAAACGTAAAAATTTCTGTGCAATTATTATGTGGAGGCAACAATTAAGCAATGAAATACAATATGATGTTTTAGATTCCATCGCTTAGAAAATACGGTTACTGATTAAATGGCAGACACTGGCATGCTACTGACAATACCAACATTTCAAAAAGAAAAAATTGTCCACTTTTACTTGAATTAGATTAACACATGATGACTCTCAAAACCCAAAATGCTAACAACATCACAAACTAAGTTAATGTCAAATAGCAAAAATACATAAAGAACATGTTTAACTGGACTGCCTAGTCACGTCAAATCAAAGAAAACCATACAAGAAATCAGAATGCAGCACAGATGGGAAGCACTGCTTCCATCAAAGATCTATGCCTCTCACACAGAGAACAGAACTCTGCAAGCCAGTTAAGTGCTATTTCAATTGAGATCGATGCTCTCGTCTAGAAATTCAAGACATTCTAGATATTTTCTTGGTCAGCACAATGACAAATGCTGCTTATGAATGGAAATACTCCCGTATCATTCTATCTTGCTGATTTTAATACAAACTTTCAATGATGGGATTGTTGCATAAAATATATTATTACCACCACTGCCATAACTGGTGGTGCTCAGGGGCTACTTCTGGCTCAGTGTTCAGGGACCACTCCCGAGGGTACTCAGGGAACCAGGTGGCATTAGGCATCAAAGACCCGGCCTCCGGCAGGCAAAGCATGCACCTAGCCCTGAAGTTATCTCCCCGGTCCAGTAACAATATTCTGTCTTCAGTCTTGGGATTTCATATATAAAAATCAATGGCCAAGGGCTGAGGACAGGTGATAGAACATAAGCCTTGCACATGTGAGGTACTGAGTTCAATCCCCACCATCCTCCTAGCACCACTAGGTATGGTCCCATGTTTCCCAAGTATCACCAAGCCCAAGCACTGCCCAAAGTATGCCCCAAAACAGTAAAATGGCAAAAGTATTCCCAGGATCATAAATACGGCCAAATAATTCAAAATACATAAAGTGGGGGTGCTGATCATGGTTACCTTCATAAGCCTACCTTGTTTTCCAACCACTCAATGGATATCTACCTCCTATGCCTCAAGGGCTCCAGAGAGAAGCGTGAAAGCGAGTGGCCTGACAGAGAACAGTTTCATCAAGGTCTAGTTCATAAGCCCTGTCCTACCTAAGCTGAGGGAAAGGGGAAGAAGGCACAAGACCGCTGGCATCCGAGACCCGCCTTCGCACACAAAGACAGCAGGGCAGCCGCCATCTGAGCACAGACACAACTCCAAGGCCCCATGCGCTTCATTGGCCATACCTGAAGGAGACCTCGTGGGGCTTCGTACTCTGACTTCTTCATCTGAGCCAAAACCTAAGAACTGCTCATCCTACAACAAAGGAAAATTATTTTAAAATCAGAAACAAAAACACGAAATGCGAACATATCCCAAAGAAATGCCCCGAGGAAACACAATGAATTTGGAAAATTAGCCTCTATAATTTTAACCATCATTCCTAGGGCTATTACATAATGACTAATATTGAAATAAACAAAACCCAGTCATACAGCTTCACTACAAATAGGAGCTGTCATATTCATATTTGAACAATGCATTGAAATGTCATCTTTGGTGCATAGTATACAGGGAGTAGTCCTAAATTTCAAACTAGAGATACAGCCCAAAATAATTCAAGTAAACAAATCAGGACAATGGCAGAAATATACAACCCCATTAAGACAAATATTTTCAATAAGTAGTTAAGTCTACAGACACATAAGGAATAATATAAACAATATCATAAACTCTTGCCTACTAAATATTAATAGAGACTGAAATTGCCGTAATCGTCAGTTCCTTAACTCAGGAATTGACCTTCAGTTGTGATTTCTGTATATTTGAGATCCAGAGATTCTCAACATGCGTTTTGTGGTATCCTTTGAAAATGCCCCGTTATCACAGAGACTTAATGGTGGGCAGCAGTATTTGAGAAAGAGGTCAGGAGCTGAGCACAGAGGGTGACACGCAGTCACCAACAGCTCGGAAGCAGCAGACTGTCAAGGCAAAAGGCAAAAATCACCTTACCTCTAACTTTTAACCTACCCTTAAAATCACACACACACACACACACACACACACACACGTATGCACGCACGCACGCACGCACACAAAAAAACTCAGGCTTTCACCTATTGTGGACAAGTACTCAAGAAAGCTGGTCTATGTAAACAAACTGAGTAGTAGAAAGTCATGATTCAGAGACTAAATACTTTCCAGAGAGAGAGAGAGGGAGAGAGAAAGAGAAAGACACACACACAGAGAGAACTTCCCAATACTAGCAACAAAATCCACATAAAACAAGAACAAAAAAAGAGGCATGGAAAACAATGATGCTTCGATTTAGACTAGTAACTCCCAGTCTAGGTTCCAGCAAGACAGCTTTGTTCTCGAGAAAGGCCATATACACGGGTTACATCTGTGGGTTTTCTGAAGAAGCGCTAGCCCAGTTAGTTAAAGGTGAGACAGATGCTTAGTCTGTTTAACTATTCCTAAACAGGAATAGCTGAACAGGCACAATCTTTTAGACGCATTGGTATACCTGGTTCTTAAAGGGAAACGCTTTCGAAAACAAAATGCTTACAGCAAAGATTTTGCACACAATGTTACTGAGAGATATTCTTATTAGAATCTAAAAAGGATTCTGTTCCAAGATTGCTGAAACTATTCATTGAGGGAGAGTAAAGACACACACCTGCCTGGCATATGGTCCCTTCTCTAGCACAGAGGCATAAGTAGCCCCAGAACATCACTTGGTGTGGTCCAAAAGCCTAAATTAAATTATATACCTACTTCAAAAAGATGTGATTATAAAGTATGAACTAAGATGCACAGACAGCGCTTGCCTTGCACATAGCTGACCTGGGGCAGATCCCTGGCATCCCATGTGAACCCCAAGCATCTCCGGGAATGTTTCCAGAGTAGTCAGGAGTCATCCCCTGAGCATCACAGGGTGTGGCAAAAAAAAACCCACAAAAGAAAGTATGTACTAAGAATGTATTCAATATCAATTTCATGAATATAGAGTAATTTTTATACACTCTCCTTTCATCGGTGAATAAAATTTAAGATAAAATTTCATACTGTGAACACTATTTGTGAATAAGAAAAGTCTGGGGTGGGGAACTAGCTCAATGGTCTGGAGCACATGCTTAGCATGCTAGAGGCCAGGGTTTAACTCCTGCCACCAGTGTCCAAGCACTGAGCCAGGAGTAATCCCTGAGCACTGCCAGGTGTGACCCAAGAAAATAAGTTTCTCCTCTTCACCTTAAAACAAATGAGGAAGTTTCTATAGCTCATTACTAGAGACATTTCTCTGATCTGTAGAGCACCCTAAACCATGAGGAGGGGCCAGAGCACCCTCTCCTGAGTGGGAAGCCGGTTCTACATGTTGCTTCTGCAACTGGTTTAGCATTGGTGATGGCTTTTCTCTTCCCTTGGAAGAGAGAGAGAGAGGAATCAGTCTGAGTGGTTTCTGAAAAAAAAAAAAAAAAAGGATATACTAGTCTCAAATAACTTCCTAAAGCAATGGTAGAATACCACCATTCATACCATTCATGTGTATGGGACCCTGGGTTTGAGCCCCAGCACCACTGGAATGATTTCTATAGTCTATACTTATAAGTTATAATATTACAAAAATGGAAGCCCAAACTAACAAGACTCAAATTGTATGCAAATAATAAAACCAGCATATTAGTTGTCCTTTTTTTTTGCAGGGGTGGGGGGAAGGATGGGCCATAGCTGATGGTGATCAGGTCAGGCGACTGTGCTGGGGTCACTCCCAGTGGAATCTGGGGGACCAGGTAGTGACATAGATCAAATACAGACCACCTGCATGCACTCCTGGATATTGAGCCATTGCTGATTTTTTTTTCTTTTTGGGTCACACCCGGCGATGCACAGGGGTCACTCCTGGCTCTGCACTCAGGAATTACCACTGGCGGTGCTCGGGGGACCATATGGGATGCTGGGAATCGCATCCCCCTTGCCGCATGCAAGGCAAATGCCCTACCCGCTGTGCTATTGCTCCAGCCTCATTACTGTTGATTTTTAAACTTAATTTTGGGCAGGAAAAAAATAAGATATCTAGAAGTAATCTTAAAATATACTTTGAGGGGATAAGGAGCCTGCCTTACATGTAGCCCACCCCAGATCAATCCACTGGTACCACATATGATCCCTCAAGCACTGCCAAGTGTGATCCCTGAGTACAGAATCAGGTGTAAGCTCTAAGCACAATCGGGTATGGCCTCCCAAAAAAGCACACAAAATAGTCAATTGTAAATTGCCTCAATTTCTATTTTAAAAAAGGGGCTGAGTCTTAGAATTTTAATTTTTTTTTGCTTTTTTTGGGGGGTCACACCAGCAATACACAGGGGTTACTCCTGGCTCTGCACTTAGGAATTACTCCTGGCGTTGCTCAGGGAACCATATGGGATGCTGGGAATCGAACCTGGGTTGGCCGCTACAAGGCAAACACCCTACCCGCTGTGCTATTGCTCCAGCCCCAGAGTCTTAGAATTTTAGGAGTCGGCCCAAATACTCTCGTTAGCTAGGAACTAGAAGGGATAGCACTGAGAACAGGATAGTTTGCAATCCCTTTTCTGGCACTTCTAAGTATGTGATATCATTGACATAGGTCATTTTTAATAACTTTATTTCTTTGAGTGTTGTAATGACTATATAATTTATATAAAGTCCCTCAAAACTACAAGGCCACATCCATATTGGGGTTCCATTACTGACAGTTTTAGAAACTGCAGTTCTGAGAGACCAAAGAATTTGCCTATACAGTCATTTACAAGGAACTTCCTACTCTAGAATTTAAAGTTATAAAGTAAAATCTATAGTACAAAATTTCCTATTCTCCCAGCTACTTTTATTGGGGGGGAAGGAGCTTTTTGGGTCACACCCAATGATGTTCAAAGGTTACTCCTGGCTTTGCACTCAGGGATTACTCCTGGTGGTGCTCGGGGGACCATATAGGATGCTGGGAATCGAACCCAGGTTGACTGCGTGCAAAGCAAATGCCCTACCTGCTGTACTATCACTCCAGCCCACTCCCAGCTACTTTTAAAATAATATAATATGGGGTTGTAATAATAGCTCAATGCTTGCCTTGCACATGGCCGACCTGGGTTCTATCCCAGCACCCCTAAGGCTCACCCAAAGTGCAGTCAAGAGCAAGACCTGAGCACTGCCATGTATAGCCCAACCCCCAACCCCTCCCCCAATTTTAGATCCTTAAATATCTGATTTAGGGACCAGGGAAGTAGCCCAGTGACAAAACACATACTTAAATATCTGAGGTATGATCTCTCTGGTACCTTTCCACAAAAAAATGTTTGATGTAATTATTATTTCATTATTTTTGAGGGGCAGTGGGCTTAGGTGACACCCCAAGGTGCTCAGGGGACCATATGCAGGACCAGGGATTGAACCAGGATCAGCTTCTTGCAAGGTAAGTGCCTTCACCTTTGATCTCTCTCTCTAGTTTCTGATTTAATTACTCTCTTCCTGCATTATTTATTCTCTTGGAAACAACCTGCTAATCTATATGCATTATCATGAAGCTACCTGGGGATTTCCCAGCACTTAGTAGAGAACTCCGCTGTTACATGCATGAATTTATGCTCCACATGGAGCAATGGCAGGAGGCAGTCTGGCAGCCATACATGCATACAACCACCAACAGGTCAAGTGACCAAGCAGTTAGCTTAGCTGACAGCTCTACTTTAACTCTAAACTGCCAGGAAAGAGCCCTGAAAACTCAAGTTGGACCAGAGAGTTGTCTCACCGGATTGAAGCGTGGTCTTTGGGTCTGATCCCCAGCAATGCACGCCCCCCCCACCCTTGGGAGCAACACCTTGGCACCTTGCCTAGAGTCGCCCCCACAAACTGCCACGTGTGGTCCCCAAACAAAACATACAGCCCAACAGGTCCAGAAAGGCAAGCGGAGAAGGCCCCGGGAAAGCTACAAGCCACGGGCCTGTCTGAATGTGCGGGGCTCCGGAAAGGGGTCGCGAACAAGGCCAGCGAGCTGGCGTCCCAAGGATTCAGACTTGCCTCAAAATGAAAAGAACAAGGCGAATGTCTACAAAAAGAGAAAACAAAAGGAGCTGCAGCTAAATCATGTTTGGCACTGGGGCATCGTGGGCCTGGATGGGCCTGAAGAGGGGTCGGGAGACACGCTGCCCCACGTGACCAAGGCGCCCTGGGAACAGGGCCCAAGCAGTCATTCATCACGGACGTGCCTCTCAGGACGCCTGCTGGTGAGCACAGCCTTCTGAGACAGCGGGGAAAGCGCCATCGCCCGATTCCTCCTGCAGGACGAAGTCCTAGGAGACCCAGAGGACCGAAGTTTTAACATGCTCAGTCCTAAACCCAAAGACAGAAAAAGAATCGTGCCAATCGGAGCCCTAGGAAATACTGTCCTATCATACTTATCTCCCCGGATTAAGAACGCGAAGAAGTGGGGCTGGAGAGATAGCACAGCGGGGAGGGCGATTGCCTTGCACGCGGCTGACCTGGGTTCGATCCCCAGCATCCCATATGGTCCCCCGAGCATAATTCCTGAGTGCAAAGTCAGGAGGAACCCCTGTGCATCGCCAGGTGTGACCCAAAAAGAAAAAAAAAAGAGAGAAAAAAAGAATTCGAAGAAGGGGCATGAGAGACAGCTCAGAGGGCTGCTCGGAGTTGAATTCCCGCCCCTCCTAAACTCCAGGATGTAGCCACGGTGGCCGCTAGTCCCAGCAGCACCGTACCACACACTGAACCCGAGCACTGCTTTCAGACTGAGTACCACTGGGAGTGGTTCCCTGTGTCACCTGACCAGGGTTCGGGAAAGCTGTCTGCTCCCCCCCAACACACACACACACCCTGCCAAAGAAATGAAAAAAAAAAAAAAAAAAGAAAGAAATACGCTGAAACTTTTAACAATAAGGGGAAAAGAGGAAACTTAACTGTTTCTTGGAGAATAAAAGGAATGTAATGAAGCTATTCAATGTCGCTTCCTAAGTGAAATCTAATTATAAAAACAACCGAGTAGAATTTTTCCTTACACTACAGTTCCCAATTTGAGCAAATCCCACTTTTCACATAGATACATTCATATTTGAGGATTTAGACTTTTTTTCTCTTTCAGACTGTTCTGCCGTTCAGTGACTGAATCAAGGGACTCACCCGCCACTGTACAGCTGAGCCACACACCCAACCCTTAAGGATTGTGTTCGCTTGTCTTAGGGCTGCATCTGGGGGTGCTCAGGAATCACTCCTGGCAGCACAGAGGGGATCACATGTAGCTTGGGATGAAACCAAGGTCAGCCGCATGCAAGGCATTAACCACTGAACTTTCTAGCTCCTTGAGAATTTCAATTTAGGGAGGAGGTTGGGGGCTTGGCAGTGCTCAGGGATCTTTCCCAGTGATGCTGAGGGAACCAGCAGTGCCCACCTGATAGGACCTGGGCCTCCCATGTGCCAGCATTTGCTCAGTCCTTTGAACTCTCTCTCTGGCCCCAGGAACCTTAATTCTTTTTTTTTTTTTTTCTTTTTGGGTCACACCCAGCAATGCTCAGGGGTTACTCCTGGCTTTGCACTCAGGAATTACTCCTGGCAGTGCTTGGGGGACCATATGGGATGCCGGGGATCGAACCCGGGTCGGCCGCGTGCAAGGCAAACGCCCTACCCGCTGTGCTATCGCTCCGGCCCCAGGAACCTTAATTCTTTACTGACAGTAAGAATGTTTCTTCAAGGGGCCGGGCGATAGCACAGCACGTAGAGTGCTTGCTCTGCATGCAGCCAACCCAGGTTTGATCCCGGCACCCAACATGGTCCCCTGAGCCCCACCAGGAATGATCTCTGAGCGCAGAGTCAGGTGTAAACTCTGAGCACCATTGGGGGTGTGCCAAAACAAAAGATTGAAGTCAATCCCCAAACTCAAAAAATAGGGGCTGGAGCGATAGCACAGTGGGTAGGGCATTTGCCTTGCACTCGGCCAACCCGGATTCGATTCCCAGCATCCCATATGGTCCCCTGAGCACTGCCAGGGGTAATTCCTGAGTGCAGAGCCAGAAGTGACCCGTGTGCATTGCCGGGTGTGACCCAAAAAGTAAAAAAAAGATTTATGATACTATATATACAGATATGTACATACACATAATGATGAAGACATATTAGAAAAATACATAAAATTCTGTTTCAAGGAATTATGTACTATGGACAAGTACAATTCTTTTACTTTATCATTCATCCCCCAAACCACTAAATATTGTGGCTGGGGCTTTATTTTTTTGCGATTTATTCCGGATATAAGGATGAATGAAACGTGATTCCTATCCCAAGGAATGTCTCAAGCAGACCGGCAGTGCACAATCTCAGCATGTTGCAAAAAAGAAAGCCACATCAAAATGTCAGTGAAGAATAAAATCCGATGCAATTCATTATGGATGAATTCACAATAGTAATTCATATTCTGGAATAAAAATTTACTTTAGCCTTGCAAGACTTCCTCTTCACATCCATATTCATCTTCCTCTTGTATCAATATTCAGTTCAGGGAGACATATTAAAAAAAAAAATCCCAAATCCTTTCCAAGGCCGGCAGCGTTTCCCTGCCTCGGGGTATTTTAACTCGGTCCGCATTGGAAGGAGCAGGGAGGCACCACCTCAGACAGCATCTTCAGCGATCAGACACACGCACACCCTTCCAGGTGACACCACTGATCGGACACTTTCCGCCAACAGACCTGAACACCTCTTCTTCCCTCCTCCCAACAAAAACAGAGATTTTAGTTCGTCCTTTAAGTCTTTTCCAATTGATGGCACTCAGAGCTAAACTCCCTCACCTTGAGTTCTTCCCTTGCCCTTTGACCTTAGGGATGCTGGGAAACACTCCTATCAGTTCTTGGCCAATGGAGCGGGCAGTTCAATGTGAAAGCCCAGGATTGTGGTGGTGCTCAGGGACCCCGGGGACACATACTGCAATTCATGAGGGACCACGTGGTGCTGGGTATCGAACTAGGGTTGGCCACATATGCCAAGGTGTGTGCTTTACCCCGGTACTACTGCTCCAGCCCTCACTTAAAGTGCTTCACCTCCAAGGCTAAGACATTCCAAAGTTGCACATACTTCTACTAAACAAAACAAGCTCAACCGTTTGTTCTGGCCTCAGAACAAGGTTCGGGATGACTCGCCCTTTTGAGCAAGGATTCCTAAGCATCTCTGAGTATTCCATTAAAGTGGTAGCTAACCCAAACATGCGCCGTAGCTACCAGATCATCTGTTTCCAAAATGCTTAGAATTAAGTTTTTAAAAACTGAACTTTTGGCCGGAGCAATAGTACAGCAGCAGGGTGTTTACCTTGCATGTAGCCAACCCAGGTTCGAGCCCACGCATCCCACATACAGTCCCCTGAGCCCTGTCAAGAGTGATTCAAGTGCAGAGCCAGGAGTAAGCCCTGAGCACAGCTGGATGTGACCCAAAATGAATGAAAGAAAGAGGAAGGAATGAAAGAAAGATGAAGGAAGGAAGGAAGGAAGGAAGGAAGGAAGGAAGAAAAGAAAGAAAGAAAGAAAGAAAGAAAAGAAAAGAAAGAAAAATACCGTTCCTAGCCATAATATCAAAGCCACCAATAATCAAGATTTTGAACTTCATTGTCTTTTTTTTTTTTTTTTGGTTTTTGGGTCACACCTGGCGATGCACAGGGGTTACTCCTGGCTCTGCACTCAGGAATTACTCCTGGCGGTGCTCAGGGGACCATATGGGATGCTGGGATTTGAACCCGGGTCGGCCGCATGCAAGGCAAACGCCCTACCCGCTGTGCTATCGCTCCAGCCCCTGAACTTCATTGTCTTAAAGAATTCAAAATAGGCTTTCTAAGCTTTGTAACTTTCCACATGGTGATTCAATAAAAATTTTTTTTAAAAAGTGGGTTTTCTATTATATATAGGTAGATCAGGAGGCCTCAGGAGGAGAGAATCATCATCTAAGAGTTGAAAGGTGGGGCAAGAGAGAGAGTACAGCAGGTAAGGTGCTTGCCTTGCCTGTGGTAGACCCAGGTTTAATCCCTGGCATCCATATGGTATCCCAATCACTGCCAAGCGTAATCCCTGAGCACTTCCAGGTATGAGAGAGGGAGGGAGGAAGGGAGGGAGGGAGGAAGGAAGGGAGCCAGGCAGTACAATGTGTAGGGAGGTGCTTTCTGAATAAAATCCCCAGCACCCTATATAGTCCCTGAGCACAAAACCAAGAGTAAGTCATGAGCACAGCCAGGTGTGGTCCCCACCCATCTCCAAATGAAAGACAAAACCTGGGAGAATTCAAGGGGCAGCTTGGCGAGGAGAGCCCCAATTCTTGGGAAATGCTCTGCCCTCACTCAGTCGGGACCACTTCCCTCTGTGCCCCTGGCCGCCTCGCCGCCTTCACAGACAGGCTCGTGACTGCTGGGATTGCGAGAGCAGAAGGAAACGGAAAATGTGCTGCCGTGTCCGTCTCCGTTTCTAGAGGGATCTCTCCTTCAGGATCGGGACTTTATTTTTATAGTCCTAGATCTGGCCCAAATTTGGCACAACAAATGTAAGTGAAAAAAAGAGAAATGCAACGTACTGTTTTCAAAAAACCATCCGGTACTTACTCGGGCAACAGAGCAGAAAAAAGAAAATACGGTGAAGGAAGGAGGCACAGGGTGGCACCTGGGGGATGCCTCAGCGCTACAGCACCTGCCTCGGAGGCATGAGGCGCAGAGTTCCTCCCCCCAAATGGCCCTCCTGCTCACACAGCCGCAGGGAGATCCCAGCAGAGCCTGGTGCCATAACAAAGTGAGCAATTTCCAGAGCACTGCGACCAAGAGTGTGAACGAGAGTGCAACCCGAGTGGAGAGAGAGGGAGGGAAAAAACTACACAGGGAAATGACAAAACCGATCCATTCATTCATCCACTCCTCCATTCATTCAGATCGCTGAGCCCGGCGGAGAGTCATTCAGATAGCTGAGCCCAGCTGAGATGAAAGACAGCTTCCGGGGCTGGAGAGACAGGCCGGGCACGAAGGCCTTCGCCTTGTGTGCGGTCGAGCCCTGGCCAGAGCATCACATGTGCTCCCCGACCCCCACCGGGAGTGATCCCTCCGCACAGAACCAGGGCCAAGCCCTGAGCACAGTCAGGTGCAGTCCCGAAACAAAACAAAATGAAGGTGACAGGATGGAAATGAGCACAAACTACTCCATTTTAACGGGGAGAGAGGGGCCACCCCCAGCCGTGCTCAGGTGCGACTCCTGGCTTTGTGCTAGAGAGAGAGAGAGAGATCCCTGGCAGTGCCAGGGGCAAGGCAAGCACCACCCCACCACGCGCTCTCCTGCATGCGGACCACTCTGCTCGTTTTTGTTCTGGAGTCACACCTGGTAGGGCCAGGGGGCCACTGCTGGCTCAGAGTTCCAGAACTTTCTCGTGGTGGTGCCTGAGTCACGGACTCCCATGTGCAGAGCTCGAGCCACAGCGCTGAAGCTCCTCTCTCCTCCCCCTCCAGGCTGAGAGGCTGCCACACTGGAAAGGGCACCAGGAGGGCAAGGCGGGCTGGACATTTTTAGTGGCTGGTGTTTATATACTGGAGGGGAGCTAGGGGAACAGACCGCAAATTTCAAGAGCCAAGAGGTAATGAATGGAAAAGGGACGCGGGAGGAAGGGAGCAGCCCTGGAGGGAATGAATATAAAACACAATGGAAGGAAACTGCTCCTGGAAAGTGAGGAAAGGAACTTTGGTGTGTTTTAAAGGCAGGAGCGAGCGTAGAAAGTTCCTGGGGACACCAGAGGGAAAGTACAGGGAGTAGGGCTTTTGGTAGACCTGGGTCCAATCCCCGGCACCACATATGCGTGCCCCCTGTCCCACCCCAGTCCTCCACGAGTGATCTCTGGGCACAGAGCCAGAAGCAAGCCCTGAGCACGGCCAAGTATGCCCCACAAACATACAAACAAACAAACAAACAAAAAGGAGCCAATAAGTATTTGTTTGCAAAGGGGGAGCCATAGTAGGGCCATCATCAAAGTTAAGTGAAGTGTCTGAACCACATTTCAGCTAGGATGGAAGAATGGTCAAAGCTGACACAAGAGGGGGCTGGAGCGATAGCACAGCGGGTAGGGCATTTGCCTTGCACACGGTCGACCCGGGTTCGATTCCCAGCATACCATATGGTCCCCTGAGCACCGCCAGGAGTGATTCCTGAGTGCATGAGTCAGGAGTAACCCCTGTGCATCGCCAGGTGTGACCCAAAAAGCAAAAAAAAGCTGACACAAGAAGCGACACGGCATTACCCCCAGTGTTCAAATGCCAAGAAGGTACACTTGGGTTGAAAGTTTATTCCAGGGGTCCGAGCGATAGGACAGCAGGTAGATGGACGGCTGCCTTGCATGCAGCTGACCCAGATCTGATGCCCAGCACCACGTATCGTCCCCTGAACACCACCAGAGACCCCTGAATGCAGAGCCTGGAGTCAGTCTTTAGTACCATGGGTGAGGCCAAAAGCCGGGGGGGGGCGGAATATATATATATATATATATATATATATATATATACACACACATACTCTGGAAACGTACATACATATACATTCATGTCCACATGATATATGTACATTTATATACATTTATATAGTGTTATATACACAGACATATGTTATGGAATTGAGAAGAAAAGAGAAGGACCACAGAGCAGGGATGGAGAGACAGAACCGTGGGTAGGGTACTTGTATAAGACTGCCTTATACAAGGCCAACTTGCATGCAATCCCCGACAATGCAAACAATCAGGAGTAAAAGAGCTAGGAGTAAGAAACAAGAGCCTGAATAACTCCTGGTGTGGCCCAAAGACCACAGACACACACACACACACACACACACACACACAGACACACACACACACACACACAGAGTGACAAACTAGCGGAGACAGAAAATAAACAGGAAGTAAATAAACTCAGATGATAAGGGTGACTGGGACTACTGCAAGCACTCTCTTCGTAGCGATGGTCAAGAAACACTTCTCTGAAGTGACGCTTCACGAAGGGTTAGCAAACTCAGCGCTATGGGCCAAATCCGGCCCACCACCTGCTTTTGTTTGGCTCATGAGCTAAAATGGGCCTTAACTTTTTTTTAAACATGAGTTTTTCAAAAATCAAAAGGCTATTTTGAACACATGAAAAATCACATGAAATTTAAATTTCAACGCCCATAAATAAAGTTTTATTGGAACACATCCATGCTCATTCATTTATGTATTGTCTGGGGCCGCTCCGGAGACTACAACAGCAGAGTTGAGTAGCTGCAACGAAGACCATCTGGCCCTTTGCAGAAAAACCACGCTGAACCCTGGTTTAGACCTAAACGACGAGAACAAGTCAGACATACAAAGATCTTGGTGGAGTCATGTTCTGGCCTAGTTATGTGCAGAGGCCCAGAACCAACACCACGTACAGAATGTGTGATAGACAAAAGGCTGGTCTAGCTCTGCAACAGAATGCAAGAGAATGAGAAAGCCTGGTGACAGGGAAGAAGTCAGCTCGTGGGGGTTCTGCTGGCACAGTAGGGAATTTGGGTTTATTCTAGCAGCAGTGGGGGGCCGGGTCAGGGCAGACAGCGACAGGTTCAGAGAGAATAGTATTTGACTTGTTGATACTTGGATTTTTTGGGGGGGTCACACCCGGCGATGCTCAGGGGTTACTCCTGGCTCTGCACTCAGGAATTACTCCTGGTGGTGTTCAGGGGACCATATGGGATGCTGGGAATCGAACCCGGGTCGGCTGCATGCAAGGCAAACGCCCGACCCGCTGTGCTATCGCTCCAGCCCCATGACTTGTTGATATTTGGAACACACAGCTACCATGTGAATGACCAATTTTAGAGGTAAGAACATAAGCAAAAAGTGTGGCCTTTTCTTATCTTCTTGCCTCTTGCCGAAGACAGTCCAGGATTTTGGTAATAGAGTAGGACACTTTTCCAGGTTCAACACCCGGCACCCCAGAGCAGTGCCAGGAGTTAATTCCTGAGTGCAGAGCCAGGAGGAATTCCTGAGCAACACCGGGTTCGACCCAGAAAAAAAAAGAAGTCAGCTTGCATTATTTCCCCTGATGGGCTTTTGAATAACCAATAGAAACTAAAGGAAAGCTGAGGAACTGACAACTTCCTCCCCTCTGAACATAACCAGAAAGTTGCTTTCTTTTTGTGTTCGTTCCTGCTTGGGAGCTACACCCAGTGATGCTCAGGGATCACTCCTAGATCTGCACTCAGAGATCTCTTTGGTGGGGCTCGGGGAACCCTACAGAGTGCGAGGGATAAAGCCAGGGTTGACATCATGCAAGGGTCTTAATCCCTGTACTCTCCAACCATCTGGTTATTTGTTTTGTTTTTAAGAATTAAGGGAGGCAGGTAGGAAGGACTCTTGTCTTGTTTGACTGCTTACACCCAGAGCCCCTGTAAGGTGCCCAGAGCATCTCCATCTCAGGAGTGATCTCTGAGAGCAGAGCCAGGACTAAGTCCTGAGCACTGCTGGGTGTGACCCAAACACACTAGGGGCAGAGGAAGAATTCATGCTCAGAAAGCTGGAGGTGAAAAAAAAAGGCGGGGGGAGGTGATAGTACTGCGAGTAGGGCATTTACCTTGCACGTGGCCGACCCGGGTTCGATCCCCTGCATCCCATCTGGTTCCCCAAACACCACCAGGAGTAATTCCTGAGTGCAGAACCAGGAACAACACCTGAGCATTGCTGGGTGTGACCCAAAAAGAAAAAAAAAAAGCTGGAGGTAGTATAGTGAGCGAGATGCATGCAGAGCTGACCAGGGAGAGATCCCCCGTGCCCCTTTCTGAGTATCATTCTGAGCATCGACGAGAATGAGCCTGAGGAGAGCCCTGCCCGCTGTACTATCCCTATGGCCCATGGTGCAGGCCCTGAGCAGTCAGGCATGACCCCCAAACATCAATAAACAAATAAAGAACAAATGTTCAGTATGAGTCGAGAAGTTTTGTGCTCTTAATATTTCGAAAACTCCACTGTCTCCTCTGACTACCACATCATACGTGGAAGTTTGCCATCCCATTCTGAGAAGCCCATGCTATGTGGTATAACTATTTTTATTTTTAAAAAAGTCCCTGGTATTTTTTTTTTTTTTTTGCTTTTTGGGTCACACCCGGCGATGCACAGGGGTTCCTCCTGGCTCTGCACTCAGGAATTACTCCTGGCAGTGCTCAGGGGACCATATGGGATGCTGGGAATCGAACCCGGGTTGGCCTCGTGCAAGGCAAACACCCTACCCGCTGTGCTATTTCTCTAGCCCCAAGTCCCTGGTATTTTTTACGACTCCTAACCTGGAGGCTCTCAAGTAGAATAAAGAATCACGAGAATTTTTCTTCACTTTTATAATAACCTGTTTTCTGAACATATAGCTTTATGGCCAAAAATTAAAAGTTACAGGAAAAAAAAAGTATAAACCAGTTACAGTTGGGAGGGCACTTGCCTCGAATGCGGCTGAGCCAGGTTCAATTCCCAGCACCCCATATGGTCCTCCAAGTCCACAAGGAGTGCAGAGCCAAGAGTAAGCCCTGAACACAGCTGGGTGTGACAGCCCCCCATACACAATGAAAATAAGTATAAATCCATTGTAACTTCCAACTTTCAGAGTTTCTTCAATGACACTCAACTTAACAGGAAATAAAACTGAGGGGGCTGGAGTGATAGCACAGCGGGTAGTGTGTTTGCCTTGCACATGGCCGACCCGGGTTTGAATCCCAGCATCCCATATGGTCCCCCGAGCATTGCCAGGAGTAATTCCTGAGTATAAAGCCAGGAATAACCCCTGTGCATCGCCGGGTGTGACCCAAAAGGCAAAAAGGAAAAAAAAAAAAGAAAGAAAGAAAACTGGGGCTGGAGCAATAGTACATCGGGTAGGGCATTTGCCTTGTATGTGGCCAACCCGGGTTTGATTCCCAGCATCCCATATGGCCCCCTGAGCAGCACCAGGAGTAATTCTTGAGTGCATGAGCCAGGAGTGACCCCTGTGCATCACCGAGTATGACCCAAAAAACAACCAAAAAAAAAGATAAAGAAAGAAAGAAGGAAAGAAAAAAGGAAAGAAAGAAAGAAAGAAAAAGAAAGAAAGAAAGAAAGAAAGAAAGAAAGAAAGAAAGAAAGAAAGAAAGAAAGAAAGAAAGAAAGAAAGAAAGAAAGAAAGAAAGAAAGAAATAGAAAAGAAGCAAAACTGTCCTTCACTTGCAGAAATCTGCAAAAGTTCAACATCAGGCTGAGGAAAGGACTTAAGAGCTGGAGCATGCGCTTTGCACGTGGAAGCCTGTGCATCCCTACATATGGCCCCAACACCCAAACAACAATCCTTATCTTTGATATCCACTTTACAAGATTATCTGGGCAAGTAAGAGTAGCATTTTTGACACCTACAAAATAAGCAGGGGTGGATAAATAGTACAGTGGGTAAGGCGCTGGCCTTGTTTGTGTTCAACCCGAGTTCAGTCCCCAGCACCCCATATGGTCCCCTGAGCCTGCCAGGAGTGATCCCTGAGCACAAAGCCAGGAGAGAGCCCTGAGCACAGTGGGGCTTAGCCCCAAGCCCAAACAAACAAAAACATCAACAATATACACAAGTTACTTTAAACAAACCAAGTACCACTTCGCAAATAAGAAAGAATTAATACACAATTTCAGAAGCAAATTCTGAAGTCCTACAAGTGCAACGACCCAGTCAAGACTTTGGAACAGAACTGGTGGCAAACATGCTGGTGTGAATATCGAGGCGGCCTAGACTTTTGGTGATCTATATGAATAATCCCAGTTCATAGCTTTCATTCTGACTGTACAGGAAATGCTTTCTGCAACCCAACATATCTAAAAGGTTTCATTCTGAGTGATGCAAGGCCTCCCTGCACTCAGCCTCCGAAGCTAAGGGTCAGAGGCTTTCGCAATGCTAACTCACATGCAGCAAACTGAGATGGAAAAAGGCCTTAAAGAAGCACTTGGGACGCATCCGCAAGCAGCAATCACCTGAATGAGAAGATACTGTGAAACCCTTCTCTTTAAACTCAGGCTGAAAATAAACATAAAAAAATAACAAATACTGGGGCCGGAACGATAGCTCAGCGGGTAGGGCATTTGCCTTGCACGCGGCCGACCCAGGTTCGATCCCCAACATCCCATATGGTCCCCCAAGCACCGCCAGAAGTGTTCCTGAGTGCAGAGCCAGGAGTAACCCCTGAGCATCGCTGGGTGTGACCCCCCATCAAATAAAAGCAAAAAAAAAAAAAAGACAAATACTGGGGTCAGAGAGCTAGGACAGCGGGTGGGGTGCTGCCCTTGCATGTGGCCAACCTGGGTTCAATTCCCGGCACCCTATAGTGTACCCCAAGCCTACCAGGAGTGATCCCTGAGCACAAAAGTCAGGAGCAACCCCTAAACACAGTCAGGTGTGGGTGGCCAAAAAAAATAGTCACAAATACTGGGGGCCCTGCATTCCATTCTGGACATCAAATGGTCCCTTGAGCACCATCATAAAAAACCTATGAGCAATGCACTGGAGTAGCTCCTGAGCACTGCTGGGTGTGACCCCCCAAACCCTGTCCCTCATGACAAATACTTGTTTCCTGCATTAAAATTCCATACCTATTTTCCCTCATCTCACTTAGTTCCATTTGCTAAAAATTTTATTCTCCTATAAAACCACTAAAAATTAATATTTCATAAAGACATTTTTCTGAAAACTTATTACTAAAATTTAATTATCACCATAAATTGACAACTCATATCAAATACTTCTTAGGGAGGCAATGAGGCCCTAGGACCCTTTAGGGAATATTAAAAGTATACAACTTAGAGCCACTGGGGCCAAGGTGATATGACAGCGGGTAGGACGCCTGCTCTGCATACAGCCAACTAGGGTTCGATTCCTAGCATCTATATGGTCATTCCCTGCGCCCCCTCCCCAAGCACTGGCAGGAATAATTCCTGAGTGCAGAGACAGGAGTAACCCCTGAACATCACTGGGTGTGGCCCCAAACAAATAAAAAGATGGGGCCTGGGTTATGGTTCATGATAAAGCTACTACCCTCCAACTTCAGTATTTTGCTCAGGTTTTTTTTTTTGTTTCTTTTTGCTTTTTGGGTCACACCCGGCAATGCTCAGGGGTCACTCCTGGCTCTGCACTCAGGAATTACCCCTGGCTGTGCTCAGGGGACCATATGGGATGCTGGGAATCAAACCCGGGTCGGCCGCATGCAAGGCAAATGCCCTACCCGCTGTGCTATCACTCCAGCCCCAGTTTGCTCAGTTTTTTTGAGGGGTCACATTCGGCAGTGCTCAGAGAGATTATTTCTGGCATCACTTCTGGTAGGAATTTTAGGACCATATATCATTCCAGGGACTGAACTCAGGTCAGTGGCATGCTAGGCAAGTGCTCTACCTGCTGTATTATCTCTCCAGTCCCCTACCTTAAAATATTCTTTATTTGTTGAGAGGGGTATTTGGGCCACCTCTGGCAGTGCTAGGGGGCTACCACTCCCAGTAGTCCTTGGGAGACCGTGTGGTACTGGGGATAGAATAGGTGTCTTGGGGGCCGGAGCAATAGAGTGAGTAAGGCGTTTGCCTTGTATGTGGTTAACTCAGGTTCGATCCTTGACATTCCTGAGCACCACCAGGAGTAATCCCTGAGATGCAGAGCCAAGAGTAACCCCTGAGCATTGCCCTGGGTAATTTAAAGAAATTAATTAGGGGCTGGAGCGATAGCACAGTGGGCAGGGTGTCTGCCTTGCACGCGGCCAACCCGAGTTCGATTACCAGCATCCCATATGGTCCCCCGAGCACGGCCAGGAGTAACTCCTGAGTGTACAAGCCAGGAGTAACCCCTGTGCATCGCCAGGCTTGACACAAAAAGCAAAAAATAAATAAATAATTAAAAATTTAAAAAATAAAAACTATTAAAAAATAATTTTTTTAAAAAAGGATAGGGGACAGCCTTTTGGACTGACTTCCAATAATACCATTATCTTTTTAGTCCCTCAGAACCATCTCCATGGTCTCTTCATTCCTTTTAAGTTGAAGAACCTAGAAATGGAAACAGCGCTCGAGTGAGGGAATCTTGTATTATCTATAGAAAAGCTGATACTAGTTGTGCGGGTATCTCCAGGCCACTTGGCTATATCCACCAAAACATCCTTTAATGGTTTAGGCTTCCCTCTGCTATACGTAACTATTTTTAAGAAGTCAAAATCATCCTACTGTGAGTCTTGTAAAAGTTCTAGCTTATGACTATTCCTCGCAAGGTACTGTTAAAAGTTTCACAAGCAGGGCTGGAGCGATAGCACAGCGGGTAGGGCGTTTGCCTTGCATGAGGCCGACCCGGGTTCGATTCCCAGCATCCCATATGGTCCCCTGAGCACCGCCAGGAGTAATTTCTGAGTGCAGAGCCAAGAATAACCCCTGTGCATTGCCAGGTGTGACCAAAAAGCAAAAAAAAAAAAAAAAAGTTTCACAAGCATGAAAATTTCAATTCAACATTCTGATCATATTCTATATGCAAAGTGACCACTGTAAACAATACAAAAGGTAAGTGGTGCCTTAGAAGTGGCCGGATAAGGCGGGGAGATGGCACACGATGTAGAATATGTGATTTGTATGCGGGAAACCGAGTTCAAGCCCCAGCACCACATGTTCCCCCCAAGCATAGCTGGAAGCCATCCCGAAGTACTGAGAAGCCCCAAGCATTTGTGGGTGTGCCCCACTCCAAAAAATTAAGAAATGGCCCAATCCACTGGGAAAAGGGTGGAATCATAGACACCCATCCGAAGCCAGCAGCGGTTTATCCGGCTCTGCATGGCTCGGGAGACCAAGCGGGGTGCTGAATATTGAACTTGCTTCGGTCATGTATACGAGACAAGTACCTTACTCCCCATACTATCTCACTAGCCCCAAGCTTAGCAAACGTTTTCTTTTTTTCTGTAGGGAAAAGTGCCATAGATCAAATCCAGCGCCTCAATAAACTCGATTCCCCAGTACGCGCAACTTTTGGTGTGTGTAGGGGGACCATCAGGGACTAAGCCAGCCTGCTGAGTTACGGCTGCAGTCCAGCAAGTCTTTTTGTAAAGGGAGATAAAATAGAACTGTATTTTCATTCCTTAAGCACATGGCCCTTTACTACTTATTAAACTTCAATCTGCTTTTGATTATTTTCCTTGTGTTTATTTTTATTTCTCCAGGATATATATCCTCCAACTTAAGCTTTTCTTCCACAATGAAACTGTTAACTGCAGTGAGCTCAGTAGACCATAATCTCGCCACACTGAAAACAAAGCATAAATGTCAGGGGCCTGGAGGAGAGCTCAGTGGCTACAAGGGCCCTCCTTGCAAGCACGAGGCCGTAAGTTTACTCCCTGATGCTGCCCACAATGCCCAGAGAGGGGTCCGAACTGCCTGGGACCATCCCCCCCACATACACACACCAAGTGCAACAACAGAGCATACACAATCTCTGGCCCACAAATAAGGTGTGAGAGCGCCCAGTTATTACAACAAAAGCCACGTGCGGGCCCAGCAGCCAGGAGCACGTGTGTGTACACCACAGGAACCCCCAGCGACACCACAGCTGGAAATTGCCCGCCACCCTGTGGGCACAGTGCCAGGACAGTGAGTGCCACTACCCCATGTGCACTCACCAGAACCCATGTGCAACCCCCAGGCATCACAGCAGTGCCACGGGGAGGGGAGAAAAACGCACTGAAGAGCAAATGTTGGGGCAGGAGTGACAGTACAGCAGGGAGGGCATTTGCCTTGCACGAGGCTGACCCGGGTTCGATTCCCAGCATCCCTTCCCATCATCCCATATGGTCTCCTGAGCGCAGAGCCAGGAGGAATCCCTGTGCATCTTTGGGTGTAACCCCCTCCCCCACAAAAAGAGCAAATGTCCAACAGTTAGCAGGTCCAGACTAACGAAACCTGAATAATCTCCGGGCTGTGGGAAGAGCTCACAACAGAGTGAATGCAAGCAGCAAGCTCAGCACTCACCCACCTCAAGGAGGCACTGTGCTCCTCGGTGCCCACATGCCCTCTGGCTGTCTCACTCAAGTTCTTCCCTTTGCCTTATCGCTGCTGCGGAAATGGGCACAGTGTACCCACTGTTGGCCAGACATGTGACTGACCTCTGCTGTGGCTCTACCTAGCTTACTGATGAAGCTGACGCCCAGACCCAAATCAAAAAACATTCATGGGGACCAGGGCCCCACTCAGCAGTGGAGAACCAGCACTGCAGGCTCAGAGTTCGGTCCCTGGCACCACCCCACAGGCCCAAGCACAATGCCTGTTTGGTATCGCCAGTGCCAAAATAGTGGGGCATCTCCAGCCACTACAGCCACATGTGAGCCCCCATATTGTGTGAGCCCCCATATTGTGTGTGGCAGACCTCTGGTCTGGGCAGAAACAACAAAAGGGAAGGAGGACCGAAAAAGAAAAAACCCTCAAGTCCACCTCAATTATTGATGAACCTGACACCCACATCAAATTCCAAAACATTCGAAAATCAAGATTACAGCACTCAAATAGGTGTACATGTATGCACATCTGCCTGGCAATTATGCACATATATCAAGGTAATTAAAAAGGTTATCATGGTAGATTAAAAAATAAAAGATCACAGCAGCACTTGTTTCCTTTCAATCTCTCAGTCCTAATAATAATTAAGGGTTCCTATGTGCCAGGCATAGTGCCAAGTAATTTGCATATCCAATTTTAAATGAGTCTTAAAATAATCTGATGAAGCATGATTTACCCTTAATTGACCGAATAAGCTGGAAACACGAACAAGTTAAGAAACTTTTCCAGGGGCTGGAGCAGCAATTCAGAGGGTAGGGCATTTGCCTTACTAGAGCCTGCTGACCTGGGTTCTATCCCCAGCATCCCAGATGGCCTCCTGAGCATTGCCAGGAAGGAGTGATCCCCGAGCACAGAGTTACGAGTAAGCCCTGAGCACTGCCGGGTGTGGTGCACACAAAAACAAAAACAACAGGAAAGAAACTTTTCCAGGGGCCAGAGAGATGGTATAGGAGTGAAGGCACATGCCTGGCACGGGCAGACCCTGGGTCCATTCTTGGCACCACATTTGGTTCCTTTGAATGCAGAGCTTGAGCACCACCAGTTGTGACCCAACAATCCCCCCCCTCAAAACAAAGAACCATTCCTGGGACTGGACTATAGTACAGTGAGTTGGGAATTTGCCTTGCATGTAGCCAACCCAGGTTTGATCCCTGGCATCCCATATAGTCCCCTGAGCACTGCCAGGAGTAACCCCGAGCATCGCCAGGTGTGAGCTAAAAAGCAAAAAAAAAAAAAAGAGAGAGAGAGAGAAAGAAGGAAAGAAAGAAAGAGAGAGAGAGAAAGAAAGAGAGAGAGAATGAAAGAAAGAAAACAAGAAACATTCCTTCAGCTGATAAGCTGAAGCGCCAAGATTTGAGTATCTGAATGCCGGGTGTTAGAGCCCATGGTGTTACCAGTTCTTAATTACTGTGCTATATATTATTACAGATTAGATAATGAGACACTCATGCCCCTTTGTAAAGGTATTTATATATGCACAAATTAAAAAACCCTAGCTGGAGAGATTACAAAAGGATTTCCTCATTAAGTAAGCTTAAAGAGATGTTATCCACATGGTTTTACTGCTTTATAATTAAAGGAGATAATCTAAAGACAATGCTGAATGGTTAGTGTTTGATCTAAAAATAATCCAATACTCATGGATGGACAGAAGCTGAATATAGGGGTGTGTCAATTGGTTTTCCTTTAGGGTTAGATATTTGTGATTAACTTCTCTCCCGTTTCTAGAACTGAGACGGTCCACAGGGCAGCGTAACGAAAGCAACTTCTCAGAAACACTTCTCACAAGCGATACCCCCCTTCGAATTCAAGAGAGCCAGCCCCAACTACTCTGACGCTGTAAAAAGCGAATGTAATGATGCCCTGGCAAAGGCTGGCTCCCACGACTGGATCTCTCTATGACAGTTCAGATGTGAGAAAGGTTCATGGCTCCGACTGCTGGAGACATCAAAACAGCCGCGCTCAAGCATTCCCACCAACTACAAAACCAGAAATGCCAAAAAAATTGGTGAGACATGGAGGAAATGCCAACTCCTGAAATAAACGCCAGTGAAATAGATCTTCCCTGCTGGTACCACACTAGGTATCGCTGTAGAGCTAATTAGAGGCAAGATATCTGGGGAAATCCCTTCAGTCTATTTGTCAAATTGAAAAAACAACTACTCATTTCAAAGAAAGGGGAATTTTCATACACGGCACAGAAAACTGCCAACTAACTCTTATGTTTCTACCTTCAACTGTCTCCTTAAAACTAAAACTCAGAAGGGGAGAATAAAATCAACGTCTGAAGTTAAACCAAGCTCAGGCCTTTGAGAAATTTCAAACTAATCCTACCAAGGGACTGTTAGCATCTAAAAATGACAAATCACATGAAAATCTTCCTTCAGACGTCTCGTAAAGTCAGTCTGGCAGTAGGCAGGCTCCTGGCCGGCGTTCCTGGAGTGTAACCTGACAAGGTACAAAGCTTACTGAAATATTGAACAGGGGTGGTATGGGTTTCTCTGGATAGGTTCAGAAAAGCAGTTCATCCCTTTTAGAAACATAAAGAACCATTTTATGGGGCTGCCATTCCCCCCATGCAAGTGTCTGTGTTTCCCTGAGGCTTTTTCAGAGCCTTATTGAGGGAGGAAAATGAAAAGGCTGACAAAGGGCTCCTCTTCCCTCTCTTCCCAGAATCATCCACCTCGGCCACAGGGCAGTAGCATCCACACTGTCATAAACGCCAGCAATTAGAGAATTAGGCCATAAAACCACCCACTCAGGTATAAGAGCCCAGGCCTCCAGCTTTATTTAATGCATGCCATAAAGATCCCCAACTTCCTTCTCTTGGGCCTTCTCCACGGCCAATGAAATGACAATGACAACAACAAAAAAAGTAGCCCTTTGTCTGATGTGATCAATTAAACCAGCTGGGTGCAGGTGAAGGATTTAGGATTCCTTTATTTTCATAGAAGACTGCATTCTCTTTAGCATTCCACATGGAGCTCTATTAAAGGACATACTGCATTTGAAGCCTGCATATAAGGGAAACTAAAGTTGAACTACAGAAAAAAAAAATCACTTCAATGATTATAAATAAATATACTTCTTACTTCGAATCTGCTAAAAAGTCTCTGGTCAAGGAACCAGAGAGAGAGAGCTCCTGGGCTGAGCACATGATCTGTGTGCAGGAGCCGAGTTTGATTCCTAGTCCCCCAAAGGCCCCCAAGTATTGCCAGGAATGGCCCCCTTGAGCACAGAGCTGGGGAGTAAGTAGCTCTTGGACACTGCCAGGTGCAGCCCAAAAACCAAAAGGATAGTAACAGTCAAAATAAGTATGTAAGTTGCCTAAACTTTGCAAGAGATTCTGAAAACTACAAATTTTCTTAGTAATATCCAGAATCTCCCGAAACCTTTTCTAATTCCAAAAAGCTAACTTATATCCCAAAGTCTACTTTCATTGTCTATTTTAAAATTTAACATAATGGGGCTAGAGTGATAACATAGCAGGTAGGGCGTTTGCCTTGCTTACCTGGGTATGATCCCCAGCATCCCATATGGTCCCATGGGCCCGCCAGGAGTGATTCCTAAGCACAGAACCAGGACTAACCCCTGAGCACCGCCAGATGTGACCCCCAAACCAAAAATATTAGAATAAAATAAAATCTAACATAATTTAGGATCAATAATTATACTTGATTGTATTCCCAACCTATGAGTCCACAGAAATCACAAGTCTCTGATTTACTTCCCAATCAGGTTGAACTTATCAAGGTTTTTGGTTTTTTCTTTTTTCCTTTTTTTTTGGTTTTTGGGCCATATCCGGCAATGCTCAGGGGTTACTCCTGGCTATAACTTACCAAGCTTATAGCCAGGCTATAACTTATCAAACTTACCTGGCTATAACTTACCAAGCCACAGTGGTGGTAATCTAGGTAAATCAAAACCAGAAAACAATTTTTTTCTGTCTTTTAAGACCATACACAGTGGTGCTCAGGGACCACTCCTGGTGGTGCGTGGGAGACCATATGTGTTGCCAGGGATCAAACTGGGATCTTTTGCATGCAAAGAAAATGCTTTAATCCATGTAGTATCTCTCCAGCCCTCCTCAAACAAAATAATATTAACAGTGAACTTTTGGGGAGAGGGCCACGTAGGGACCTTCTAAGCGGTACTCAGGGGCCCTGGGGCCACTCCTGGGGATACCTGACCTGGTGGACCGGAGGTTCAGTGGTTGGGAGGACCAAGGATCCTGTCTGCTCTGGCCATGCATGCCGGGACCACCAGGAGCTATATCAGCAATGCCAGGTGGCCATGTGGTGCCCAGTATCAAACTGGTTGGGTGCAGGCCAGGCAAGACGTGTCCTCACCCCTATGCCATCTCCCCACTGAACAGTTAACTGTTTAAGTTCCTCTTCCCTACGAGTGTCCATAGGACTAAAGATCAGACCAGGAAGCTGGAGCAATAGTACAGGAGTAGCGGACCCTTATCCCTCGTATCACCTATGGTTCCCTGGGTCCCCCCAGGATGTGACACCGAAGCACAGAGTCAAAAATAAGCCCTGAGTACCGCCAGATGTGGGCCAGACCCAAACCAACCAACCAACCAAACAAAAAATAATCTGATTAAAATGTTAGTATATCATGTCAGATGCATTAATAATTTAACCTTCCTTAATTCCTGCAAATAAGATAAGCAAGTAAAAGAAGGTACCATCCCAGCAATTCTAGAACAAACTTGTCCCTACATCGAGGAGAGGGTCACCAAGCACGCCTCCTATTCAAACGTCTGTACCACCGGATTCCCCCACCCTGGCACGGGAAGAATGGAAAGAGACAAGATCCTCTCAACAGGCGTGACTGAAGACCTTCAGTGCGTGCTAGAAGGAGGCAGAAGCTCCGTGCCAGCTCTAGTGGAATGTGGGCAGGCCCAAAGAGATCTTAATTAGAAGACCTACAATTAAAACACAGCCAGTCTCGGAGAGAGAGAGGAGCATGCAGGCTAACATGCCTTCCAGCAAGCAGAACTCTATTGCCCCCCACTCAGCCACAGTGGTGGTGGTAGGGGGGGTGGTTAAGGTTGGGGGCCGGCCTGCACAGCTGCTCCCTGAAAGACAGCTCCAAGGTGAGCTGAGATGGGAACTGAGTCAAGAGGGAAGTTCCTGTCTCTGCGCTTCCAATCGGAAGGTGCAGAGCAGTTCCCTGAACAATGACATCCTACAGAACATGTGCCTTCACATTACTCAATCAAAGGGGAAGATGAGGATGAAAGAAAGAGTTGGAGTTCTCAAGATGGTCTTTCTGGTGCTCAATACAAACCAAAAAGCACTTCATTTTAGAGCACGCTAACAATTACTCTCTGCGAAGTAGGTACCAGTACTTCGGATTTACAAATACACTGATGTGTTAGATTTCTTTTCATTCGAAAACTCATACAATGAGGGCCAGGGAAGTATGTGGTTCAGTGGCAATTTGCTTTACAAGAATGAAGCCCTGGGTTAAATCCCTAATTTAATTTCTTTTAATTAAAAAAAAATCTCCCCTAAAAAGATAATCAGGAATCTATATTTGGAAACGACTGTAACCAAATAAGAGACTTATAAATACCAGATCATGTCTGAGGGATCTCGGGATTGTATTTAAATTTATTTCTGGGCTCAGCAATAGAGTATGCCTTGCAAGTGAGGCCTGGGGCTCAATAATAGGCACTGTCAAGCAAACATACAAACAAACAAAATTTGAGCTCCATCTTCCTTATGAATGAAATTGTCCAACTTCAGCAAGCAAGCAACTTTTTCCAACCAGTTATGTGCTGTTACTCTGTCCATACAACGAAAATTTTCCCACCATACTGAAATTTCTGTTCCTAACCATAACTGCAATTAGGCAGTTATGTATAATCAAAAATCACCAAAAATCACCAAATGGGACGTCGAAGTGATAGTACAGCAGGTAGGACTTTGGCCTTGCACATGAAGGCCAGGTTCAACCCCAGACACTACATCGGGTCCCCGGAGCCCACCAGAAGTCATCCCTGAGCAGAGAGCGCAGGAATAAGCCCTCAGCACCTCTGACTATGGTCCAAAAACCAAAATAAATAAATATTGCCGGGGGGGGGGCAGCTCAAAGGCTCAGGGCACAGGCTTTGCATACAGTCCCTGGCGCTGCACAAGTCAGCAAGAGTAGCCCCCAAACAAACAAAAACTACCAAACAGGGTTGGGGCTGGATCCAGAGCACAGCTGGGAAGGGGTTTTGCACTCTGCCAACCCAGGTTCCATCCCTGGCATCCCATATGGTCCCCTGAGCACTGTTAGGATTGAGTTCTGAGTGCAGCAGCAGAAGAAACCCCAGAGCATCGCTAGCTGTGGCCCCTCCTCCCTACCGCCCTTCACCAACAAAACCCTAAAGGGGGTTTGGGGAGAGAATTACCAAAGAGGGTTGGGGTTCTGAGGTAGGGTACAGGACCTGCATGTGGGAAATCTTGGGTTCAATTTCCAGCACTGGAAAAAACTTACCAACAGGCTTACCAACTTCGTCTGAAGTTCTTCCCTGACAACAGTATTAATACAAGAGGAAGAATTAGGGTACCAGAGCAGAAAAGGCTCCGAAGCTCATACTTAGCCCAACAATTTTATTTAACAGATACAAAATCTAAGGGTGAAAGCATACTGCTCAAGGGGCTATAACTGGTCAGTGAGAAAGGTAAGCACAGGGGGACCCGTACCCGGCATTACTCTGTGTTACTCTGTGTTACTCGGCAGCTCCTGCTTTTCCACTTATGCACTCTGCCTCGCTTTCCTGCAGCCCAGCTCAGTACTAGATGCAAAGCGAACTTTAAAAAAGAAAATCTCAGGCACTCTGACTTGAGCTCTGGTCGACTCAAGAGTTCCCCTTGGTCCACATTAGCTAAACTGTCTTTTCCAAACAATGAACACCTACCAATGTTTTAATTCAGTTGCAATTTACTCCTAATTCGAGTCTGCCGGGTTATGGCATGGACGGAAATGTTCAAAGTGAAAGGGATGGTAACTGGCTACGAAACTGTTAATAGAGACTAGCTGTAGATAAATGTCTGGGTTCATAGTAAAAGTCCAAACACTATTCAACGGAGCAGGTGTGGGATCTTTTGTTTTGACAGCAAAGAGTGAAATTTAATGTTATGGATGGGAAAGGTAGCTCAAGGGGCTGGAACACCCCAACACTGCCTGTGTGGATCCCCGTGGACCCCAAATCACCGCCAGTCTGGTCCGCATCCCCCCTGACAGGTCCGACAGCTGAGGATGGCTAGTGTGACTCCAGAGCATGACCAGGGAGTTCCTTCCCCTCAAAACAAACTACCTGAGACAATTTTCAGAAAAGTGGGACACTGCCAGGAGAAAGAAGACAAACCACAGTCCTGCGTGATCTCCTCCAGTGGTCAATGACAAAACTTTGATTCTATTTCTTGATTATCAATAGAGAAAACCCAAATAGTAGAGAAAACGCAAATCGAAGATGGGCAAAAGCACAAACACACACAAACAACACACACACACACAAACAAAACAAACACATAAACACACTACAAAAAAATCTCACCCTGGATGTGGTACCCTGAGAGATACCCCACAAAGGAAAGCGAGGGGTCTGTGAGCAAAAAATCAGGCCCCCATAATTCCATTAACTAGAGCTACAAAACCAGGGAAGTGCCTAAAAGTTCTCGCATTTTTTTTTTTTTTGCTTTTCGGGTCACACCCAGCGATGCACAGGGCTTACTCCTGGCTCTACACTCAGGAATTACTCCTGGCGGTGCTGGGGGACCATATGGGATGCTGGGAATCGAACCCGGGTCGGCAGCGTGCAAGGCAAACACCCTACCCGCTGTGCTATCACTCCAGCCCCCAAAAGTTCTCGAATCTTTCAACCACCTTAACTTACCAGTTCTTGGGTGGGACTGGCTGGGATTTTTTTTTTTCTTTCATGGATAAGGTATAGTCATCATTCAAAGCAATCCAAGAATTTAAAGACTAAAGAATCATTTTTAGAATCCCCAAATCATTTCTTCTCACATCCAGATAAGCGTTGATTACAGAGCTCTGAGTGAATTCTGAAACACAATCTGTAGGATTCTGGAACCCTCTCAGCCCAGTTCCGGGGAACAGTGGCCCCCACCCTTGCTGGAACTTTTTCATTGATTTGTAAGACTCTCAACCAGATGCTTCATTACCACAAAAAAAAAAAAAGTCGAAAGATCCAGTCATACAGGCACAGAAGCATGTGGCTTTATTAGTACTGCGGGTTACTGACCGACACATACTATGAGCCAATGGCGAATCTTCTCAAACTACCATCTACAGAGACTGACGGAAGCTCAGTCAAAACAAAATACTCCAGTTCAATGGAAGGACTCAACTGTTAACTCTTCCTAGTGAAGCAGCAGGAGTGTTGAGGGAAAAGTTTCAAAGGAGAAAAAAAAAAACAACCTTATGAGCAGGATCTTAATCGAAAGAAGGAATTCCTTGACAGGCTTTATACTACATATGATTGCTAAGCAAAATAATGCCAGTGGATGAGGAAATGTTAGCACCTGATTAAAACTTAAAGGGTGATTTGTCAAAGACCAACAGATAAAATATTCTGATGCCCAGACATTAGGTCCCTGAATCCAGGTGGCTGTCTTTCTAACCAGTCTCTTGAAAACCTATGACTGGAAGCTGTCAGCATATCGCTTTGCTTTTGAATATAATGTTTGGAATGTGAACACTTGATCCTTCTATACAAAATACATAAGCATGCTAAACAAGAAGAAAAGCTTCTCCGGATCCCCTTAAAATAGTGACTAGCTTCTCCTAATACTTTCTTAATATACTCAAATATACATGGGGCTAAAATTCTACATATAACCAGGCAAGTCTCAGTTCTGAAAATTAGCAGGTAAATGAAATGTCAGTAAGTCTATATATTTTTTTTTTTGCTGCTGTATCTTTTAAAAAAGCAAAATCAACTCACATTTAAGCACCAACTCCATGCAAGTAACCTGAACGGTTCAGTCTTTTTGTCATGTATGAGGCCTTTGCTTCTCCAACTACATGGGGTCTGTGTTGTTAGCTTAAAAAATACAGAATTGGCCTTTCAAAAAAAAATAATGATCTACAGCAACCAATAAATAGTCTCAAACAACCCTGCCGACTGCAGCTGCCTTCTGAAGGCTGGGAAGAGGAGGTGGAGAGAGAGCAGAGAGAGGCAGGGAAAGGGCCGCGCGCTACCCAGCAAGGGACACGCCCCCATCATGTCCTCCTGGCTCTGTCAGCGGGGTTGTCAGGCTCCACATCAGGCTGCCTTCGAGAGGGGCTTTAAAGGGAGGCAGGAAGACTCGCAGCGAAAAAAACCGGCAGCTCCGTGAAAGGAGGCGCCGGGGTCCCTGGGCTCTCCTCCCTCCCCTTCTTCCCGGGAGCTCTCCACATCTCTAAAGGGGGTGCAGGGCACAATAGGGGACCGGGGGGTTTGCCCGGGATATTTGGTGCGCACCAACGGCAGAGCACGCAGGAAACGGCTGGTTGTTATCTTTCCCTTTCTGTTTCAATCAAGAGCATTCCGGAGAGCAAGCCCCCGACCCCCCTTCCCTGCAGCCCCTAGCAGCTGCTCTTCCTCCTCCTAGCATCCCCCAGCCCACTCTCCCCGCCCCCCCACCCCTACCATTCAAACTCCCCTTCTGCATCCAATGGAAAACAAATGCGCAACGCCACTGACTGAACCTGAACTCAACTTCCCTTCCCTGGGCAACTTTCCTTCTCGCTGCAGGGGCTGGCAGAAAGCTGCTCAAAGCATCCCCTCCCTTCTCGGGTCCGGGACTAACGGGCGGGCAAGGGACCAAGCTCTGGACCCTGCATCCACCTTGGGTTCCCCTTCTTCGAGCCGGAACCCCCACTCCTCCCGCGGCAGAACTTTCCCTCCTTACCCTCCCCTGCGAGAAGCCACCACACTAAAGTCAAACTGTCCCTTATCTACTCTGCTCCCCCCAGCCCTGCTTCCCCCCCACCCCTTCCAAGCCCCAGGATTGGCCTAGGAAAAGGTGAATCAATAGTGAAATGCCAGAGAAGAGAAGGGCGGGAGGGAGCCGGGGCTGGAGGCTGCGCGCTCTCGGGCGCAGGGTGGGGTAGGAGAGCAGCTGCTCCCCCTGGGAGGGTGCTGCCCGAGCCCCCCCCCCGACCCGCGCCCCCCAACACCTCCCCTCACGGGGGCCCCTGTTCCCCAGAGCTGGAGGAAACGCCTGCCTCCGGGGGTGGGGGTAGGGGGCAGGGATGGTGCAAAGATGCTCTTCCCCGCGCCTGGGGGCCAGTGGGCGCCGCGGCCCTCCGAGAGGCCACTAAACCCTTCCTCGGGGAGGCGCGCGGGCAGTCCCTCCCCGCGGCCAGCTCGGGCAGAGGGGGGCACGGCGGCGCGCTGGCCGTGGCCTCCCGGGGGACAGGGAGCCGAAGGGCGGCCAGGTGGGGAGCAGAGTGCCGGGCGCGGCGCGCCGGGGCGCGAGGCGCGAGGCTCGTACCTGCGGGGGGCGGGGGGCGCAGGGGAAGGAAGGGGGAGTGGCCCGGGCGCTGGGACCCGGTCCGGGGCTAGGGTGCTGCCAGGGCTCCTGGCGGCCCGCGGGGAGGGACAGGCCGGGGCCCGGGGAGGCGGCCGGCCCCCGAGAGGTGCCCGGGAGGCCAAGTGCCCCAGGAGGCCAACATCTGCCCGGCGAGGGAGGCGGGGATGTGGCGGGATCAGGTCTCGGGGAGGAAGGGAGGGTGGAATCTGGCTCGGATGAGGTAATCTGTGAAAGGGAGGAGGGGTTCAGTCCCGGGATGGGAAACCCCGGCGAGGGGGCGTGGGGGGGTGCAAACGCCCAGAGTGGAAGGGGTCCGAAGCCTGGGGGGGCACCGGGGGGGGTCTTGCACCCCAGGTGCGGGGGTCCCGGCGCCGGGCGGGCCATCGGCGCCGGGTCAGGAAGCCCAGGACGGTCCCCGAACTGGGATGCGCCACCATCCCGGATGGGGGAGGGGAGGGGGCTCCGCAGAGGGTCGAGACCCCGGCGCTGGGGGTTCCTCGCCCCCCTTACCTCTCCGCTGCCGCCTCCCCCGCCGCTCTCCCCAAACACGGCCCGGAACCGGCGCAGGTTGGTGCCGATGGCGGCCGAGACCTGCAGCGCCGCGTCGAAGCCCGGGCCCACCCGGAGCAGCGCCGGCCCGGAGGAGGCTGAGGACGATGACGAAGACGAAGACGAAGCGGACGACGAAGAGGCGGCCGAGGCGGCGGCCGCTCCCCCCGGCACCCCGGCCCCGCTGCTTCCCGCCGCCGCCGCCGCGGCCGCCACCGCCGGGGGGGAGGGGGGCGCCCCGGGGCCGCCGCCGCCGACCGGGGGGCCGGGGGGAAGCAGCAGGGCCGGGACGCGTTGCCGCGGGGCGCCCCCTAGGCCCCGGCGCCCCCCGCCGCCGCCGCCCCCGGTGGTCCCGGGCCGGGCGGGGAAGCGCCACCGACAGCTGTGCGCCATGTTCGCCCCGTGAAGTGAAGCGGCGAGAGGGAGAGGCGACAACACAGGGGGGCGGGGAGGCGGCGGGGGGGGGGCCGCGGGCCCCGGAACCTGCCTAACGCCGCGGCGCCGCCCGCCGCCCGCGCCCTGGCGGCCGCTATGCCGAGCGCCGGGCCGCGCCCGCCGGCCCAGCAACCTGGATACGCGGCCGGGCCGCGAGCTGCCGCCGCCGGGCGGCCGCTACGCCATGCCGAGCCCCGGGCCGCCGCCCCGCGAGCTGGATGGGCGCAGGCTCCGCCCTCCGGGAGCGGCCGGGCCCGGGCAGAGGCGGGGGGAGGAAGCCCAGAGCCCGGCGCGGCGCGCGGGTTCCGGGGAGGGGGAGGGGGCGCGGGCTCCGGGGAGCGCCCGCCGCCCCATTACACACGTTCCCGGGAGGCGCTGGGAATCGACGCGCCCGGGAGCAGCCGCCGCCGGCCGAACGCGGCCCGGCCGGCCCGGGCTTGGCGCGGAGAGGCGCGCGCGCCTCCGCCGCGGGTCCCCCCCCAACACACACACACCCGCCCTCCCCCCCGAGAGGTAGCCGGCCGAGCCCCGAAATTTGCACGCTTCGAGAATGCGGGCGGCCTTATTGTGCTACCTGCGAAGCGGAAGCAGCGTGGCCCCCGCTTGCACGCGCGGCCCCGCTCGAGAGGCCTTCAATGAACACGCTTTCGAAAATAAGAAAAGGCGCCCCTCCCATCTGGCTGCTGGAGCACCCCCACCCCCGGCCCCAAACGCACACCCCGAGTGGCAGGTCTCCCGCCACCCTCCCGGCCCTCCTCGGGCTTGCAGGGAGCGGGGCTGCGCCTGCCCCGCCACCGGGGCCGCGGCGTGCTAGGCGGCGGTACAACGCCACGGGAGCGGGGTGGCTAACGGGGCCTGGAGGGAAGAGGCGGGCAAAGGCACCCCCGCCCCTTCTTCCTCGGAGCTCAGCCCGCCGCTGCATGCAAAGCAGACCCTAATGTATGCATGCGGAGGGAGGGGGGCTCGCGAGCACGTTTCTGATTAAGAGAGGGGGAGGAGAGGAGCGTTGGGCATTATGATCCTCTGGGTGGAAGGGGCCGCCGGCCGCGAGCTCTGTGCGCGGGGTTAGTAGGCTGCAGGGGGGAGGGGGAAGGCGGGAGGCGGGGGATGAATACTCCCCCCCCCGCCCCGTTTACTTTATTGCGGGAAAGAGGGGAGGGCCCCTCAAGCTAGGCGTTAGAAGCCGGCGAGGCTGGGAAAGCAGAGCCGCGAGGGAGGGGAGGGGTGGGACCGAGAGAACTTGCACTGGCTGAGGCTGGGGGGGATCGATACACAGCCAGCAGGCCCCGGGGCAGCCTCGATCGCCCCCCAGCCGAGATGGAGTTCGCGGGAAGGTCACGCAGCCTTCCAGGTCTCCCGCACCCGCACCGCGCCCAGCCTGGAACCGTACAGCCTAAGGCGAGCGATTTGGCTCCCCCCCAAAGGGGGAGGGTCGCGGCGAGCAGGTTGCAGGCAGCTCGAGCCCTCTGGAGGGTGCACTGCGCGCCTCCAGAGAAGGTCCACAGTCTCCCGGTGCTGAAAAACCGACGTCTCTTCGCCAGCGGAACGGTGGTGTGGAAGTGAACTACAGGGTGGGGGCTGGAGGGGAGCAGAAAAAGGGAGGAGTCACACGCGAGCTGCAACTCCCCCAACTCGTCCGGGATCGATCGTCGTTCCAACCGCGCAGGATGGATCCCAGATGGTTTGCAAAGCGCACACTCACACACACACGCGCGCGCGCACACACACACACACACACACACACACACATATAGCGCGCGCGCGCACGCACACACACACACACACACACTCACACCAGATTCCGTCGTTACGTCGCGTGCTTTACTAGGTATAGAAAGGGTGGGAGTATCGGGAGGGTCTGAAACGGCCGCCCTCGACTCTGCTAAAGGGCAGAAACACCCCACCCCCAGGCCCCCTCATTGTGGAGGGTTTCTCCACTGCAGTATGTGTAGCGTTGGGCGCTGGGGGGTTTGCTTTGGGGTAGCTGGTCTGATCAGTTACAGATTGGCGACCACGTGGATTCCCTCAAGCTTCCTGATTTGCTCCCTCTCTCACTTATTTTTCTTTTGTATTTGCCTCCCCTCCTTTAATATGCATAACGGTCTACCGAGGTGAACCTGAGTGACAGGCTTTCTATAACTGTGCCAACAGGGTTTCTTCCCGCTTGCCACCCCTGAGAAGCAAACCGAGCGCTTGTGCTCAGAGTCACCTTTAGTCCAAGCACATTTCCCTTGGCGCAGGTGGGAGAGTCGCAAACTGGGTGGGGTCGCAGAGCCAAGATCCTGGGTAGATAAACTTCCTGAGAACCCTCATCTGTTTCTTGGCCACCAGACTGGTCCCCAAGGGACTGAGCGCAAATGACAATTTTGTTTATTGTCAGAGCTTTTGGAGCAGAAAGAATAATTAGAGATGTGTCGAGTGCTTTCTGTCTGTCAGCTTAAAGACTGATTCAGTTCTCACCAAGCCTCTGGGAGATTTCTGATTTTAAGGATGGGAAACTGAGGCTAACAGTTATAGCCAAGGTCACACAGTGAGTAAGGAGCCAAGCTACGTTTCCTTGAGATGTTAGATCCTAATATGTGCTCATGATACGGCTGTCCCCTGAAGACGGCTTCATACCTTCCCCAGATGGCATCTCTGAAAATACCTGTGCTAGTACATGTGCGAGAGTGGTAGTACAGCGGGTGGGGCACTTGCCTTGCACATGGCTCACTGGGGTTCCATCTTCAGCATCCCATTGTGGTCCGATGATCCCCACCAGGAGTGACCCCAGAGCACAGAAACAGGAGTAAGCCCTGAGCACTTTTGGGTGTGGCACAAGAACCCCCCCAAAAGTGCTGTGCTTATATTTTGGGGATCACACGTAGCGGGGTTCAAGACTTACTCCTGGCTCTGTGCTCAGGGATCCCTCCTGGTGGGACAGGGAATCAAAACCAGGCCAGATGCATGCCAGGCAAGTGATTTACCAGCTATACTCTCTCTGGCCCTGTTGGACTTTATTTATTTATTTATGCTTTTTGGGTCACACCCACCAATGCTCAGGTGTTCCTCCTGGCTCTGCACTCAGGAATTACTCCTGGCAGTGCTCAGGGGAGCATATGGGATGCTGGGGATCGAACCTGGGTTGGCCACATGCAAGGCAAATGTACTATCGCTCCGGCCCTGGACTTTTATTTTTTTAATTTTAAATTTATTTTAATTCCTTTTCCATACACTCATAAAGGACTTAAAGTCTTTTCTCACGTTCTGAACCACCCTCCCCTCATCCCTGGATCATGTCTTGCCAGTTCTTAGGCCAGTGAATACCATCCCGTGAGTCCCTTGTATGTTCTCCCAGAGTTGGTCTGACCTACACGAGTAAATACATGCAGCAGTTTTCCTACACACAAAAGGTTATCAAACCTATTTTCTGCATGCTTTTGAGAAACCTCTCTTGGAAAGTGTTCCTATCAGCAATCAGTTTCCTGATTTTGGGGACTGCATGAAATAGATGCAGCATAATTTCTTCAATCAGTTCCCTCCTGATGTGACAGGCACTTATTTCCAAACTTTTGCTTATTTCCAAACTTCTGCAAATTTCAAACAACGGTGCAATGTTAGGCCTTGGACATAAGTGATTTTGGAATTGCTGAGTCAAAAAGTATGTGCAGGGGGGGATGGTGGAAAATAGTTCAAAGAGCTTCAGCTCAGGCTTTGTATACTGGGTGTGGCCCCAAACCAAAAAAGCAAAACAAGAGTATGTGCAGTTGTGCTTTTGATAAATCATTTGTCACAGTAAACATTTATACTAATATATACACTCACCAACAATTTTTGAGTGCCTTTTCTCCACCTTCCAAAATAGATTTTTAACTTCTTTTTACTAAAAAAAAAATTAAATTTAAAAAAAGCACATAGGGCTGGAGCAATAGCACAGCGGGTAGGGGGTTTGCCTTGCATGCAGCCAACTCGGGTTCAATTCCCAACATCCCATATGGTCTCCGCAGCACTGGCAGGAGTTAATTCCTGAGTGCAGAGCCAGGAGTAACCCCTGAGCATCATTGGGTGTGACCCAAAAATAAAATAAATAAATAAATAAAATTTGAAAAGCACATACTTGAAATTGGGAAGCGGGATTTGGGGTAACATCTACTGGTGATGTACATTTGGGCCTGGTGCTTGGGAGTTACCCCATCACATTTGGGGAACCATGCAGTGCCTAGATCTAACCCTGGTCCCTGGCATATGTTTTATCCCTTTGAATGATCAGCCCCCGTGTTTAATTTTTTTTTAACTCCAATGATAAAAGGAGATTTTTACGAAGAAAACCCCAATTTGCAACCCACCTCCTGCAAACTTATTACTAACTTCTGATATTTATTTATTTAGGTTTTGGGGCCACACCAGACAATGCTCAGGGCTTCTGGATGTGCTCAAGGATCATTCCTGGAGGAGCTCAGGCAACCATTTCTGCCTGATTTCTGTAAAATAAGATTCTGATTTTAAAATCAATTAAATTTTAAAACCAGGGGCCAAAGAGCACAGCTGTCAGGATGCTTGCTTTGCACATGGCCATGGTCAGAATATGGACAAGAAATAAGTACTGAGCACTGCTGGGTGTGGCCCCCAAACAAAACAAAAATTTAAAAAGAGGGGCTGGAGGGATAATACAGCCTGTAGGGTTTTTATCTTGCATGCAGCAGACTCAGTTCAATCCCCAGCCTCCCATATGGTCCCCTGAGCACTGCCAGGAGTAATTCCTGAGTGCAGAACCTCTGTGCATTGCCGGGTGTGACCCAAAAAGAAAAAAAAACTGCTTTATTTTTAATTTTACTTATTTATTTTTGCTTTTTGAGTCACTCCGGCAATTCTCAGGGGTTACTCCTGGCTCTGCACTCAGGCGGTGCACCCCTGGCGGTGCTCAGGGGACCATATGGGATGCTGGGAATTGAACCCTGATCGGCCGCGTGCAAGGCAAACGCCCTGTGCTATTGCTCCAGCCCCCAATAAAGCAGTTCTTTCCCTTTTCCATGCCCCAAAAATCTATCATTGCAAACCAGTGACATGATGGACAACACGGACCCCAATCTGATCTTGAATTTCAGGCCCAGTTATTGGAGCTATACAGTCTTGAAGCAGCCTCCTCTGATTTGGAAGTCTCAGCTCCCCAAAACTGCCAAAACAAAGATATTCATAGCAACTTTATAGGATTATTATGCAGATTGAGTGGCTTCAGCTAAGTCAAGCTCCTTTTCTCTCACTCAGGTAGGAATATCCCCGCCCAGGGATTCCCTTATTCATAGGGAAAGATACCCCCTTTCCAATCAGCCACTTCCTTTCCCCAAACTGGTTCCCAATGGGAAACACTGCATTCCAATCGTTATTCCCAAATTCCTTGAATTAAGAAAAGAATGGGGCTGAGTCATTGTAACTAGTCCCGAGGAAGGCTGAATCATCAGCCACAAGAGGCTGATTAGATGCTGCTTTCTCCTGGGAAAGGAAGGACCCGCTTCATTCTCCTACTACAAAAGCCCCCCTGGGCCATTTAGGAAGCTGTGGGTGCCTTTGCTACTACCCAGGAGTTTCCGTTTCTCAGTTCCAAAAGAATTAGGTAGAGCTATACCTATGGCTGAAGGACTGGATTTGGTTTTATTTATGTATTGGTTTGGGGGTCACACCCATCGGTGCTCAGGACTCCTGGCTTAGTGCCCAGGGAACTGTGGGGTGTGATGGAAACTGGGCCTCTAAATGGGCAAAGCACCTTTGCGCTATCTTCCACAGCCCTTAAATTGTGTCTCCGTCCCTTGAAGCTCTGTGTATTCTGGTTTTCTGTCCTTTTTCCTTATTCTGCAAGTGATCCTTGAACATCTATCATCGTGGACCAGGTGTTAGGTTAGATCTGGACATCTGAAGGTGCTTTGTCAGACACAAAATGATCTTATTCACATGTGGAAATATATAGAAACATCACTGTATCACTGTCACAGTCATCCTGTTGCTCATCGATTTGCTCGAGCGGGCACCAGTAACGTCTCCATTGTGAGACTTATTGTTAGTGTTTTTGGCATAACGAATATGCCACAGGTAGCTTGCCAGGCTCTGCCATGGGGGCAAGATACTCTCAGTAGCTTGACGGGCTCTCGGAGAAGGGTGGAGGAATAGAACCCGGGTTGGCCGCGTGCAAGGCGAACGCCCTAGCCGCTAAGCTATCGCTCCAGCCCCATATAGAAACATACCAGGGAAATAACCAGCACCTAAGGCAATAAAAACGAAGAGCAGGAGAACTGGGCCATAGTAGGAAGCTGCCAGGTGGCCTAAAGGTGTGTGTGGCAGGGGAAGGGAGGTCAGGGAAGGGACCACTATGACAATGATAGAAGGAACTGGTCAGCTGAACCAGGACTAGGTGCTGAAAGGAGGTAAAATGATATGCAGGATACCCTATCAGTAACAGTATTGTAAACTACAGTGCCAAAAGGGGCGAGGGGGGGCAGTGGTGCTGGAGCAATAACACAGTGGGTAGGGCATTTGCCTTGCACGCGGCTAGCCTGGGTTTGATTCCCAGCATCCCACCAGGAGTAATTCCTGAGTGCAAAGCCAGGAGTAACCTCTGAGCATCGCTGGGTGTGACCCAAAAAGGAAAAAAAGGCAGCGGATGGGGTAGGGTGGTGAGTGGTGGTAGGGAGCAAGGGGAAAAGGAAAAAGGAGGGAGGGAGAGAAACCAGGGACATTAGAACAGTGGGGCCAGTGTCCGCTTTCCAGAGGGACGTGGACACTGGTGAAGGGATTGGTGTTGGAACATTGTAAGCCTAAAAGTCAATCATAAATACCTTGTAATTCATGGTGAACCCACTTAAATAAATAAATAAATAAAGATGCTACGGCAGACTGGAGCGATAGTATAGGGGGTTGGGCTCTTGCCTTGCATGCTATGCACGGGGCTTCCATCCCTGGTGCCACATGTGGTCCTCCAGCCCCACCAGGAATGATTCCTGAGCACAGAGCCAGGAGTGATCCCTGAGCATGCCAGGTGTGGTCCCCAAACAAACAAAACAAAAGAACAGTACAGCTGAAGGAAGATATTTTTCCTTGGAAATGATAAGTTTGAGGCCAGACAGATAGTCAGGCTCTTGCCTGACCTGAGTTCGATCCCTGGCATTTCATACAGTCCCCCGGGCCTGTGTACTCAGGAGTGATTTCTGAGTACAGAGCCAGGAGTGAGCCCTGAGCCTTGTCAGGTGTGGCCACCCCCTTCAAAAATTTAAGAGACGGAGCTGGTGGGGCTGGAGCGATAGCACATCGGGTAGGACGTTTGTCTTGCACGCGGCCGACCTGGGTTCAATTCCCAGCATCCCATATGATCCCAATTACCCCTGAGCACCGCCAGGGGTAATTCCTGAGCGCAGAGCCAAGAGTGACTCCTGTGCATCTCCGGGTGTGACCCAAAAATCAAAAGCAAAAAAAAAAAAAAAAAAAAAGATAGAGACGGGGCTGTAGCGCCAATAGAGAGGGTAGGGCATTTGCCTTGCAGGCAGCTGACCCGGGTTCAATCCCATATGGTCCTCCAAGCACAGCCAGGAGTAATTCCTGAGTGCAGAACCAGGAGTAACCCCTGAGCATTGCTGGGTGTGGCCCAAAAAGAAAAAAAAATTAAAAGATAAAAAGATAGAGGGAAGGGCCGGAGCAACAATACAGTGAGTAGGGCATTTGCCCTGCATGTAGCCAACCAGCTTTGATCCTTAGTATCCCATATGGTCCCCCGAGCACCACCAGGACTGTTTCCTGAGCACAGAGCCAGGAGTAATTTACCCCTAAGCATCACTGGGTGAGACCCAAAAGCAACCAAATGAACTAAGAGAGATGGATAGACAGATGATAGATGAGACCACAGAGGGTGTGACTAAGGTCCAGGAGGGGCTCAAAGCACACCTGCATCGCAGGTATTAGCCCACAACCTCTAGTGTCCTCTCATGCCCTGAGTGGCAGCGCTGGTTTGTAACAAGTAACCCTCTTTGTGTGTGTTTGTTTGGTTGAGCAGCAGGGCCAGAATCTGTTACATTCAAGTTTAAGTTAAGTGCCTTACCCCCTTACAATTGTTCCAATCCTTAGCCCTATTTGGGGTTATTTTTTTCAAGCCATTGATTTTTCTTTTTTTAATTAGAGGCCCAGTGATTTGCAATATTGTTAGTGGCAGAGTTTCATCCACAAACCCTTCAGCTTTTTCATTTTTATTTTATTATTACTTTACTCTGTGTGTGTATGTGTGTGTATATGTGTGTGTGTGTGTGTGTGTGTGTGTGTTTTGAGGGGGTTGGGGCCACATCCAGATGTAGTCAGGGCTGACTCCAGGTTCAGTGCTCGGGGATCACTCCTGGCAGGGCTTGAGGGACTACATGTGGTCTACATTCCATACATGTGGTCTCAGGTATGGAACTCAGGTCAGCCGTGTGTAGGGCCAGTGTCCTACCCGCTGTACTATCTCTCTTTTCGTCCCTTCTTTTTTCAGTTTATATGTTTATACAAGCTTTCACTTTTTTTTTTTGCTTTTGGGGTTACACCCAGCGATGCACAGGGGTTACTCCTGGCTCTGCACTCAGGAATCACCCCTAGCAGTGTTCAGGGGACCACATGGGATGCTGGAAATCGAACCCGGGTCAGCCACATGCAAGGCAAACGCCCTACCCACTGTGCTATTGCTCCAGCCCCAAGCTTTCACTTTTATGTTTGTTTTTGTCTTGTTTTGTTTTTGAACCACAATGGTGATGCTTACGGGTTACTCCTGGCCCTGCACTATGGAAGTGCTCAGGGCATCATATGGGGTGTGGGGGATTGAACCTGGTCTGCCGTGTGCAAGGCAAATACCCTCCCCACTGTCCTATGGCTCCAGCTCCCAGTTTTAACATTTATGTTAAATGTTGGTGAGCGTGGTCACCTCATCCCCCCTTCCCCAAAGTGTCCAAGACGGCCAAGCCCTTGTGTTCCTCTGGGTCCGCCCCTGCCCGCCCTCTACCCCCAACTCTAGCCTGTATTCTCAGTTCTGGGATTCAGTGCCCAGGTCTGTTATTAATGTGGTCGAGCCCCTTCTTCTGTTTCTCCCCTTTACCACAGAGTTGCGAGGGCCTTGGGTACTCATCCTCCCCCTGGCTTGTTCCTCTCAGCAGGGATCTGGAGAGTAGTCCTGTCTTTCGAAACCTCAGCAGCTCAGCAGCCTGAGGTCTCCAATACACCACAGCCAAGGATGTACACCTCTTAGGCGCCGCCACAAATACAGCTAAGGCAAGGGTGAGGGGGAAGGTGTGTGTCCAGCACTCAGAGGCAATGGATCAAAAAATATATCCAGAAGACTGATAGTACAGCGAATAGGGCACTGGCCTTGCACACAGCCGACCCGGATTTGATCCCCAGCATCCCATCTGGTCCCCTGAGCACTGCCAAAAGTGATTCCTGAACACAGAGCCAAGAGCTACCCCTAAGCATTGCTGGGTGTAGACCCGCCCCTCCCCCCCAAAAAAGAAGAATAGACCCAGAGAGGCTAGGGAGATGCAAAGAGTTAAACCCACATTTTGCAAGTGGGATTCCCCGGTCCAGTCCCCTGTGGTACATGTTCTAAGCATTGAGCCTGGAGTAAGCCCTTAGCCCACAGGCATGCTCCCCACCCCAAATGAAAAGCAAATGGAACCAGCCGGGCCATAGAGTCAGGGGGAGGGGTGGAATGGGGCGGGATCCTGGAGACCTCGGTGGTGGAAGATGTGCACTGGTGGAGAGTTGGGTGAGCGATCATTGTATGACTGAAACTATATCTCATGATAATAATAATAATAATAATAATAATAATAATAATAATAAAATTAACATTCTGAATTTAAAAAAACAATGAGGAGTTCATGCCCAATTCAATCAGCTTAATCAGTGACTGAATAAATAACAGTACTGAATAAATACTGAATAAATAGCAGTACTCCTACATTAGAAAGAAAGAAAGAAAGAAAGAAAGAAAGAAAGAAAGAAAGAAAGAAAGAAAGAAAGAAAGAAAGAAAGAAAGAAAGAAAGAAAGAAAGAAGGAAAGAAAGAAAGAAAGAAAGAAAAGAAAGGAAGGAAGGGAGAAAGAAAAGGAAGAAAGGAAGGAAGGAAGGAAGGAAGGAAGGAAGGGAGAAAAAAGAAAGAAAGGAAGGAAGAAAGAAAGAAAAAAAGAAAGAGAGAGAGAGAGAAAGAGGGGCTAGAGCAATAGTACAGCGGGTAGGGTGTTTGCCTTGCACGCGACCGACCGGGGTTCGATTCCCAGCATCCTATAAGGTCCCCTGAGCACCGCAAGGAGTATTTCCTAAGTGCAGAGCCAGGAGTAACTCCTGTGCATCACCAGATGTGACCCAAAAAGCAAAAAAAAAATAAAAAGAGAGAGATAGAGAAAGAAAGAAAGAAAGAAAGAAAGAAAGAAAGAAAGAAAGAAAGAAAGAAAGAAAGAAAGAAAGAAAGAAAGAAAGAAAGAAAGAAAGAAAGAGCAGCCAGAAGCCAAAAGAGGGAGCCTAAAATAGGAACTGTGACCAGGATCAAACAAAGTAGAAACGGGGCTTGGAGCGACTCCTGGCTCAGGGCTCGAGGATCACTCCCTGGGATGATTGGAGGACCATACGGTGCTAAGGATTAAGCCCTGGCCTCTGGTATGCACAGCCTGTTGAGTCCATTCCTCACCGCTCTCCATCTGCATGACCGTCTCCCCAGCTCCAGCTCCCTGGGTCCTGGAGTTCCCGCTGACCCCGTCCGCAGTTCTCGGAACACGCCTAGCACACACACCAGCCTTCTCTCTCGCTGCCCCTCTGCCAGCAGCGTCCTGTTCTTCCTCTTGGCTCCCTCTCTCACTTCCTCCAGCTCTCTGCTTAAATGTCACCTCGGGGAGTCACCCCCCTTTCCTCTGGATACACCTTCTCCTCCTTCGTTTTACAGTGTGTGCCTATTCTCACGCAACTGGAGACCTCACTTGATGTCGGCTCCCGGCTCCCTCGCTAGGGGCAAGGACAAAAATTGGGGAGGGGAGGAAAGGGAGGCACTCTTTGGGCTGTGCTGCTCCTCGCCCGGAGCCTACAACAGCACCTGGCCCTTTGTAGGTAAAAATAAATCAATAGTAATAGTCTTCATCCTGGACCCGAGAGAGAGTCCAGGGGCTAATTAAGGTGCCTGCCTGGCATGCAGCTGACCCTTCTTCGATTCCAAGTATCTACGTGGTCCCCCAACACCATTGGGTGTCGCACAAACTCATTGTCACTCCCGCACCACTAATTCGTATTCAGGGAGTCAGAGAGATGATGGCACAGCAGGTAGGGTGCTTGCCTTGCATGCAGCTGACCTGGGCTCCATCCCTAGCATCCTAGATGTTTCCCGGAGCCCCACCAGGAGTGATCTCTAGGTAGAGAGCCAGAAATAAGTCCTGAGAATCACTGGTATGGCCCAAAAATACAGAAACAATGAAATCTTCTCTGGGCTGGGGCACAGAGCTCAGTGGTAGAGCTCTTGCTTCTTGTGTGGCCCTGGGGTCAACCCTCCTGCACTGCAACTAAAGAAAAAATATTATTTGCTATAAAAGGAAGAAGCATATAGAGATTGCATAGTATTGTATTTAAGGATGGATGGAGAGCTCAAATTGCATGAGTTCTTTTTTTTTTTTTCTTTTGGGTCACACTTGGCAATGTTCAGGGATTACTCCTGGTTCTGCACTCAGGAATTACTCCTGGAGGTACTTGGGGATCATATGGGATGCCGGGGATTGAACCTGGGTTGGCCGAGTGCAAGACAAATGCCCTACCCACTGTACCATCCTTCCGGCCCTCAAATTGCATGAGTTCATTTCTTAGGTCTTTGTTCTTGTTTTTTGTTTTGTTTTGTTTTTGCTTTTAGTGTCACACCTGGCGATGCACAGGGGTCACTTCTGGCTCTGCATTCAGGAATTACCCCTGGCCATGCTCAGGGAACCATATGGGATGCTGGGAATCGAACCCGGGTCAGCTGCGTGCAAGGCAAACGCCCTACCCACTGTGCTATTGCTCCAGCCTCTCTTAGGCCTTTGTTCTTGATATGATGGGTCTCATCCCCCTGACCCTGAAAGAGCCTCCAATGCAGCACCATTGGAAGGATGTGTAAAGAGAGGCTTCTAAAATCTCAGGGCTAGGACGAAATGAAACATTACTGAGACTGCTCGAGAAATTCAACAATCAGCAGGATGATGATGATGATGATGATGATGATGATGATGATGATGATGATGATGATGATGTGTTCTTGATAAAATTTTTAGTTTCTTTGTAAGTGCAACTGCTTTCTAGTCTGTAAAATGAGGCCCAACCAGTGTTTTATTTTTCCAAGGTTTTTTTTTTGGGGGGAAATAGGGGGGCAAGCTGGTGATATTCAGTGTTACTCCTGGTTCTGCACTCAGGAATTGCTCCTGGCAGTGCTCAGGGGACCATAAGGGATGCCGGGGATGGAACCCGGGTCAGCCACATGCAAAGCAAGCACCCTACTTCCCATACTGTTTCTCCAGCCCCAAATCCAGGGTTCTCATAAGGTTTAATGTGTGAGCAGATGGAACATTCTTAGATCAGAAGCTGACGTATAAGAAGATGTTCATTGTGGGACTGGAGAGACAGTACAGGGATAAAGGCACTCGTATTGCATGTGGCCACCCTGGTTCTATCACCAGTACCGCATGGTTCCCTGAGCATCTGCTAGATGCGTCTTTCCTCCACACTTGCACTGTAGCAGTGTCATCCTGTGCCCTGTTCCATTGTTCATCGATTTGCTTGAGCGGGCATCAGTAACATCTCCATTGTGAGACTTGTTACTGCTTTTGGCATATCAAATACGCCACAGGTGGGGCTGGAGCAATAGCACAGCGGGTAGGGCGTTTGCCTTGCACGTGGCCGACCCGGGTTCGATTCCCAGCATCCCGTATGGTCCCCTGAGCACAGCCAGGAGTGATTCCTGAGTGCAGAGCCAGGAGTAACCCCTGTGCATCATGGCCAAAAAGCAAAAAAAAAAAAAAATACGCCACAGGTAGCTTGCCAGGCTCTGCCGTGTGGGTGGGATACTCTCAGTAGCCTGCTGGGCTCTCCACACCTGCAAAAAAAAAAAAGGAGTTTAAAAAAATAGTACAGTGGGTATGGTGTAGGGTGCTTGCCTAGGGTGTTGGCTGGAGTTTGATCCTGGGCACCCCATATGACACCCCGAGCCCCACCAGGAATAATTCCTGAACAAAAAACCAGGAGTAAGCCCTAAGCAATGCTGAAGGTGTCCCAAGCATGCACGTACACACACACACACAGACACACACACACACACAAATTATTTTTTTAATTTAATTTTATTTTATTAAATCACCGTGTGGAAGATTACAATGCTTTCGGGCTTAGGTCTCAGTTATACAATGCTGAAACAACCATCCCTTCACCAGTGCCCATATACCACCACCAAAAAAAAAAAAAACCCACACAGTACACCTCCCATCCCGCCCCCCCACCCCCTACCTTGTAACTGATAAGTTTCATTTTACATTCTGTTTACTTTGCACACACACAAATTTTTAAAAAGATATTTGGGAGGCCAGAGTAATAGTACAGCAGGTAGAGCTTTGCCTGGCATATGGCTACCCAGGTTTGATACCCAGCACGTCATATGGCCCCCCAAGCCCACCCTGAATGCAGAGCTTGGAGTAAGGCCTGAGCACTGCTGGATGTGGCCCCCAAACAAAACAACAACAACAATAAAAAAATATATGGGACCAGGGCCAGAGAGATAGTATAGCAGGTAAGTTGCTTGCCTTGCATGCTGTCAACCCAGGTTTGATCTTTGGTATCTTATAGGGTCCCCCATGCTGAGCACTGCCAGGAGTGATCCCTGAGTGTAGAGCCAGGAGTAACCCCTGAGCATCGCCGGGTGTGGTCCTAAGACCAAAAGCAAACAGAAAAAGACACGTGGGGCCAGAGATAGTCTAGAGGCACTTGCTGCTTGCTTTCAGGAGGCTGACCTTGGTTCACTCCCCAGCACCCCATATAGCCCCTAAGTGCCTCCAGGAATGATCCCTGAGTGCAGAAGTAAGTCCTGACAATCCAGCTGTGACCCAACTTCTCAAGTCCCTCTGTTCCCCTAAAATAAGTCATTCCTTAGAAGGCATCAGTCTGGCGATTGGAAGAATTCTATCAAAGCAACATAAAATTCTGACATCAGTGCTCCCTTCTCCAGCTCTTCTCCCCTCCTGGCCGCTGTCTTCTCTGCCTGCTGTCTTTGTGCCTCTTCCTTTACATCCTGCATCTCCCAAGTGCTTCTCAGGTCTTGTGTTCCCCCGAGAACTCAGGGGCTTTTATCTACCACCAGAGTGAAGGCGGCCCCGGCTGCCGCCCTACACCACAGTCACCCCCGCCTCAGACACCTCCCGCCCCGGGCTCTGTGCAGTTCCATCCTAATTACTTGTTAGGTGACATGACTCAGTGAAGTGTGGGTTTCTCCAGGGCAGGAATAGTTTCTGGGTTATCTTTGTCTCTGCCTCACAGGAGGTGCTCTGGGGAGGTGCTTGCAATGTAGCTTCATCAGTGGCTGCAGGAAGTTAGCAGCTGCAAAGGAGAATAAAGAGGGCTGATAGTACAGCAGGTAGAGCTCTTGCCTTGCACGCAGCCGACTCAGGTTCAATCCCTGGCATTCCATAGGGTTTCCTGAGCACCGCCAGGAACAAATAAAAGAACAAGTGGCAAGAGAAGCAGATTGCTGGGCAGAGATTGCAGAAGAGTAGAGATAAGAGCAAAGGTAGAATAGTTTGGGAAATAGCGTCCCTAAGATGGAGCCCGAGAGAGTAGGGGGGTAAGACATGCCTTGCAAGTGACCCTCTCGATCCCTCTGTCACCCAAACTGGTTTCCCCTACCCACCAGGACTGATCCCTGAGCACAGAGACTGGAGTAAGCCCTGAGCACAGTTGGGTCCGGCAAAAACAAAAGTCCCTAAAAGTTTCTACACCCGGGGAAAGGAACAAGGGTATAATCTGAAGGTGATGCATTTGAGGCTAAAGGAAGGAATCCAGCGGCAGGGTCCCCCTCCCTGCCCCCATGGAGTGGGTCAGGCTTCCCTCTTTTTTGGGGTCTTGCAGGAGAGAGAAGGGACATGCCAACTCTTCCAACCTTGATATCCAGCCCTGCAAAGCACCTGATTTGATGCTGTTCTGTTCACCCAAGGGTCCCTTGCGAAGCTGTCAGGACTAAGGAATCCTCTGGGAATGCAGCCGAACTCCGTGGATAGCGGGTCACCTCCCTTAGTGGGGCTTCACACCCAGGCAGCTGGAAGTGGCTAAATGCCAAAGCCCCTTCCACGTTATTTCTCCTTGTTATTCCTTCCATGTACCGTCACTACTGCACTTTTCAGAATTGGGATCATTTCGTTTGCCTCCAAATTACTCTGAAAAAATTCACTAGTGCTAACATTGCCGAGTAATGTGTTTGCTCCTTAGGAAGAAAAAGGGTAAAAAATGAGCCATATAATCCTCCCTCTGAGATGTCTAGCTTTTTTTTTTTTTGAATCATGCTTAAAGCCGAACTCAATGGTCTTAAATTGGTTTAGGGTCTCTTTAGGCCACCCCTGGCAATTTATCTTCAGTTAACAGGACTCAGGTTCGGTTGGTCTAATTTAGAACAGAATTTTATCCATAGATGGGATGGAAAATCTAGGTGAGGATTAAGGTCATGGCCAAGGTACAAGAGGAGGAGGAAGTGTGAGTTAATTATAACTTAGGTTCTGCCCTCTTAATTCCAGGAAGCTGTCCCTCAGCAAGGTGGACAACTTGTGGATGGAGGATTATTCTCTGAGGATCTGGAAGCTACTGATTCCTGAATGCTGAGATGGATTTCCACAGTGACAATAGTGTGACCTGGGATGATTTGCTGTCATTTAAAGAAGCCCTTGAAGTAATCAGCCTTGGTTATCTTCTTCCTTCCTTCCTTCCTTCCTTCCTTCCTTCCTTCCTTCCTTCCTTCCTTCCTTCCTTCCTTCCTTCCTTCCTTCCTTCCTTCCTTCCTTCCTTCCTTCTTCCTTCTTTCTTTCTTTCTTTCTTTCTTTCTTTCTTTCTTTCTTTCTTTCTTTCTTTCTTTCTCTCTCTCTCTCTCTTTCTTTCTTTCTTTCTTTCTTTCTATCTCTCTTTCCTCCTTTCTTTCTTTCTTTCTTCTTTCTTTCTTTCTTTCTTTCTTTCTTTCTTTCTTTCTTTCTTTCTTTCTTTCTTTCTTTCTTTCTTTCTTTCTTTCTTTCTTTCTTTCTTTCTTTCTTTCTATCTCTCTTTCCTCCTTTCTTTCTTTCTTTCTTTCTTTCTTTCTTTCTTTCTTTCTTTCTTTCTTTCTTTCTTTCTTTCTTTCTTTCTTTCTTCCTCTCTCTTTCTTTTTCTCTCTTTCTTTTTTTTGTTTTCTTTCCTTTTTTTGCTTTTTGGGTGATTTTGGGGGCTTGAACCCGGTTTGGCCGTGTGCAAAGCAAACGCCCTCCCTGCTCTACTATTGCTCTGGCCCAGCGTTGGTTATTTTCTCTCCAGCAACCATGAGTGAGTCGCCTACAAGATTTCCCAAAGGTTCTTTTCTTCAAGGCCTGTTGAGTAAGGCTGTTTGGACATTTTTTGAATCTTTATTACAGTGCATGCATTGTGTTGGGTTGTTTATTCTTTGACTTAAAAAGTTCTCACTGTATATTTTTTGGTAAATTACTGAAGTAAAGGAAAGAAACCCAAAATGCTGAAACCATGAGAACACGGCCTTAGTTGCACAGGATAAAGGATCTCAATTCTTTTCTTTTTATTTTTTTATTTTCCTTTTTGGGTCACACCTGGTGATGCACAGGGGTTACTCCTGGCTCTGCACTCAGGAGTTACTCCTGGCGGTGCTGGAGGGACCGTATTGGATGCTGGAGTTGAACCCGTTCTTTTAATTTTTATTTATTTATTTTTAATTAAATGACCATGAGATACACAGTTACAAAGTTGTTCAGGATCGGGTTTTAGTTGTACAATTTCTCCGCTAGGTACATTTCCCATCACCAGTGTCCCCAGTTTTCCTCCTGCCACTCCACCTCAGCCTGCCTCTAGGGCAGACACTTTTCTTCTTTCTCTCTCTCACTTTCTCTCTCTTTCCTTTTGAACATTATGGTTTGCAATACAGATACTGAGAGGTTATCATGTTTACCTACTTTTGGCACACAGTTCTTATCCAGAGTGATCATTTCCAACTATTATTGTCATAGTGGTCCCTCCTCTATCTAAACTGCCTTCTCCCTCGCACTTGAGGCAGGCTTCCAGCCATGGACCAATTCTCCTGACCCTTGTTTCTACTGTCCTTGGGTATTAGTCTCTAATTATGTTCATTTAAGACATCAGCTTTTTTCTTTTTGGGTCACACCCAGAGATGCTCAGGGGTTACTCCTGGCTCTGCACTCAGGAATCACTCCTGGCATTGCGAGGGGATCATATGGGATCGAATCAGGGTCGGCTGCATGCAAGGCAAATGCCCTACCTGCTGTACTATTGCTCTGACCCCAAGACCTCAATTTTTTTTTTATATGACATGCATTTATTTATTTATTTATTTATTTATTTATTTGCTTTTGGGGTCACACCCAGCAATGCTCAGGGGTTACTCCTGGCTTTGCACTCAGGAATTACTCCTGGCGGTGCTTGGGGGACCATATGGGATGCCGGGGATCGAACCCGGGTCGGCCGCGTGCAAGGCAAACGCCCTACCCGCTGTGCTATCGCTCCAGCCCCAAGACCTCAATTTTTGACACACAAATCTAAGCCTGAATTCATAATCATCATCATTGTCATCCCATGGATTCTCGAATTTCTCAAGCAGTCTCAGTAATGTCTCCATTTGTCCTAGCCCTGAGATTTCAGAAGCCTCTCTTTACACGTCCTTTACAATGGTGCCGCATTGGAGGCCCTTTCAGGGTCAGGGGAATGAGACCCATCAGCGTTACTGTTTTTGGCATATGAATATGACATGGGGAGTTTGCAAGGCTCTCCCATGCAGGCAGGAAACTCTTGGTAGCTTGCCAGGTTCTCCCAGTGGGAGAACTAGGCTGTAGGATGTTGCGTGGCCACTTGCGGCCTCATGCTTTTGGGAGCTTGGTTTTATAGTCTCTGGATATTGGCCGTTGGTGGGATTACACAGTGCAGTGGGGGCAGGGGCAGACCCTGGATGTGACCGTCTAGTTACTGGAAAATGGGGGATCTGGGTGGAAGAGGCCCAGTCCCTATCCGAGCAGCCTTGGAGATCTCAGCCCCGGGTCCCACACACCTGGGTTCCTCTGCTGGTTCCTTCATGCGTGAGGCTCGTCCCAGTGTGTGAAGAGGGGCCTTGAGCATGGCTGTGGTTGAGCTTTGGAGGTCTTTGGCTGCAGGGGCTCTGCTCAGGGTGGGGAGGAAACTGAAACCCAACCCCTCCGAGGGACCCCCAGGGAAGACAGCCAGGCACTGGGGCAAGAGACTCTGTGTCGCTCTCTTCCGGAAGCTTGGTTTTATAGTTTCTGGATGTTGGCCGTTGGTGGGATTACACGGCGCCAGGGGCAGTCCCTGGGTGTGGCCTCCTAATTAACAGCTATATTTAGGGAATGGAGATCCAAATAATGAAATAGATTATTTGGGTTTAGGTATTAATCTCTTCTTTTCATTTTTATTTATGTTTAATTATTTATTCATTTTTTTTGGGGGGGTCACACCCAGCGATGCACAGGGGTTACTCCTGGCTCTGCACTCGGAAATTACTCCTGGTGGTGCTCAGAGGACCATGTGGGATGCTGGGAATCGAATCCAGGTTAGCCACGTGCAAGGCAAACGCCCTACCTGCTGTGCTATGGCTCCAGCTCCCCCCTTTTTTTTCTTTTCTTTTGCTTTTTTAGTCATACCTGTCTATGCACAGGGGTTACTCCTGCCTCTGTACTCAGAAATTACTCCTAGTGTTGTTCAGAGGACCAGATGGGATGACAGGAATTGAACCCGGGTTGGCTGTATGCAAGGAAAATGCATAGCACATGGGTACTTGCTTTGCATGAGGCTGACATTGGTTTGATCCCCAGCATCCCATAAGATCCTTGAGTACTGCCAGGAGTAACCCCTGAGCATCACCAGATGTAGCCTAATAAAAGTTTTTTTTTTTAAGAAAATGTTTATTAATGTCTCTGATATATATGATGAGATCAACTTCTGTTATTAAGTTAAAAAAGAGGGGGGTCGGGGGCTGGAGTGATAGCACAGCAGGTAAGGCGTTTGCCTTGCATGCGGCCGACCCAGGTTTGATTCCCAGCATCCCATATGGTCTCCCGAGCACCACCAGAAGTAATTCCTAAGTGCAGAGCCAGGAGTACCCCCTGTGCATTGTCGGGTGTGACCCAAAAAAAAGCAAAAAAAAAAAAACCAAAAAGAGGGAGGTTGGAGAGTAGTACAGTATGTAAGAGTGAAACCCCAGTTTGATTCCTGGGACCATGTACTCTCCAAGCCCCTCCAGAAGTGATCCCAGAGCGCAGAGCCAGGAGTAAGTCCTGAGCAGCCCTGGGTGTGGCCCCCAAGATAAATAAACTAAGAAATTGAATAAAAGTAAAATTGAGGGGGCCAAAGTGATAATACAGCATATAGTGCGTTTGCCTTGCACATGGCCGACCTGGGTTCGATCCCCAGCATCCCATGTAACATCCCCCAAACACTGCCAGGAGTAATTCCTGAGTGCAGAGCCAGGAAGAACCCCTGAGCATTGCTGGGTAGACCCAAAAAGCAAACTAACTAACTAACTAAATAAATAAAACTCCTTAGATAAATAAAAAAACAAAAGTAAAATTGAGAGGGTCAGGGGCCAGAGAGATAGTACATGGGTAAGGCACTTGCTTTGTAAGTGACTGACCGGGGTTCAATCCCCGGTATCCCATGTGGTCCCTCAAGCACCTCCAGGAGTGATACCTGAGTGCAGAGTCAGGAGTAACCTCTGAGCATTAACAGGTGTGGCCCCAAAACAAACAAACCCTCCCCTCAAAAAAAAACCCAACAATATTGAGAGGGCCAGAGAGATGGCTGAAGAGGCTGAGAGGATGCTTTGCATGCAGGAGCCCTGCATCCTGTCCCCAGCACCACCTGGTCCCCTGAGTACTGCTGGAGCGCCCTGAGGTCATATGATGAAGCCCCCAAACAAAACAAAACAAGCAAACAGACAATTGAGAACTTTGTTTGAATCTTTGGTAGAGACTAGGAGACGAGGTAGTTTAATTTGTAAAATATTTGAGATTAGAGTCTTGATGTATCTCTGGGTATGAGTCCGTGCTTGGCATGTCCTGATCTTTAAGTTTGATCTCCGGGACCCAAAAATAATAAAATGGATTATTTGGGATTAGATATTAACCTCTTCATTTTTATTTCTTCTTCTTCTTCTTCTTCTTCTTTTTTTTTTTTGCTTTCTGGGTCACACCCGGAGATGCTCAGAGGTTACTCCTGGTTCTGCACTCAGGAATTACTCCAGGTGTTGCTCAGGGGACCATATGGGATGCCGGGGATGGAACCCAGGTTGGTTGCATGTGAGGAAAATGCCCTCCTCACTGTACTATCACTCTAGCCCCTTCTTTTCATTTTAAATTTTGTTTATTTGGGGGGTTTTAAGCCACACCCAGTGTTGCTCAGAAGTTATTTCTGTGCTCAATAGTGACCCCTGGCAGTGCTTGTGGGATCACATGTGATCTGGGGTTGTTGAACCAGGCTCAGCGGCATATAAGGCAAGTGGCTTAACCTTGTACTATTTCTCCCCCATTAGCCTCTCCTCTTTAAGTTTCATTTTTTTTTTTTTGCTTTTTGGGTCACACCCAGCAACGCACAGGGATTATTCCTGGCTCTGCACTCAGGAATTACCCCTGAAGATGCTCAGGGGGCCACATGGGGATGCTGGGAATAGAACCCGGGTCAGCCGCGTGCAAGGCAAATGAGCAGTGCCAGGAGTGATTCCTGAATGCAAAGCCAGGAGTAACCCCTGAGCATCGCCAGGTGTGACCCAAACAGAAAAAAAAAGGAAAATTAAAAATATACAAAACACCAACCACTGCCCTGGCCCAACCCTACCCCCTCACAGCACAATAGCTGAATGAAATATCTGAGAGCGGAGAGGATGTGGTTAGCATCGGAATCCCAGAATCACAGCCGCATTCCAGGCGTGCCCGCCTGCCTCACTCACCTCAGGCAAGTGGTTCTACTTCACTTCTCTTCCCCCTGAGAAGTGGGGAGAGGAACACGGAACATTTCCTGTTGCATCTTCTAAGGCCTCTGGATCTGCCAATCTGTGCACCAACTTGCTGTTGCTGAGAGGAAGGACAAAGGCCAAGAAGCAGGTTCAGGGGCTATTCTGAGAGTGATGATGAAGGGAGCCGCAGCTCAGTGGCAGGGCCCTGGGTTCGAGTCCCAGCACCCATAAAAAGAAAGCAAAAGACCTTGACTGCAAGTTTGTGTTCCTGAGGGCTTGGCAGAGACTTGGAGGGGTTTACTACACTGTTTTTCTGGCAGCTTCCTTCCAGGGCAGGAGCAGAGCAAACAAATTCAGTCTCCCCAAAGCCAAGGCCATTTGGCCTGGGGATTTCTCCTCAATGCTGGAGGAGAAATCAGGAGTTTCAGGGATGAGGAAATGGTTCCTCGGGTATAGTGGTAACAAGGCTGTGATTTTAGAGCAGATCTCTCCCTTCTCCCGGCTTTGGAAACCGTGTCTGGGGTCAGAGGAACCAACTATGGTGAAAGAACATTTTTCACAATATGGTGGGCATGGCTTCAAAATGCTTTTTTATGGGGGGGCCAGAGAGAGAGACAGTACAGTGGGGAAGGCACTTGCCTTGATGTGGCTGACCTGGGTTTGATCCCCGCACCACATATGTTGTCCTGAGCATGGTCAGGAGTGAGCCCTGAACACAGAGCCTAAGAGTAAACCCTGCACACTGCCAGGTGTGGGTCAATTCCCACCCCCTAAATATAGACGTGAGTCAGCAACATGCAAGGCAAGCACCCTGCCCACTCTATTACTCTGGACCCAGGAAAGCCATTTTTCCCCCCTGTCTCATTGGTCCTGACACCTTTATTTATCTATTTATTTTATTTTATTTATTTTTTTAGGGGAACACACCTGAGTGTGCTCAGGGTTCACTCCTAACTCTGTGCTCAGGGCTGACTTGGGGTGAGGCTTAGGGGATCATATGGAGTGCCAGGGGTTGAACCCAAGTTCTGACTGTATGCAAGGTAAGTATCTTGTCCCCTAGACTATCTCTTTGGCTCCTGGACACTTTATTTTCAAATCGACCCTAGCTTCCATGGCTACCCTTCAGTTCCTCTATCTGAAGGTTATTAAAACTGTCGTGACTTCGGTCCCATCCTCTTGTTATCCACTGGCTATCACCATCCCGTATGTCTTCACTTGCTCAGTTCAGTTTTTTATCCTCCTGAGCCCCAGACTGAGATGACATCCAGGTGACAATGCCAGCTGTCCTGCAAGGTGACAACAGTGATTCTCTTTTGGTTGTTTTTGGGCCACACCCCGTGATGGCTCTGCACTCAGGAATCGCTCCTGATGGTGCTCGGGGGACCATATGGGATGTTGGGGATCGAACCTGCCACGTGCAAGGCAAATGCCCTTCCCACTGTACTGTGGCCCTGCCCGGTGCGGGATGCGATAAGCCTCCTAACACCTAATGTGCCTTTTTGGGTGATACTGAGACTTTCAATAACGCAGCCAGGGCAGAGGGGAGGGTGTCGGATGATACCTCTGGAGGAGCAGCTGCGTGTTCGGGTTTTAGGCTCCAGAAGGTTCCACTGCTCTCCCCCAAGTCTTTCCTCCTGTCCACTGTGCAAGGCATCCCCGCGCTCCCGGGCAGGAGGCTGTAATCAGGATCCAAATCTCTGTTTTCCAGTTAGAGGCTGAGGTGCGGCGGTGACTCAGTAGGCATGGGCTCAGCCAGCAGGCCTTCAGGAAATGAGTCCCCCAGGCCTGCGTCTCCCTCTGTGGCCAACTGTCACCAGGCCGCTGATTATCAGCTTGGTACCAAACACTCAGAGCAGAACTTGCTGGCTCACTGTTTGAAAACCTACATATGAGGGAGGCAGGGACTGGGGCCATGGTACAGCGGGGAGGGTGCTTGCCTGGCATGCAGCCGACCTGGGTTCAATCCCCGGCACCCCATAGTAACACCAGGAGTAATCTCTGAGTGCAGACCCAGGAGTAACCCCTGAACACTGCTGGGTGGTGTGTGGCCCCAAAACAAACAAAAAAAAAGAGAGAGAGAGACACACACACACACAAATCAGAGAAAGAATGTCCTAGACTGAAGTGGCAATGGGAAATTAGACCTTATCCTTTCCTAAGAAACGTGCAGGGAAAGGGCCGGAGCGATAGTGCATGAATGCAGAGCCAGGAGCCTCTAAGTATTGCCCAAAAACAAACAAGAAACTTAGAGGGAGGCCAGAGAGATAATACCAGGGTAGATAGTACCAGGGTTAAGGCACTTGACCCCTGTTTAATCTCTAGTACACATAGTACCAGTTATGGAGGGAATGCTGAGTACTCCAGAGTCGATGAGATCAATAGGACAAAGAGAGGAATAGAGGAAGGATCTGGGATATTGAACCCTGGGGGGTGCGGGAGTTCTAGGAAAAAAGGAACCAGAACAAAGGAACCAAGAGGAAGGAGGGAGACTAGCAACTGCTCTGGGGTTAAGGGTATCAGAAAGTGCATCAACTCAAGTACTGAAGCAAGTTCAAATCAAATGCAACATCGAGTCAAACCGTCAAGAACTGGCTTACGTTGGTTTTTTTGTTTTTTTTTTTTTTTTTTTTGCTTTTTGGGTCACACCCAGCGATGCTCAGGGGTTACTCTTGGCTCTGCACTCAGGAATCACTCCTGGCAGTGCTGGGGGACCATATGGGATGGCGGGAATCAAACCCTGGTCGGCCGAGTGCAAGGCAAACACCCTCCCCGCTGTACTATTGCTCTGGCCCCCTGACTACATTTCTTGTGTAAGAAGTTCTGTTTCCGGAGGCCAGGGACTCGCTCAGCAGTGGAGCACTTGGCTAATATGTGTTGTGAGGCCTTGGGTTTGATGCCTGTTGTTTGATCTCAACGGGAAAGAGGTGTGGTTTCTGGGAGGCGATAAATACAAACAGCTGTTTGGAACTGTTACAGAGAGCAGGGCTTGGACGCTGGGTTTTATTGTTTTGCTGCAAAAGAGAGCGAATTTGGGGCCAGGCAGCCATGAAGGTCCAGAGTGCATGTTTTGCACTCAGGAGCCCCGGTCGTCACCAGCACTGACTGTATGGTCCTCTGAGCACCACAGGGTGTGGCTAAAATTAAAAAAAAATAAATTAAAAAGAGTTGATTTTGAAAAATAAAAAGAAAACAAAAAAGAGGCCCCCAAGTAAAAAAGAAAAAAACACAATCTGCCTTAATCTCATTTTGCTATCAATCATTTCAGTCACAGTCCCCATAAAAACTCCCAGCTTTGAACGTTGTTTATTTCGGTTTCTGGGTCATTCCCGGTGGCGGGCTCGGGGGACCATATGGGGTGTCAGGGATTGAACTCGGTCAGCTGCGTGTAAGGCAAGTGTCCTGCCTGTTATTACCTTTTCAGAGCCCCAGCTTTTACTCTCTTACCCATTGTTGCTGGTTTCCTAGCGACCACCAAGCTTCCCTTTCTTACATTTTGTTGTTGTTTGGGGACCACATCTGGTGATGCTAAGGGCTTACTCTTGGCAGTGCTCGAGGATGACTCCTGGCAGGGCTTGAGGACCATATGGGATGCTGGGAATTATACAAGTACCCCCCACCCCCACCCGTCTGTACTATTGCCCCAGAGCAAGGAAGACTGTGAAGGGCCTTGCCTATCAGTGTTTTAGAGTATCAGAGTGTTTTCTTTGGTAAGCAGGTCTACAGGGTTTCCTGTTCAGGAGAGTCCTGCGTGCCAAGTCTGACTCTAGCCCTTTGGCTGACTGGCCGGGTACCCACCACTCCCACAAGCACATTTCTATGCTTGTTTTTGAGATCAGTACCTATTTATTGGGGTCAGTGAGGACTGTGCCTATCAGAGTACTTCACTGGCTTCCCACTCGCTGTTTAGAGATAGTTCCGTTCCTGTTTCTTGTTTTGGGGCAACACCGTGCAGTGCTCGGGGAAGATCCTGGGTGCAAATTATGAGCTTGCTCTTCCGCCTCGGGATAATTATATACATGGGATAAAAGGAATTTCACGATTTGGTCGCCAATGCCTCTGGTCTGACTTCTCTCCTCTCCTCTCTCTGGCACCTTTCTGTGCATTTCGAACCTTTAATGTGCCAGGCTTCTACTACCTTCTCAGTGTACCTTGCCCCATTTGTCTTGACTTTTCTCTGATATCTCTCTATATTTTTTAGGGAGGGCACCTGTGGTGGTGCTCAGGGCTTACTCCTGACAGGCTCTGGGGTCATGAGGTACAGGGGTTTGAACCCGGGTCAGCTACATGCGAGGCAAACACCCTGCCTACTGTAATCTCTGCAACGTATTTATTTTTTGCTTTTTGGGTCACACTGGCAACGCTAAGGAATTATTCCTGGTGGTGTTTGGGGGACCATATGGAATTTGGGGGACTGAAGCTAGTTGGCCAGTCACAAAGCAAATGCCCTCCCGGCTACTATCACTCCAGCCCAATACAAGTCTGAAGGCTTTTGGCCAGAGTCAATAGTACAGCAGGTTTGGTTATTTGCCTCACAGAAGCTGACCCCAATACTCAACTTTTGGCATCCCATATGGTCCCCTGAGCATTACCAGGTGTGGTCTCAAAACCCTTAAAAAAATTATATTTTGAGGTCTTTCTGGTGTGAGCATGAGGGAAAAAACAATTTAGGGGCTGGGGAGATACCTTAAAACTCAAGTTTGCATGCTGCCTGCCAGCACCCAGGGGCTTAATCCATGTCACCAAATGGTCACCAGAGCTAGTACAGTAGGCAGGGAATATGCCTTGTACATGGTTGACCTGGGTTGATTCCCAGCACCCCATTTCGTTCCAAAACGTGGAGATACCACAGAAGCCAAGATGCTGGCCTAGCATGGGACAGACCTGTTCGATTCCCTGAAGCTAGACATTTCCCCAGCAGTGCCAGGAATGACCACTGAAAGCAGAATTAGGAGGAGCCCCTGACCACCAGTGGATGTGACCCAACCCTCTTCCCCTAGAAAAGGTATAGACTTAGACCTATTATCTCTTGGAGGGGCAAAAGTTGATGAGAAAAAAACCAACTTCACATACCTAAGTATTATCAAAAGAACATTTCAGATTTAATCTTTTAAAAAAATTTAATTTTGGGGTGGTGGTGTTTAGACCATACCCAGCAATGCTCAGGGACCCTATGTGGTTCTGGGGATGGAACCAGGCTCTGCTGCATGCAAACAAAGCACCCTAACCCCTGTGCTATCTCTCTGTTCCCCATTTCTCACTTTAGCAAAGAAGGAACAGTTCAAGTTCTCATACATTGCCAACAAGATTTAATGCTATCACTGGTATTAAGCGATGCTGTATATTCTACTGTGGCAAGTTCTTCCACTCTCCAAAACTTAACTTTGGACACTGTGGTTCACAAAACTGTTAACGTAAGGTTTCATGCATAAGACACTCCACATTCTCTACCAGGGTCACCTTAGTGTCCCCTCCCTTCTACCCACCCACGGTTCAGCATCCTACTGAGACCATTTGTTTCTGCTGCTTCTCGTATTTGCATTTCCCATTTCTTTGTACGTAAGGCAGATCATTCTGTATGTCCTCTCCTAACCTCACTCACCGTGCTACTCTCCAGATCCATCCACAAAGCAGTAAATTGCATTTCTTTTCTTTTGGGGAGGTGGGTGGGTACGGGAAGAAGGTTGAGCTTGTGACCAGGAGCATACCTGTCGTGCTCCAGGGACGCTGGGGTGCCAGGGATGATGTCTGGGGCTCCCACATGTTGCAGCATGTGCTCGAGTTCAAGTTCTAGATCTCTTAAGGATTCCCCCCCCCCTACTTTTCTGGAAATTAGACTAACATATGAGGGCCTGAGACTACTAGTACAGAGTAAGGCAGTTAATTGCCTTGTGCTTGGCTGACCTGGGTTCGATCTAGAGCCCTGAGCCCTGCCAAGAATGGTCCCTGAGTAGGGACCAAAATCAGAAAGATGACCCCCAAACCAAACCCCCTTACAGACACATCTTCCCCAGCTTCAGGCTAAGTGGGGTCATGCACCTAGACCTACACAGGGCTGGAGAGAGACTGACATGTAGGAACCAGGGCCAATGCCCCGCATGGCTCCCCCAAGCCATCTTTGGAAGCAGCTCTAGACCAAAGAGCTAGGAAGAGCCCCCAAATACTGCTTGGACGTGGCCTCCAAACCACACACACAAAGCGGAAAAAAATCAATGCATTTTAGACAGATTCCATGTAGTGCCCGACAGAGAGAACACCAATTTGACACATCGTTTTATTCAAATATCAGTTTGACCACACATGATCTAAGAACACTCAAGTGAACCAGCTGTTCATTGGTCTTCAGACATCATAGCCAATGAGGCCACGCTTCCCAATGATCTCGCCAACATAGAACCACATCCACACCTCTGTGGCCACCAAACCATTCAGCAAAGCTTCCTGAAAAAGAAAAAAAAGCAGTATGTCATATAAGTAGACTTGTGGGATGATTTTGCCACATGGACAAATACTGAATCATTATGCTGTAGACATGAAACCAATAACACATAGCAGTTATATATCAATAAATAAAAATACGCAGGAATATACCCATAAAAGTATAAAAGTGAAAATACTTTTCAAATGCTAGGTTCTTCTCACAATTATGTCACATTTTGCCTTTAAATCTACTTAAATTTTAAACCATGTTAACGTACTTTATATGAGAAAGCCATATACTTTCATTTGAACTGGAGCATGGATATTAAATATTACATAAAAAGCACTGAGAATGCCTTTCTTCTAAAGCTATTCTTTTCTAGGATTGAAAAAGATTCTATAAGAAATCAGTGAGCACTTGTAGTCAAATCAAACATTACTGAGGTTAACTTTGAACTTTAAATCATGGAAGGCAAGAGGTTCAGAGCATGTAAATTCTTTGAGAGCATCTTTAAAGACCTGAATTGACTTAACCCTTTCATTATTCGTTTATGAGGGACTTTATGAGCCCTAAAACAACCCACATCCTGGAAAGAGCGACACAGTTAGACAGGCATTCACGGGGAGGGATGGTTACCGGGAGGCCAGACTTGCAACAGCCTCTGTCTGGCCAAAGCAGACCTGGTGTTAAGAGAAGGCTCTTTCAGCCCTGTTGCCATCATCTGGATTCATTTATTATTTGATTTTACTCTTTTCAAGCATTAGCAGCTCCTAATTTTACAGACCAATGTTTTATTGCCCCAAAGTGAAAAATTATTCCAGTGAGCAGTTTCATTCACCTGTTGCCTAAAATAAATACCTTTCCTACAATGAAACTGGGGTCCTGAAAAACCACCAGATTTTCTAGGATGCAGGTTCTGAAACCAGCAGAAATCTACTAAGTTTTTGTAGACTGTGTTTGGATCAAGCAAGCCGACCACAAGAACAAAAACAAAAACCCAACAACAACAACAACAACAACAAAAATCCAAGTTATAATGCCTATTGTCAATGATGTCACATGATATGGTATGCTTGTGAGGTTTGGGTATTTTTAATCTTCCAGATGAGTGTTGGCTACCTAATTGTGACACAGTTCAAGAGATCTTTGTGTAGAAATGAGGAGCATTTCAAGACTACATATTTTTTTGGGAAAAAAAATAGACTGTTGAGTAGATCATTCTATCCTATGAACCAAACAGGAAAAGGGAAAAAAAAGCGCTAAAATTGCTCACTTCTTTGTTTAACATTATAGACAATGAAGACATAACGCAGCCCAATTATTTCAGGTCAGATGACAAAATTAGAAAGGTAAGTTATCTTTCTCAGGCAGTCAAGAGATAATCTCTCATTATGCTGGTTCCACCCTCACTGAAAAAATACATAGATTAATCAAGCAATCAGAACAATCCCGAGGGAAGACATTTCTGTCATGGACACACGTACGCCGCCCATAGTTACCTTCACTGTGAGATGCCTGAAGCTCCCTGTCTTAGCACTGTTGATTATTTTTTTCAAGCTTTGAATAGCTGTTGGGATCTCAGCGGGGGTTGGAGGAATCAGCTCAACCTTGGCATACTGGAGAAATGTGGCAAATCGAGGCTTCGAGTAAGTCACAGCAGCTGCAAAACAAAACAAAACAACCAGGATGAACTCACTAGAGACCCAAAGAAGCAGATGTGTGGGCTGGACACAAATATTTATTCATGCATCACATTCATTCACTGTTTGTACCAAATGTGCATTGGTGTGAAAAGTCAGAGCAGCTCCCTGGTAACAAGAGCCTTTTAAGGATGCAAAACACCTGTGCCACTGGGCGGTTCAATCAGGCAGGAGCACCGAGCACATTTGATTAAGCCCAGACTTCCCACTAGTGACCGGCTCGTACTGGTAACCTCGCCTATGCGGGGCCAATCTAGAGAACTGTAATACTACTGAAGAAAATGATGTACTTGGAATGAAGTAAGAAAATCTGGGTCACGACTAGAGTGACAGTACATCGGGCAGAGCACTTGCCTTGCACGGAGCTAACCGGAGGTCAATCCCTGGCACCCTGTCTGATCCCTTGAGCCCCGCCAGGAGTGACCCCAGAGTGCGGAGCCAGGAGTAACCCATAAGCAATGCTGGGTGTAGCTCAAGAAACAAAACTAAATTAAAACATGCACACAAAAGGAAAAAAAAGTAAATCTGGCTGGAAGAGGCGCAGAAAGGGGAGGAAAGGAGCCATGTCAGGTGGGTCTAAGAGTCTGGAAGCTGGGGAGAGACAAGGACTGAGACAGGCGACACAGTTACACAGGGGAGTAAGGAGCTCGATTCCTGGCACTGTCCCCGGAGCAGGTTCTGGGAAGCCCAGAGCATCAAGGGGCGGTACCAAAACAAAAAACAACACAAAGCATTCTGAGGCCCCGGGTTCACTTCCTGGCACAGTAGAAGGATTCAAACCTGGCACAATATTGTCAATACTCAGTTAATAATCGGTACTCAGCTTTGGTATCCTTGTCAGTAAGGGCAGGGAATCAGTGTTTTGCTAACTGAAGCACATCTGCTGCTCCTTAAAAAAAAAAAAAAAAAAAAAAAAAAAAAAAAAAAAAAAAACCACAAACCCAAACCAAACCACAATGAAACAAAACAACCTATCTGTATCTTTAAGGGCAGTCAAACTCCTAACATACTTAAGCTTAACTTCTGGAGTGATAGCAACAGCGGGCAGGGTGTTTGCCATCCCTCTCGGAGAGCCCCGCAAGCTACCCATGGCGTATTTGATATAACAAAAACAGTAACAACAAGTCTCACAATGGAGATGTTACTAGTGCCCGCTCGAGCAAATTGATGAACGGACGACAGTGCCACAGTGCTATTTATTACTTTAGTAAAAAAGATTTAACAAGCAGGAGAGGTGGGAGCCTCTGCCAGCCATTCCAGCAGCAGAAAAAGAGGCACTGTAGAAAGAGAATGAAGAGCGAGAACAGCACAAAGCATCTAGGGCTCAAGGCTTGATCACCTAAGGGTTCTCGACACCTTTCTTACAAACTACTTGGATTTTGTAATGTGCCTCTAGTGGCCAACATCCTCTGTGCTTTGCCCTGGGTTAGTTAGTTCTAAACAGAACTGCGAGTTCCAGTAAGATAGTTATCAAAAGTACAAAGTCTTGCATAATAGCCAGTGAAGAGTCTCAAAAATCACCGTCAAATAGTGAAAACTCAGGTGGTTACCAGAGAGTGAGGGGGGCAGAGGGAGGGAGGTGGAGGGGGGCCCTCTTGCCAGTGGGGCTGTTGACAATCACAAAGATGTGAAGCTAAACCCCATATAACATGATATATATTATAAACCAATGATCAGCCAATGGGGAATGAAAGATAGCATGGAAAAAATATTATGGCCAATACACAGATCACCTGACTTTTTTTTGGGGCTGCGGTGGTGTGTGTGTGTGTGTGTGTGTGAGAGAGAGAGAGAGAGAGAGAGAGAGAGAGAGAGACTGAGACTCAGTGGTGCTCAGGGATTAACCTGGCTCTGCAATCAGGAATTGCTCCTGGGGGTGCATTCCCCACATGATGGGGACAACCTGGCTCAGTCGAGAACAATCACAGGTGCATGCATAAGTATGTGTTAAGACACACACACTCTCTGCACACTGATATGGTACACAGAAGGCAACATAGCCAGTGACCAGGTGTTAGTGTCAAAACACCATGTCTAGTGGCAGGAAGTCTTGGACAAATGGTGGAATCTAAGACCATGGCAGGAGAAATAGCAGGTAAGTCTAAGTTATCTCATAGCTAGAAATTTAAGGGAGAACATCAGAGGTGCAAAGTCAAAAAGCTCTCAGTGGCCAAGGCAGGTAGAATTCAATCAAGAAAAATTAACAACACTTAGAGGTGGCAGGGATAAAAAATAAATGTACAAGTGAGTCCACACAATAAATAACTGAATCAACAGGAAGGAGATGAAGGTGTGTAGATATTCCCTCCTTCCTAGGAGCCTCAAAGTACAGAAATTACGGAAAGTGGAATCAAACAGAAAGTGGAAAATAGGTCTACCGTGGGGAAACCCGGGGATACCATCTAACCAAGTGATGAAGTTCTCACTAGGACACCACCTAAATTCTGTACATACAATCCCGTATTAGGTAAGGGCACTGCCATTCTGAAACAGGCCTTCTCAAAACTCCAGTTCCTGCTGAATCGTGGGGAAAACAGACACATCCAGATCAGGGAACGAACAGCTTTACAAGGGCATCCAGACAGATCCCACAGAGATACAGGTGAAGGAAGGCTGGAAACCGGCCCACAGCACACTGGGAGGACTGGTCCCTACCTGGTGAACCCCAAAGCATGCCTCAAATTCAGTGAAGAGGAGGTTAACAAGAAAAGAAATGATCCTTCTTGGGAAGTCCGATGACAAAATTATTTCTAGGGTTGGGAATGTGACTTAGTGATAAGATACATCCATCTCACGTGTGAGGTCTTGGGTCTGTCCTTGGCAGTCCCCAAACAAAAAAATCCTCATCTTTATTTCTGTAAGATTTTTCTTGTATGCAGGGCCAGGGAATCAACAGATGCAGCTCATGATTTCACATTTATATTTGCTATAAATGTGAGTTGTATTATAAAGCAAAATACATTTCTATTTTTTCATTGAGGTCTCAGTTGAGTTCTACTTCTGAAAAGGTGACCACCACACTCAAAATATTCATCATCCAAAAGATGTGAGAGCCACAACAGGGTGATAATCTACTTGATTGAAAAAAAAAAAAAAAGGTGGGTGGGACTGGAGACGTAGTACAGGGGTAGGGTACTTGCCTTGCACATGGTCCATCTGGGTTCAACCCCCAGCATCCCATACAGTCCCCAGAGCACTGCCAGGAGTAACTCTTGAGTGTAGAGCCAGGAGTAAGCCCTAAGCACTGGGCCAGGTGTGGTCCAGAAATCAAAACCAAAACTTGGCTCAAATCATCCAACGGATGACAACGATATTTATTCTTTTTACTTACATCAAAACTTGAGTACTTTCCTAACGTATGTTGATGATTTTAGTATTTGCTGCGGAATCAAATTCTTTGGGAAATTATAAACTGATAGACTAGAGTTCTGAGAAAGTAGAATTAAGTTTAAAGTTTTTTTTTTCTGGGGGGGGGTTGGGTAACATCCAGTGATGCTCAGGAGTTATTCCTGGTTCTGTGCAGGGGGAGGGGCGGGGAGTTGCATGGGATGCTGGGGATAGAACCTGGCTCCTCTGCGCGCAAGGCCAAGTACCGACTGTTCTATTGCTCCGACCCGAATCAAGTACTTCTTGTATCTGATACTCTGGTAACCTTTAATAACTCATTGTTTAGCTATTGATGCAGGCGGCTGCAGCCGCACCCCTGGTTCGAATCCCTGCACCACGTAAGGCCCCCGTGTACCGCCAGGGGTCACTCCCGAGCACGGAGCCAGTCGCAGTCCCTGAACACCGCCCGGTGCGCTCCCCCACCCCATCCTTTCCAATCCCCCTTCACGCTGCGATTCCTGCCAAAGCCTTAAATAAAGGCCAAGCCTACTCGCCCCAGAACTCTGCATCCCCAGCGAAGACGCTGCCGGGCGGGTCATGGGGCCTTTCAGAAATGTCACGAACAGTTTGGCGGCCCAGCAGACCACCGAAAGGCAGTCACTGCCCGGGCCGACTCGGGGCAGAAGCACAGCGTGGTCTCGCGGGGCGGCTCTGGCTTCCCCCTCCCCCTTTCCCCAAACGGATTGAAACAAACAGCACCGAGCGGGGGGATAACACTGGTCGCCGTGGAGGGCGTCCCCCTCCTTTCCATGCTTCCGGGGGCAGGGTCACGCGCCCCTGAAGGTCAGGCTCACCTCCAGCCGCCCTCCCGGGGCAGGGGGCGGGAGGCGGGATGGGAAGACACAGGGCCCGGCTCGGGGGTCGCCCGCTTTCCGAGCAGCTCCAGGGACCTCCCCGAGTCAGAGGCTGCGCTCCGGGCCCCCGTCACCGCGGGGAGGATGCACCACCTCCCGGGAGGACGGAGAGGCCCAGGGCAGGCCAGGTCAGCCTCCGCCGGCCTCCCGCTCGCCCCCGCCGCGCCCGCCCTCCCCGAGGCCCTCCCGCGCGCTCCGCTCACCGCTGATGAGCGCCGGGGCCTTCTCCGTGAGGTTGCGCACGAACTGGGCCATGGTGCCAGCTCGGAGCCTCCGTCGCCCAGCTCGGCCGGCTGAAAGTCACCCCCGGAAGGACCCTCCGCAGGACCCCGGGCCGCGGGCAAGGTCAGGCCTCCTCTATCCGCGCCTGCTCCAATTTTTTTTCGAGGTCTTCCCATATTTCCAGCAACCCTTGTGTCTTTTGTAGTCACATAGCTCCCTGCAGTCACCGAGGAGAGAGTGGATATGAAGAGGTGGTCTCAGAGGACACAGAGGGGGCTGTGGGTGTCCACAGAGAAACAGGCAGTTCTCCGGGCAGCCCCACGGCCGCCCGCGAGGCCAGCGCTTGAGAGCCGAGGCGCATGCGCCAGAGCCTCCTGCGCAGTTTGCTGCCGTGCAGACCTCCAAGTTTTTGGCGTCGGTCCCGGGAGAACCTGGGTCGGTCTGGGCTCTGACTTCTTTGAGATTTTTCTAGGCAAACACAATCGTCTGCTAAAGACAGAGCCTATTCTAGGATAGACGTGTCAAGTGAAGGACAGGGCGGTGCCTCACCTGTCTCTGCCCTTTGCCCCTCTCTCGCTGATCGTTTGTAATCCCTGGTTCTCCCGCGTCCTGGATCAGGACTATTCTCCCAACTCCTTCACGATCCACAGGACCCCGTGCATTTATGAAGCGCGAAATCACATTTCCTGGGGGGCTCCGCTCTGCCAGGCTTTTTGGGATTTAAAGAAAGCGGGCTTAACCCTCAGAATTGATCAGTGACCGTAAGTGTAGTAGTTGAGCTGTGATAAAAAGAGGTGGCCGTGTAAACTCAGAGAAAGGACAGCAGCATCTTTTGTCGTGACTGTAGTTTTGTGGATAGTTTTAGAGGAGATTCGTGTAACAACACATACATTAGAGTTGAAATCACGTTTTAATATCACCGGGAGAAAAGATAATGATATTTGATAAAGGAAAACAGTAACGTAACTTGGGGAAGCCCAAAGAAGTCATACTAGTGAGGCGATTATAGAGGAAGAAAGAAAATTTGAGTTAGATTAAGAAATGTAGAGCACGTTTCATTTAGGAGTGATTTAGCTCTTCAGGGTTACTGAGACAGGAATTCAAGAATGAGAAAGTTTTGTTTTTTGTTTTGAGGCCACACTTGCAATGCTTAGGAGTCACTCCTGGTTCTGCACTCAGGAATTACTCCTGGCGCTGCTCAGGGGACCATCTGGGGTGTCGGGGATTGCACTCCTGCTGGCAAGTGCTCTTTGGGCTGTACTATCTCTCCTGCCCTAAGAATGAGAAAATTTATTTAGCAATATGCAAATTTAGTAAAAAAAACATTGAAAAGAGGATAGAAGCTAGAATGAGTGAATGAAACTGTGACTGCAAATGACTATAGGTGAGAAAAACAAATAGAATTTGGGAATTTCAGGGAGAGATTAAAGAGCAGGGGGGATGACAAGCAATATCTCTTATGTGGCAGGGAAGAAAGTTGGAGGGATCAATTTTGGAACAAAGAAGACTGTGAAAGATGGAATGAGGGGAGCAGTTGAAAAGCCATTTGTGTTGGGGGCTGGAGCAATAGTACAGCGGGTAGGGCGTTTGCCTTGCACACGGCTGACCTGGGTTCGATTCCCAGCCTGGAGTAATTCCTGAGTGCAAAGCCAGGAGTAACCCCTGTGCATTGCCAGGTGTGACCCAAAAAGCAAAAAAAAAAAAAAAAAAAAAAAGAGAAATCATTTGTGTGTGTGTGTTGGGGAGGGTGGGGAGTTGAGGAGCAGTGTTCAGGGCTACTCTTGGCTGGTGGCCAGATATCACTCCCAGCAGTACTCAGGAGACCATGCGGTATCAGGGATCAAATTCAGCTTCCTGAATGCTTAGCATATATTCCAGCTTCTAAAACTGGAAATTATTTTTGTTTTTGGGTCACACCCAGCAATATTCAGGATTTACCCCTGGCTCTGAGTTCAGGAATACTTCTGGTGACTTGGGGGACCATATGGGAGGATGCTGGAGATTGAGCCCAGGTCTGCCGTGTGTACAAGGAAAATGCCCCTACCTGCTGTACTGCTGCTCTGACTCCTTAACAAAGGAAATCCTTTAATCCCTGTTCCCAGTGGAGTAAAAGGGGAGGTTTACCCTTCCCAGCATGAAGGGTAAATGGGAGGGTGGGAGAGAATTTAAGGCACTTCAAGCTAGAATAGCAGGCTGGGGAGATGGTATAGGGGCAGTAGGGGCTAGGTCAGAGGCCTGACATGCACTTTACCTGAGCTCATCCCTGGCATCACATGTGACCTTCTAAGCACCACTAGAGTGGTCTTGCTGGTCCTTGCCCTCACAGAACCCAAGCAGCACCACATCCATGGGGTCTGGTCTATTGGCTGACTATTGCTAGGAGTGGCCCCCACACCTAGTACCATTTTGGAGCCACCCACCCCCACCAACCACCCCCAACCAAAATAAGACCAGCATGGACTATTGGTGTTAAGGACACAAGGAAAGGTTATTTGGCAGTAGTTTGTGGCTGTACCACAAAAAGATGGGTCATTTCCACTCTTGATTGCCCCTCCTTTCCTTCTGTTTTGCTGTGATGCCTCAGGCTGGGCAGGAGGGGCTCATGCATCTGGATTCATCGCCAGAATTATCCAGTAGGGCACGTTGCTTGGGCTGCACTGGCCTATCAGGTGCTGCTGGGGGTTGAAGTCAAAGCCTCATGTCTGCAAGGCAGATGCTCTACCATTGAGTTAACCCTGGTCCCCAGAAAGTGGTTGTTTTTGTTGTTTAGATACTGGAATCAGGGCCAGAGCGATTGTACAGTGGGTATGTGCCTTACATGTGGCTGGCCTGGGTTTGGTCTCCGGCATTCCATATGGCATATGGTCCCCCGAGCACTGCCAGGAATAATTCCTGAGTGCAGAGCAGGAGTAACCCCTGAGCATCGCTGGGTGTGACTGAAAAAGCCAAATAAAACAGAAAAACCGGAATCAAGAGGAATGGTTGGGTCCAATTTAGACTGAGATTCTGCAGGGAGGAGGTATGTAAAGGCCCAAGAGAGAAGCATGATGTGGGTTCAATCCCTGGCATCTCACGACCCTCTTCCCCCCAGAACTACAATAAAAAAATGCACAGAGGTATAGACTGTATAGGGAAAAGTGATGACAAATGCAAACTAGAAAAAGAGTATGCCCTGAAGCTCACCCGAGAACCCCAGGGTTCTGAAGCCTGGTTAGGACACACACATTTTATACTAAAAAAAAAAAAAATACACACACACACACACACACACACACACACACACACACGAAGGCCAGAGTCCTGCCATTTTCAGAGGGATTTCTTTTTAATTCCCCTGAGTTACAAAGTTATTCATTATCAAATTTCAGGCATTCAGAGGGATGTCTGGAACTGCCTCTCCTTTCTTCCTTTCCTTTTTTGCAGTACCAGGGATTGAACCCAGGAACACATATGGGAAACACACGCCCCCTCACGTAGCTGCATCTCAGGCGCCTGCCACTAGTTCATACTGTAAAATAAAGGAAGTGACGACAAAGGCTTTATTCAGGTGGTCATTTATTAAATACAAGCTTTTGAACAGACACCCCCAGGCAAGTCTGATGAGAAGTCACCTTCCTGGAATGTTTCAAAATAGTTACTGTTGATCAAGTTTAATTCAGTTCACCTCTTAGTGATTTGGTTCTTGGTTTTCTGGTTCTTTCCCTCTTGAGCAGTTAGAGCCTGGGCATTGTTTCCTCACGTGACTTCCACGGACTTGTAAAGGCACCCAGCAGACTTAAGCTCTGTGCGCCGCTGCCTAGCAACCAGCATCAAATCAAGTCATGAAGCTTTTGTTGAGTGAGATACCAAATAGCAACGGGCACCTTCCCCTGCACAGCCAAAAACCTTTCAAGTGTCTTTCAGTTTTTACATAGCCATTAAATTAAAAAAAAAAAAAGAAAAAAAGAAAAGTCAAACCACAAACTCAGATTTGCCTGACCAAACTTAACTTAATTTTCTAAGCTTAGTATTACCCTCTTGGTAGGGCCTATCAGAGCTGCTTCGTCTTCTTTTTCCTGTCACACTCCAGCACAGCCAACACAGTTTGCTCTGAAAGCTGTTGAACTGCTTCCGAATTCCAGACAAGGAAACACTTCTTGAAGCTTCGAAGAAGTGCAGACTGTAATTGTGCTGTATCACGATGCAAGTCCCATTTTGGGGGGAGCCTCTTAGAACTACTTCAAGGAGAGGGAAAAAATAAAAGGCACAGAGGACACTTGGTTTTGTGACCAGTGGTGGCCTAACGCTACACAATCGCCTTTGTGATGGGTGGAAGATGTCCAGCAGCACGAATGGTGCCATTTGTAAAAAGTTCCAGGAAAGGAGCTTGAAACACAAAAGAGCGGTTTGAAAAGACTTACAGTCCAGGGACTAAGTCCAGAACACAGAGACACTAGAGGCAGCGTCGAGGTTGCTGATGGGAAAGCTGCTGGGAGCAGCGGCCTCCCGAGGTTTTGTGTCCACTCCCCTCCAACTGTCTCCTCGAAAACTCGGGTCCTTGTCCCCGTCCCGTTCCAGCCCCACACCCCCCTTCTCTACAAAATGAAAACACCCTGTTAGATTAAGTTCATAAGGTAAATGCAAGTAGGTGGGAGGTTTATTTTATATACAGTTCATTATTCGAAGTAGAGGAGGGTAATAAATATGAAAACGAAGCTCAGTGTAAGAAAACAGTTTCTATTAAACCACACGGTCCAGGCCCAGGGAGCGCACGGAATTAATTTCGGACATTCTGCTGTCTGCCAAGGTCGCAGCCTTCCTTTTTGACCAGCCCAGTGACAGGCGAGAAACATCGACTTCATAGCGAGTGTGGGCTACCCTGATTTGGGGTTTTTCAATAGACACCATCCAAATCAAAGGTTCCCTTATAGCAACAAATAGGGGGCAGCCAGACAGCTACCATCTCTGGGGCCATGATGGATCATGGGCTCCACATGAAGCCCTGACCCATCTTCTACACTGATCTGCATTTGTTGTTTATGAAATCTTCCGGCTTTGGGTGGTAAAATGGCTTGTGGACCCGGCTGTGCTGAGTCCGACTTTGCTAATGGATGACCTGAGGCTGAGTTAGAAATCACACTTGGAAATGGTAAGCCCAAACGAACAAGAGCTCTATCGTTCTGGAGTCTCAGGATTCAGTCTCGAATGTTAGTAAACACCACACTGCCTACAACTGACAGTGACCGAAATAAAATGGAGCACATGGCATGCCTGCGCTCTGCTCAGTGTGTGGACACACTAAGATACACCACTGATACTAGGTTTTATTTATTTTTTTTTTAAGTTACTGTAACATTTTTCATGGTTATGCTATTTGTTGACTAACTCTTCTACCAAAGTCTAATCCTTGTAGCAGAGATTCCATAAAAAAATGGGCCCAAGAACATCCCCTATTTATTTGCCTCAAAATTTGTTGACTCAGGTTTTTGAATCAAGTCCATCTACTAATCCCCCTAAATATCCTACAGGGGTGAGTTTTCTGTGTTCTGGACACCACAGGGGAGTGGCTGGACCCTGAAGTTCAGGACTAATACAATATTCAGAGTTACAAGGTAATACAGTAAGAGCTATCAACAAACATTCCCCTAAGACTCCTTTTTTTTTTTTTCCCATTTCATTTATCACCTTACTCAAAAGACTACTCCAATGTCAAAGTATCTTTTCTGTAAGGTCATTCATGGACATTACAAAGCATTAAGGAGGCAAAGGACTAACGCTGCGGCCATGAGGAGTAGCGAATGCCTCTGTAATGAGTGGTTCTGACAGGGTCAGAGCTGTTACAGGACATCGCATACTTACAAGCAATGCTCACCAATGATGTCTGAGCAGTTCTTGGAAGAGAAATAGTAACAGGAAGTTTTAATAGTGGGATTTAATATAAATTAAGGTAGGAGAAGGAAGAAGAGAACAGAGGGTAAAAAATTAGTGATGATTCTAACTTGGTGATGTTGTAGTATCACTTCCTGTAAGCTGGGAGAGCACTGTCAAGTTCTCAGGAATCTAATTATCGTAATTTGAGCAAAAGCAGTTCTCTAATACAGTCAAGAAAGGAAGGAAGGAAGGGAGGAAGGAAGGAAGGAAAGAAAGAAAGAAAGAAAAGAAGGAAGGAAGGAAGAAAGGAAGAAAGAAAGGAGAGAGAAAGGAAGGAGAGAGAATGGAAGAAAGACAAGGAAGGAAGGAAGGAAGGAAGGAAGGAAGAAGGAAGGAAGGAAGGAAGGAAGGAAGGAAAGAAGGAGGGAAGGAGGGAGGGAGGGAGGGAGGGAGGGAAGGAAGGAAGGAAGGAAGGAAGGAAAGAAGGAAGGAAGGAAGGAAGGAAGGAAGGAAGGAAGGAGGGAAGGAAGGAAGGAAGGAAGGAGGGAGGAAAGAAGGGAAGAAAGAAGGAAAGCAAACAGAACCAGAAAGTGAGAACTGCAAGTGCTTATCTACACGCTGGGGTTGGTGAGGTTGGTCTGGTTCACAGTATTTATTCAAGTCGCTCCTTCTGTTGCTTCCTCTCGGCAAGCCACCTTTGGATTTTTTCTTTTAGTTCTGTGTTTGGCCGGATCTGGTCCATGGTGAGGGGACTACGATTAAAGGGATCTGTTTGGTCACTAGGACAGAGAGAGAAAGGAAAAGGGTTTTTTACTTCCATAAACCCTAACATCCTCAGCCCAAACACAAACACCTGGACATTCTTGGAGATGGAAATGATGGGCGGTTGATTTCACTGCCAGGGATAAGCCCAGGGCATCACACATGTAAGACTAGAATGTATTTATTCTATCACTGAATGACAAACTAGCCCCTCTGCCCCCCCCACTTTAGCTTCTTTAACTCACCTACCTTTCGTTTGTTTTGCTTTTTTGGGCCCTACCTAGCTGTGCTCAGAGCTTACTCCTAGCACTGTTCAGGGAACCATATTTAGTGCCAGGAATAAAACCCTGGGAAGCTGCATGCAAGGCAAGTAGTGCCTCACCCCTGCTTCCTCTCTCCAGCTCCTGGTCCTTATAGGATTCTTTTTTTTTTTGTTTGTTTGTTTTTTGGGTCACATCTGGCAATGCTCAGGGGTTCCTCCTGGCTCAGCACTCAGGAATTACCCCTGGCGGTGCTCAGGGGACCATATGGGATGCTGGGATTTGAACCCGGGTTGGCCGCGTGCAAGGCAAACGCCCCACCCGCTGTGCTATCACTCCAGCCCCCCCTTATAGGATTCTTATAGGGTCCTTAGGTCCCTAACAGTTAAGTGCAGACCTTTATCCAGATGCCTCTCCAACTGACCGGCAAACTGATGATACTCCTGGGGTGCAGAGGCCTGGCTCGGGGGTCTGGAGCGCACTGTGCACCTACCTGAGCAAATGCCTGGCAATGGTGGAGCGATCCACAGTGACCCTGGAGGACGGCAGCACCACAGGGTCACACATGAGCGTGCTCATGATGGGGTCCAGGAACTCGTCGCACGCGTCTGCGTAGGTCTCCTCTTCCTGCTGCTGGAGGTCGGCTAGAGACTGAGCACAGACACGCGAGTCACCCCCGCTCCTCAGAGCACGACCACCTTCACCTGCCCTCCTGGGAGGCGGGGGGTTGGGGCTAGCCCCAGCTCTGAGCTCAGGAGTGGCCCCTGGCAAGGTTCAGGGGACTTTCTGAAGTGCTGGGGAGAGAAGCGGGGTCACACCTGCAAGCCAAGGACCTCGCCCCTGTACTTTCTCTTGGGCACCCTAGACCTTGATCTCAGAAAGTGAAGTGACAAAACTCGCTTATGGTCTCCAAGGCAGCAGAGCAAGCTTAGCGCCAGCTCCATCTCGGCAACCTGTCTGGCTCCGCAGGTTGAACACAGGTTGAGATCTGAACACTGATCTCATGTGTTTGTCTTGATGCCTCTTTGCTTGCTTACTCCCACTGTGGAGAAGCCTGTGTTCTCTCTCGAACACATACTTCTCCCCCCTCTCTCCTTTCCTCTCATCTTTCTAAATATGTTTTAATAAAAACTGGGCCAAATTGATGCTGGGAACATTGGTGATGGAGAATGAGCACCGGTGGCGGGATGGGTACTTGATCATTGTATTCATGGTGATTCGTTTAAAAAAATAAAATAAAAAAATAAATAAACAACCAAAATCTGGGCTGGAGCAATAGTACAGTGGTTAGGGCATTTGCCGACCTGGGTTCGATCCCTGGCATCCCGTATCACCCCCTGAGCACCTCCAGGAGTAACTGCTGAGTGCAGAGCCAGGAGTAGCCCCTTGAGCATCACTGAGTGTGACCCAAAAAAGAAAAGAAAAAAAAAAAGAGTGAACGGAATCTGGCGATACTCAGGGATTTATCCTGCTCTGCACTCAGGATTACTCCTGGCAGGCTCTGGGGACAATATGAGGGGGCTGGGGACAGAACCTGGGGTCACTGTGTGCAAGGCAAGAGTTTTACTTGCTGTACTATCTTCCCAACCCCTATCCACACATTTTAAAAATGAGAACACTGTGCCAAAGGCTGTGGGTAAGGAGTGGGGAAAAATGGGTGAAGAGATTCAAAAGATAAAAAGGAAAACAAGGCCAAGGTGAGAATTCCAAGGACAAGCATGCATCCTTTGCATTTCAGCTTTGCATGCTGGAACCCCAGGTTCAACCCTTGTTACAAGGTCCCAAAGCACTGCATTGTTCGATATGACTCAAAAAAAGGGGGAAAAATTACAGTATTGTATTCAGTTAATCACTGTGGTTGGTGTATGGTAGCTCCACGAGCAAATATTAAGAAGAAGGAAGGACCCCACAGTCTGAAAGCTGCCCCTCTGGTATTAGTGTCTCTATACTGAGACTGTCACCGAGTCAGCCCCCAAAGAACCGAGAGTCATGAAGGAATCAAATGTCAAAGCCACTTTCATTTTTTGTTTTCTTGAAGTCACTTTTAAATTCTGGTACCTGTTTGTACCTAAAACCAGAAACTGTTTTTCGTACAGGAACTGCCTGAGTGACTCTATAATTATGCAAATGCGAACCCTGCCACCCCCAGATCCTTCCCAACTGTGACATTTACAGCGGGTCTGTTATCAAGATTTTTCCCTTTCTCGGTTCTTCAGTGCTGGGGATCAAACCCAGGTCTCATGCGTGCCAGGAAGGTGCTTCATCGATGAGCCACTGGTAGTGTTCAACATCAATAAATATGTCTCTCCTCAGACGAAAAGAACATGGCACTTCTAATGTCTGAACTGACCGGGAAGAATCAATTACCTTTTTGCTTCTTTTTGGTTTTGGGACAGTGCTTGGGGGGCTATTCTTACCTTTGCCTGGGCTTTGCTCCCAGGGGTGCTCAGGGGATCATGCTGAGGAGTGAACCCTGGCCTCCTGCATGCAAACCCTTTGAACTCTCTGCTTTGCCGCTTTATATTTTTCAAGCAATGTTTTTTCCCACTTAGGAAATTGACTTTTTGTTTGTTTCTGGGTCACACCCAGCAGTGCTCAGGGATCACTCCTGGTAGGGCTCGGGGGACTACTAGGATACCGGGGATCAAACCCAGGTTGGCTTTTGCAAGGCAAGCGCCTCAGCCACTGTCCTCTCTAGTCCCCTTAACAAGTTAGTTTTCCTTTTGCTCACCTTGATTCTTTCTGCTAAGTTGCTGAACGCCACAATCATATTCCCCGGCTTATTTATCTTCTTCAGGACTCGAACTGTCTGTGCGAACAGGGTCGGGGAATAGGAGCGTCCATCCTTGGGCACAGTTGCACAGAAGTTCTCCTCATCCCTAAAGAGAAACTGAGCATCAGAGCAGGTCCATGAGGGAGCAAGAGTGACCAAGTTTCCTATCATTTGCCATAAATGACTTTTTCTTTTTTTGGATGAAAAGAAAACCCCAAAAATCCAAGAAACACCTAGGCTTCCTATAGATGGTCATGGCCTAATAAAAATGGAGTTACTCCATTCGTGTTCTTTTGGTACTGTATGGTATCTTCTAATATTTAGGCAGGAAGTCTACCAAGTATCCTGCAGCCCTCAAATATTGCTGCTTGGGGGCCGGAGCAGTAGTACGGTGGGCCTTGCTGGCCTGGATTCGATCCTGGCACCCCATATGATCTGCTGAGCCCACCAGAAGTGAGCCGTGAGCACTGCCAAGTGTGGCTCAAAAACACAACATAAAACAAAAACCAAACCCCCAAACCTCCAAAAACCCAAAAAAGGATCACTGCTTTTCTAAGCAGTGGTACAGTGACATTGATCTGCTTATTCACAGAGCTGAAGGCAGACAGTTGGAAACTCTGAACACCGGCCCACAGGTCCCGAAATCACATCATTAAACTACAGAAGATTCCTTCACAATAAGAAAGAACTCTTGTTTGGTTTGTTTTGTTTTCTTTCCACCTAATTACCAACCACCCATTCCCTTACCAAAGCCCTGGACAAGAAAATCCCCCTGCTCCCCCAACTCCCTTGCCCGATGCGGCCTGCCCGCTGTTCAACATGGGTACCCGAGATTCAGGTAGATGGTGCAGATATCCGACACGAGCTGCTGGGGTTTGAAGTCAAATTCACTGAAGTCCTTGACCTTGAGGGCCCCCATTTTGGGCCCAACTAGGTGCTGGAGGAAGTAGTTTAGCATGGAGATGATGCGCTCGGCCAGGAAGGGGTGCACGAAGAGGGACTTGATCTCTGGACAAAAGGCCAGTGTGCAATCCGTTAGCAAGCAAAAGCAAGTACAACAGAACAACTGCCCAGGAGGGAACACCGCTAATATGTGGCGCCTGTTTCCTGGCTACCATTACATACATGCATCTTTAGAAAGCAGATGATTGTGATGAAAACATTCTCTCCACTGATTCTCTTCACTACACCACGAACATCTCCCCAATTTAAGAAGTCTGCTTCGATGCCACCAACAATATTGACCACGATCCCACGTGGTTATTTATTTGTAGAAGTGCTGGGGATTGAACCCAGGGCCTCACATACAAGGCATGTGCTTAAGCATCGAGTAACATCCCTGAACTCTATGTACTAATTCAATTAATCAAGATAAAGTCAGTTTTTCGCACCAGGTATATCCTATCACTTGTATCACTTGTCTTCCCATTGATCTTCGATTTGCTCGAGTGGGCGCCAGTAACGTCTCCATTTGGCCCTGTTTCGTGCTAGTGTACCCCAATGATATCTGCTCGCTCCAGAACAGGAAGAGCCTCAAATCGTTCATTCAGGGTTTTAAAGATATCTATCTATATATCCATCCATAGCTATATCCTAAGTGTTCTATAGTTACAAATGGCTAGTATGGGAAAGCCCATTTATAGACTATTTAAATCCTAGGCTCTGGAGAACATACTGAGCACACCCTGGCCTGCAGGATGCTTGGGTTGGACCCCTGGCACAGCATGGTGCCCTGAGCATCACTGGGAACAATCCCCCGAGCACAGAGCTGGGAGCAGCCCCCAAGCACTGTCCTCCCCCAAGTACCTAAATCATAGCGAGTTCTAAATGATGGCAATGACTTACCCCCTTTTAATTTAAATTATTAAAAGAAACTAATATGGTGCTGTGGGTCAAGCCCAGGTGCCCCACACAGAGCCCCTTGAAGCCCCTCTCCAGCCCCTATAACCTTTTCTTATTTTTGGTCTCCCAAGTGATGCTCGTGAGGCCTGTGGACCCCGTCATTCTCTGCTACCTGGGCTGGCCCGAGGACAGAGGCTGCTCAGACTAGCCACATTTGACATATCTGTGCAAGGGGCCGCTGAACTGAACAGTGACTGCCACATTTATTCAGAATTAATGTTTTATTTTGGGCTGCTGGGGGTCCCCCAAAAGGTCTCACACCTTCCAGTGAACATTTTCTGATCATCCCTCCTTCACTTGATTCTGCATGTGGCTAACTTGCCCTCCGGATGGGCAGCTGTGTGAGGATGCCCTGTGTCCAGACCCTCAGGGGCTGACCACAGCCGCTTTGGACATGCAGTGCCCTGGACTCTTACCTGATGTGAGAAAGGCAAGGGTGCCGATGGTTTCATTGGACATGATGTTATGGAAACGGGCCAGCTGTCCAAACATCTGCAGGCCGGCCTCCTTCTCCCGGCGGGCTTCTGGCGTGAGGCTATCCCACTCGCCACGGTCCTTCTCAATCTGCTGAATCTTTATCTTGCTCAAATACTGCAGAAATCAGAGCAGGGTTGTGGCCAGGGAAGAAAGGGAGGCTGATGTTGAAGAGGGCCAATTTCCAACCTAGTGCACTAGGCTGGGAAATCCCAAGAGTTGGGGAAGAGCCTCGAGCCTTGGTTCCTCTGCTTACAGGGAAAGCTTCAAGAGAAACTGAGGCCAAGGACAGGGATGGAGAGTGTGCTGGGACTCCGGGTGCCGGTTTTCCCGGCACCACATAAGTCCCCTGAACAGTGCTGGGAATGACCCCCTCATTAAAAACAAAAAAGAAAAGAAATTGTGAGGGACCATGGAAACAGCGTAGGAAAGCCCAAGTTTTTTTGGTTTTGGGCCACACCGGCGGGGCTCAGGGATCAATCCTGAGTGGGCCGCGTGCGAGGGAAGCGCCCTCCCAGCTGCACTCTGGCTTGAGCCCTGGAACTCGAGGGTCTTTCTGTTGCATGCTCCTGCTGAGAAGGGCCAGTTTGTTCTATGATTGTTTTGTTTTCTAAGAAAACCTATCTAAAACCCTAAAAGAATCTGATTAGATTTCAGAGGCAGTAGAGAGAGGGATATTGGTTTTAGAGTCCTTCTATAGAAAAAAAGAAAATCCTAGGTCAGAGATTGTTTTCCAAGGGGTTGGGCAAACAGTACAGTGGGTGGAGCATTTTGCCTTGCATGTGGCTAACCTGGGTTCTATCCCCAGCACCGCACATACCTGGAGTAACCCTTGTGCACCGCACCAGGAAGAAGCCTTGAGCATGGTTGAGTGTGGCCCCAAATCAAAACCAAACAAGTGATTAAAAAAAAAAATCAGGGGCTGGAGTGATAGCACAGCGGGTAGGGCATTTGCCTTGCAAGCGGCTGACCCAGGTTTGAGTCCCAGCATCCCATATGGCCCCCTGAGCACTGCCAGGGGTAATTCCTGAGTGCAGAGCCAGGAGTAACCCCTGTGCATTGCTGGGTGTGACTCCAAAAAAAGCAACAACAAAAAAAATCAAGTCTTGAAGAGGGCTAGAGAATCATTGCCAAGGAAGCCCCTGTCACTGACAGGCTGGGGTAGAAGTTACGAGTCCCTGAGGAAAAAAGCAAGATCCTCCTGCCATGTGCCTGCATTTGGCCTCATCACACTTTCTCCTCCACCCGTCATGAAGTACACCCTGGTCCATGGAACCCGCACACGGGTTTCTGGAGCCCAAGGCCTGTGGCGTCAGGATAAGTACTAGAGCAGTAGATCCCTCCCGTCTGCTTAAAAGACTAAAATAAGAAAAACGAAAAAATGTTTGCACGAAGGATGATTTGGTGACACCACTTTTTCTCTGTTTACCTGTATGGCTTCATCCAAGAGGAAGACGGCATCATTCATTAGCAGGTTGAGAAAGCGGAGGAAAAGTGGGGGGTTCATGGCTTCTAAGTTCTTCGAGGCATAGTCTGCTAAATCCTGTATGTCACAGACCAAAAGGGAAGCAATCACCACCCTGGTGGTTCAGGAACCCAGCTTTGGTGCCCCCTGAGCCCTCTCACCTTAATACTCTCTCGATAGGGATCCGTTCCCCACATATACCTCAGGATAGGGTACATGGGGCGGCGATAATTAAACTTCTGTTCAAACTGATGCGGGTCTCCTGGAGTGAGGGGAGTGAGGGGAGAACCAACAAAGATGGCGCCATTAGACACAGGGAGCTTTGACCAAAGCTGAGTGTGGGGACAAGCCTACAGGGGGGTTTTCACAGCCTCCAGCCAAGCCTTCCCTTGTTTCCTTGCTGACAGGCTAAGAGCAGACAGATGTGAAGCTGTCCTCACAGAGAAGGACATGGACCGTGTGTCCAATAAAAGCCCCCGGATGGGCCAGAGCAATAGTACAGCGGGAGGGCCGTTGCCTTGCATGCAGCCAAGCTGGGTTCAATCCCTGGCACCCCATACAGTCCCCTGAGCCCGCCAGAAGTAATCCTAAGCACAGAGCTAGGAATAAGTCCTGAGCACTGCCAGATGTGGCCCCCAAACAAACATCCACTGGAGGGCTGGGGAGAGCTTTAAGGGCCAAGCACATGCCTACCCGTGGGAGCCCTTGGCCTGATCCCTGGCACCACAGGGTTCCCTGAACATGCTGCCAGTCCCCTCCACGATCATGCCACGAGGAGCGATTCCATACCAGGCCACAGAGTCAGGACTGAGCCCTGAGCTCCACAAGTGTGTTCCCTCCAAATCAAAACAATGACAACAACGACAAAACGCACACAGACGAGCTGAAAATGGCAAGTCGGTACTGCTTTTGCCATGCCAAACCCGGCCCTGACTCTGCGGGCTGTGGCATGTAAAAGGGAAAGAACAGGGGCCTGAGCTAGGAGGGCGGGGCTCCTGCCACTGATGCAAGGTGCTTCACCATTTAAACCTGCACGGAATAACAAAGGAAGTGTAATGGATTGTTTTGGGAGATAATTTCAGCCATTTGTTGTGCTGTTGCTTCTTTTTGTTTATTTTGGGGTCACACCAACTGTACTTGGGGCTTACATCTGGCTCTATACTTAGGGATCACTCCTGGCTGAGTTTGGGGTACCATATGTGGTATAAGGTACTAAGCTGGAAGCACCTTATCCCTGTACTCTCTCTCTGGCCTGTACTGTGGAACAATTATATTTGTGGCTATACCCAGGTACGCTTGGGCTGGGGATCAATCTCAGGGCCTAGCAATTGCTGGGCACATATGTGGTCTACCAATTAAATTACCTCCCGGTCCAGCTATTGGGCACTTAAATCCTTTTGGGCAGGTGAGGAAAGTAAGGCTCAGAGGTGAAGAGTCAAATGAAAGCTAGAAAGGCCATTGGCACTGTGAACTGCCTCGTTAAGGGGCGGGAGTTGCTCCCGCAGAATGGCAGGGCATCCCCCTTAGCGAGTGTGGCAGACTGAGTGTATGCTTTGCAGGAGAGGCCAGGGCCTGAGGCCTGGACTGTATGGTCCCCCCGAGCACCACTGGCAGTGACCTTGAAGCATTAAGTTAGGAGTAGCCCCTGAACACTTCTAGGTGTGGCCTCCAAAACAAACTTAAAAAGAAGGGCCAGAGTGATAGTACAGTGGGGAGGGTGTTTGCCTGGCTAGCGGCTGACCCTGGTTCAATCCCTGGCATTCCATAGGGTTCCCTGAGCACTGCCAGGAGTGATTCCTGAGTACAGAGCCAGGAGAACCCCTGAGCATCGCCGGATGTGATCCAAAAAAGAAAAAAAAAAATCCCAAAACTTAAACATAAAAAGAAGGTCTTAAATAACTCGTTAACACATTTTGTTTGGGAGTTGAGCCAGAGTTATTGTTTCCTCTGACATCATCTCAAGGCTGTATTTCATGAGGCCAAAGGAGAAAGCATATCTGCTGTTATTCTCAAACAATGAGATCATGAAAGTCAAGATAGTCTGGATAAGACTAAAACAAAACAAAACAAAAACACAAAACCACCACCAAATTCCCATCAGCACATTATGTCATTATCTACCACACTGCAATTTTAATGGGGAGCAGAGGTGTTGTTTTGGGGGGACTGTGTGGTGCCAGTGACTGAGCATGCACCGCTCCAGCACTTTGAGCTATTTCCCTGGTTTATTCTGTAATTTTAGCAGGGGGTGGAGAGTGAGAAAGAGACATTCAAGAGAGAACCCCACCTTCGCCAGAGGGGGAGAAAGTTGAGAGCACGCACCTCAGGTTGAGAAGCTCAATGGCCTAATTAGTTTGAGTACGATTTTATCAAGTTGCTTAGACAGTGCTTCTCTTTTGGGGGAGGGCCACATCCAGTGATGCTCAGGGCTTATTCCTGACAGGGCTCAGGGGGCCATACAGGGTGCCAGGAACCAAACCCAGGCTGGCCACATACAGGGCAAGTGCACTGCCCACTGTACCATCTCTCCAGAAGAGAGAGCGTGATTTTCAGGTGAGACAAACCTGTCTACCGGGCAGCTGCACGACGCAGGCCAACACTCTGAGCATCCACGTCCTTGTGTGAAAAGTGGGGCTAATACAGCACAATGCTCTAGAGGCTGACACATAATGAGATCAGGTGAAAAACAGTACCGAGCCTAAAGGTTGGGGCACGGCCGGGGCTCGCTAAGAGAGGCCGTCTTGGACACCCTGGTACTGGCCAGGGCATGGGATGCCCCCCAGACAGCTTGTCAGTTCCGCACTGCTTCACCTGTAAACTCGATATCCACGAAGACCTTGATTAGCGCTTCTGCAAGGTGTGGGGCGTGGGGGAAACTGCAGAACACGCGCTTCCGGTGGAACACACTGGACAGCAGGGGGCTCGGGGCTGAATCCAGGTGGGGCATCACTGCTTCCAACACCTCGGCCAGTTTGGCTCTTAGGTGAGGATTCTTCATCCTGCCAACAGAGCAGACAGTAAGATAAGCCAGAAGGAAACAAACTCCCAATGTGCTGAACAGTTTCTTCTACGGAGGAGCCAAATACCCTATTACCATGTTGGGGCAGAGCGGGGGAGGGTTTGAGGTCGGGGAGGGGAGAAGGATTCTAACTAAAAGTCTGTGAACTTCTGGGGGTTAATCCAGGGGACCCCATTTAACACATGAAATCACAGCTCATCAAAGAGGGGATCAAGATTGAAGTTTCCTTTTAGTCATTTTCCTTTTATTAAAAAAAAAATGTGTTAAATTTGTTTGCTCGTTTTGGGGGGCTGCTTCTGGCAATGCTCAGGGAACCATGACTAAACCCTGAGCTTTGGGAAGCACGTGTGCAAGCCTGCTGAGCCATGGTTCTGGCCCCTAACATGAATGTTCTGGGAGCTGAAACGGTGGTGGTGCCAGGAGAGAATTTGGGCTCCTACATGTGAAGTATGTGCTCCAGGCCTTCGTGCCATTTCCCTGGCTGGTTCCCTTGTTTACTTTTTTTTTTTTTTTGCTTTTTTTTGGGTCACACCTGGCGATGCACAGGGGTTACTCCTGGCTCTGCACTCAGGAATTACCCCTGGCCATGCTCAGGGGACCATATGGGATGCTGGGATTTGAACCCGGGTCGGCTGCGTGCAAGGCAAACGCCCTACCCGCTGTGCTATCTCTCCAGCCCCCCCCCTTGTTTACTTTTCTTTCCGAAACTTTTACTGCTTATTGCTTGGTTCCCATGGGATGAACTTTTCAAGATCTTTTGGGGGGCCTTTTCTGGGGGGTGGGGCTGGGGTCACACCCAGAGATGCTCAGGGGTTACTCCTGACTCTGCACTCAGGAATTTCTCCTGGCAGTGCTCGGGGGACCTCATGGGATGCTGGGGATCAAAGGGTTGGCCACGTGCAAGGCAAATGTGCTAGCCACTGTACTATCGCTCTGGCTCACAACTTTTTAAGCTCTTTGCGGGCAGGAGTGTGATTATTCTGTATTACTACACACACCATGTGCGCTTAACAGATTCTTGTGAACTGAGCGTTTCTCCTCCAGCTGCTCAGCTCAGTGGAGGGCTGGCTCCTCCCCGTCTCTCTCTGACACAGCTCAGGGCACTGAGTTCTCTTTTGTGTACAGCAGAACCTCAATTCCACATACGGCTTTTGTTTTGTTTTGGCAAAAATTTGGCAAAAATTAGAGAAACGGGGCCTGGGTGCTAGTACAGTGAGTGGGGCTCTTGCCTTACATGTGGCTGACCTGGGTTCAATCCCTGTCACCCTGTGAGGGTACCCCGAGCCCTGACAGGATTGATTCCTGAATGCATAGCCTGCAGTAACAACTGAGCACTGCCAGGCATGGCCCATTAACAAAAAACTAAATAAACAAAATTCAGAGAACTCCACGGATCACTGGGAGTATCTTCCTTTAGGAAAAAGCACCAGAGAGGTCAAAAAACATCTACCTCATGTTCCCTGTTTCTCTCACTCTGAATTTCAAGAGCAAATTCTGTCATACAACTATTAGTAGATCGTCAGCACCAGCTGCCTGGAAAGGTTCCTGGCATTAAGGTAACTATTTTCACCAGGGGCCGGCAGTGGAATGAATTCCCCTCAGGTACCTTATATGCAGGTTCAAATTCTCTGTGGACTAAGTCCTTTGCTGATTATGCCTCTCAGGAGAGGCATTTTCGGCTACCGGTAAGGTCAGCTAATTTGCTAGCGTTAACCAGTTTCTGGAGGCCTTGTTTATCAAGCTGCAGCAGAGCTGGGCCTTTGCCACTTTACCTTTCTATGCTTCCAGTGAAGATGGTGATAAAGTGAAGGACGTGCTCCAAGGAGTCTGCTGATGTCTCCAAGACGTCATCAGCAAAGCGGCGGAGGAAAATGAGGAAATCCCCCAGGTTATCTGCAAAGAATTCTGGAAGAAGAAAACGGTCACCAGAATGAGCAAAACATTTGTACTAAACTACGGGGAAATTCCTCCCTTTCATCCAACTTGTTCAAAGGTTAAAAGAAAAAAAAACCAAACACCAAAATGTCTTTATGGGTACCCAGAATTGCTCTAAATTATTAAGTACAGAATCTCCTTTTTTAAAAAAATATTTTATTTTTAGACAAATGTAGGGTAGTCACTGGAAGGTGGCAAATTTTGTGCCCCTCATCAATGAGCCCAGATTTCTGTTGGGTATGGTGTAAACAGAGGTGCCATTTCTTCAGGCACTCTGCTCTGAACAAACCCTTGTTTGTTGTTTTTTTTTTGCTTGGCCACACCCAGCGGTGTGCAAGTCTCCTCCAGGTGAGGCTCAGGGGACCATATCAGTGTTGGGGAGGGAACCTGGGTTGGCTGCGTGAAAAGTGCCTTAACCCTAGTTCTATTACCTCTCTAGCCGTAACAATCTCCTTTGTTTATTTTTGGCTTTTGGCCACATCCTGTGCTCAGGGCTTACTCCTGGCTCTGTACTCAGTCAGGGGTCACTCCTGGTGGTGCTTGGGGGACCATATGGGGTGCTGGGGATGGAATCAACCTTGGCTGCATGCAAGGCGAATGCTCTACCTGTGGTATTATCTCAGGCCCCTATAACAATCTCCTTTGAATGTAAGTTTAATTATAACTCTTCCCCAACCAATATAATTGTTGGGATTGTCATTATATGAAATATGGTGTATATACAAAAGTGCAGTTCAAGAAAGTATGCTTTTTTACATTTCTCCCCACTTTCATTCAAGCTTAACTGGTTTAAATCACCCTCTAGCTGTAGGAAGAATTTGAAATCAAGATTAAAAACATTCGATGCTTGTGTTTCAGTCATACAATTCTCAAGTACCCATCCCTCCACCAGTGCCCATTCTCCACCACTAAAAAGTTTTGAGTCTATAACTGTACCTCACAATTCACTAATTTTTAATAATAATAAAAAAAAAAACATTTGATGCCTGTGATCACACGGCCGACTCGGGTTCTATTCCTCCGTCCCTCTCAGAAAGCCTGGCAAGCTACCGAGAATATCTTGCCCACACGGAAGAGCCTGGAAAGCTACCTGTGGCGTATTCAATATGCCAAAAACAGTAACAAATCTCCCGATGGAGATGTTACTGGTGCATGCTCGAGTAAATCGATGAACAACGGGACGACACTGCTACAGTGCCTGTGATCATGGGTTCCCAGGGGCTCAGGAATAGGCAGTGGATTCCTCTGTATGCTGACCCGTGGACAGGATCTAAAACTTGGACTTGTTTCTCCAAAAACCAATGAGTGATGACTACAGAAGGGCCTTCTGAAGTCCAACTTCCAGAGTGAACTAGGGGAACCGAGATGGTACGAAGAGGAAGTGCCTGCTTACCTGGCACGTAGGCCAGGGAGCTGTAGCTGTCCGGCAGCGGGAAGGTCAGCTCCTTTGGCTGTGAGCTCTCGTTGCCGATGGCCAGCTGTGTCAGGAGAACCGCCATGGACACCTGCAAGTTCAGGCAGTTCCGCAGCATCTGTGGCTCAGTCATGGCGGTCTTGGTGGAAAGGTAGATGGTCATCAGTCGCTCGAACTGCTCTCGGAGGTTGTCGGCAGCGGGGCTGGAACTCTGCTGAGCGTCCCGCCAGGCAACCTGCAGCCGGTGCAGATTCTGGTTGATTTTTACCATCTGATCATGCAACCTGCCTCCAAGAAAGGAGAACTGGGTCAGGCAGGCTTGGAGGAACAGCTGGGCACAGGAACAAGGAAAAACTCTTTTATTTCAAGATTCTCATTTGGGATGCTGCGAGGTGCAGCGGATGAGAGAAAGGCACACACAAGTTCCTGACAGAACATTGGCCCCCACTCCCAGCACTGGGAAACGCTATCAAACATTCAAAATAATGGAACCTCCAGAAAGTGAGCTGGTTTCTGCACCAACCAAAGACCAGTGCCCAGGGGCTGAGCAGGTGCAAAGGGGGCCGTTATTATGTAAAGTATCAGGTCAAGCACAGGAAGTGCAGTGGGATAGTTTGAGACCACACAGGTGCAATGATTGTACTGTGGAGAGCCTTAGACTAGGCTCTGGCCACTGAGCCCATCCCTGGCCATGAAGGTAATACGCTGGGGTTAGCTGGACAGCCACTCTCCAAAGAACAGAATGGAAGCCACTGGAAGGGGCTCAAGGAGTAAGGACCGATCTCAGCTAGACGCTCCTGGAGGTGCAATAGAAGAGCAGCTTCCTGTCTTCTGTGGTCCAGTACAACCTTCAATGATAGTTCCCGATGCATGACGCAAATGTTCCCCAGTGAAAGGAAGACCCACAGTTCAGTGCTTCGGATAACACCCTCTGATGTGTTCAGTCCTTTGGCGGAGTCCGATAAGCCATAGGGTTAGCTAAGTGATAGTGGGAAACCAAGAAAGCAGTCTGAAGCTGATTGGCTGAAGAGGCTGTGCACGTTTGAAATCCACACTCCTACTTAAAATGCCAATGATGGACATGGGCCAGAGTGATGGTACAGAGGACAGGAAACTTGCCACGTACACAGCCAACACAGGTTCCATCCCAAGCACCCCTTAGAGCCCCCTGAACCGTGTCAGGACTGGTAAATCAAAGTGCAGAGCCAGGAGTAAACCCTGAGCACAGCTGGGTATGTCATCTCTGTCCCGAGTTCTGTCCATTGATCCCCATCCCCAGCCCTCCTTGCCACCACCCGCCAAGGACAAAGGTCAGGGGTGTCTTAGAAATCCACAATTTGCAACCAGGTGTCCATTTTGACAATGGAAATCCCTACTGTTCTTAGAAAAAGCTTGAACTTTTTTCTAAGTTTTTTCTTCGGTGGTGTGGGGAGGCACTCAGGAGTGCCTTGATGGCTGTACTGCCTCTCTGACCCCAGCAATTAAAAACCTGTAGGTTAGGTCCCGGGAGATGGCCCCCAAGACTGGAGTCCCTGGCTCCCTCCTCGACATGGCCTGGCCCCCCAGCCCAGCAGGGAGTGCGGTGGCTAGGAGAGGGGTGAAGCCCCTAAGCACTGCTGGGGGTAAAAACAAACCAAACCCAATTGCAACCTGGGGTGGTCATGGGAAAGAACAAAAAACTAGCACAAACTTAATTTAAAAAAGTTCAGTCAAAAAAATTTAAATCTATTCAAACTAGTTCGACAAAGTTGATTCATGACAACATGAAGGAATACATCTTAATACCCTTTCACTTGACCCTATGGGGGTCTTCGGGATCAAGTGAGATAAGTCTCTGAGACACACTTCCAGTGTCTGGCTGGCTAGCAACACAACTATGTGGTTATGTCCTGATGCCATCAGAGAACTTACCTATGAAATCCCAGGTACAGCGTGTACTCAGTAAGAACAAGATTCTCTGTCACTAGGTTATAATTCTGGGGAAACTCTGGCTCCTGCACAGCTGGGATCAGACACGTCTCTTTGTCCAAACCTTAAAGAAGTTAAAACAGGAGTGACTGGTCTGTCATGGGAGTCCAGCTTGGTCCTCTGTATCTCCATGCTTCCGCTGAATCCCCAATGTGCTGCTAAGACCCCTTTTCGAAGGGGTCTTAGCAACAAATCCGATCACATTACTCTTTTCATGTCTAATGTCTTTTGACTTCTCACTGTCTACATAGGTGCATTTAAGCCTCTTGAATTTGACCGTAAGTCACAAAAACTTAAGAGGAAAGATTAACACCATCGATTTTTCCAAGTGAGATGACAGTGGATCATTTGTGATCTAGTCCATGCTTTTATGTATTTCTTTGTGTGCGTGTGTGTGTTGGGGCTTATTGCTGGCTCTGAACTCAGGGACCACTCCGGGAGGGTCCAAGAGGGTCCACATGTGGTGCCAGGGATAGAACCTGGGTCAGATACATCCGAGGCAAGTGCCTTACTGACTACTATCTCTTCAGCCCCAGTTTATTTGCTTTTAAATATGTAAGATTCTTTTTTATACGCTGAAGTTACATTACAAAGGTGGCCAGAGTTAAAATACAGTGGATAAGGTACCTGCCTTGCATGTGGCTGGCCTGGATTTGATCCCTGGCTTCTAGGAGTGATTCCTGAGTGCAAAGCTCGGAGGAAGACCTGAGCACTGCTAGGTGTGGCCAAGAACCAAAAAAAAGGTTGAAGATAGAATCAGGACTGCCTGACTTTCTTCTTTTCACTTTTCTGTATTGTCCAAGTTTCCTCTTACCCAGTTCTGATCTTCTTTACTTCCCTGTCATATTTCCTGTCCTTCCCCAAATCTTTCTTGAGCCACACCAATTTGCTCATGCTGCTTTTGTCAAATCTTTCCACAGCTTTGGACCATCACACTGGCTCTCCCCTCTGTGCCTGAAAACCCGCACTCACCTCGCAGGACTAAGCTATAAAGATCTCAACACCTGCAGAATTTATTTATTTATTTTAACATCTGCAGAATTTATTATTTGCTACTTTTTCTGTGCTCGCCTGGCTTAATACTAAACCATATTACCGTTTTCTGTAAAACTACCTGTCTTCTTCTGGAGTCTCTTGAGTTAAAGAAAAAAAAAGAAAGAACAAAGAATATATATATATATATATATATATATATATATATATATATATTTTTTTTTTAAGTAATAAAGGGGAGCTGGAGAAATACTACAGTGGGCAGAGTACCTGCCTTGCACATGATTGATCTGGGTTTGATCCCCAACATCCCACATGTCCCTGAGCACTGTCAAAAAAAATAAATAAAGGGGCCAGGAAGAAAGCTCGATAATTTGAAAGAGAGCGCCACAAGGAACCCTGAGCACTGCTGGCTGTGGCTCAGAAACCAAAAAGAAAAATGAACAAAGAACTACCCAAGGCTGCCAACTTCAGAGATGTTTCACTAACGCACAGCACTTGGACAGCAATCGGTGCTTTTGTTGTTTGGGTCTTTAAAATTAAATCACTATTCTTTCTGCCTCATCTTGTTTCAGTAAAAAAGGGGGAATTTCGTGAAAAAGGCTAAGCAAGTGAAGGCCTTAGATTTCTCCCTCCCTTCCCCCCCGCCTCTCTTGCATAGACAAACACATACAACATGAACTGACGTTCAGTTTGTGAGAAGCCCACCCCTCCCCTACCTCGCATGTGGACGTTCTTAATTTTCCGTTCTTCGTCGTTCAACTCCTTCAGGGCACAGTAAGTGGGGTTAAAGGTGAGCAGCCGAGAGGATTTGGGTTTGCAGAATGGCTGGCAGAGCTTCAGGAGGGCAGCACCCAGGTTCAGGAAGAAGGCATCCGAGGCGTACATTTGGAAGAAGATTTCTGGCATCTGGTTGGCCCAGATCTTGGTGCGGCCTGCGTTTGCATGCAGACAGTTTCCCAGCCAGGACAAGATGCAGTGCTTGGTCTCGGGAGAGAGCTGCAGCAGGTTCTTCAGCATCTGGTAGATCTTTTCATGGAACTGAGCCATGAACTGTGTAGCCAGGAAACAGAACCACAGACCATTCTAGTTGCACAACCCCTGATACCTGTTACCCCCCAAACCTTAGCACCTGGTAATTTCTAGAAATATACACATTCAAACCTCTTTCCCTCACTCTTTTTTGACTTAGCACCCCAGTGCTAATAAAATAAAAAATTCTGGGCACTTAGGAGCCATTTCTTGGGAAGCTGCCAAGCTGCTGAAAGCATTACAGAGCTCGAGTAGGGGCCCATAAACTTTTTCTATGAAAGACCAGATGATAAATGTCTCAGCTTGATGTGCCATCTGGTCTCTATAACAACTACTTGACTCTTAGCACCCCCGCAGGAAATCAAGCCAAAACCAAGACATATATGGGTGGGCATGACTGTTTGATACGGCCTCTGTCAATCAGAGGTGGGGAGGCAGATGTGGCCCCGGCTGTGATTTGTCAAGAGGGGCTCCTCCCCCATCCCTCCTTTTCACCACTGATGGCCTCGTGTAGGCAGAAGATTCATTTGGATTTTTTAGGTACTCAAGTAGTAAGAAACAAGTGGGTGAGAAAAATGCCGGGTTGAGAGTACATGTTCCAGTCCTGGGCAGAGAACAGCACAGGGAAGTCTCAGTGGGCCCAAGACGGCTGCTCCTCACCCACACAGGCCGGAAAGCTCTGCAGGCCAGTTCCACTTGTCCAAAGTGCCTGGAGCATCCCTGTGGGCTGCCTGTGCTCCCTAAGAAACTACATCCTAGATAGGGCCCGCTGGGACACTCGGGGAGACAGCGCCACCTGATGGATATTGGCCTCTTGCACTTTGATCTCCTGGGGACTGGACCGAGACGGATTCAGGAAGTAGCCATGGTTTTCCACGACACCTGGAGTCTTCAACAAGCAGGAGATGTTCAAGATTATGCCCAGCAAAGTCTTCTGGTACATCTGCCCGTTGCTAAGGTCCTTGGGCTGAATGTATTCTACGAAGACCTGCAGGCGGAGACAAATCCTGCGTCTTCATCTGTGTGAGAAGGTGATGGGGCAGGTGTGATGGGGCCCGGAGAGCAAGTCTATGCAACCACCCATGTCGCTTGCTTTCACTCAGAGAGTTACCCTGAATGCCTTGAGCTCAGAGCAGCAGAACAAACGGAATGACTGAAAGAAGAGAACCCGCCATTCACACCTACCTGAGCCATGTCCTTCTGCCGGGTGACATAGAGAAGAATGTCCAGGTAGGCATACAGCAGCATTTGGCAGAGCTCCAGATCTTTGATTCGGCTCAACAAAACATCAAACATGGGATTCATGACCTCTGGAAACGTCCGAACTTCCTCATCGGACACCAGGGCTTTAATCACCTCTTCCAGGAACTCAGCTACATCTTCAAAATCTGAGGGAGGACAAATAAGAAAAGAGGCCAGAATAATTTTGTGGGTTTTTTGCTTGCGTACATTTACACCCTCAGTATCATCTGGTGATGAGAGAAATTGTGCTGTTTTTCTTTTTTCTTTTCTTTTTTTCTCCTTTTTTGGGTCACACCCAATGATGCTCAGGGTTTCCTCCTGGCTCTGCACTGAGGAATTACTCCTGGCGGTGCTTGGGGGACCATATGGGATGTTGGGAATTGAACCCGGGTCGGCCGCATGCAAGGCAAACACCCTACCCACTGTGCTATCGCTCCAGCCCTCTGTGCTGCTTTTTGTTTCTGTTTTGGAGCGACGCCTGGCAGTGCTCAGCCAGCATGCAGGCCCTGGGAGTGACCCTGGGACTTTTGCATGCAAAGTGGGTACAGCAGCCCACCGGGCAAGCTCGCTGCTTGCCGCCCCCAATGAAATGAAACATCTTTTCATTTTCTTAGTTTTCCAAAGAGTGAGGAAGTCAGAGGAGGAGAGTGACCCAGGGAGCAAAACAGAGTCTGAGAGAGCCTGAGAGAGTGAAACAGCAGCAGATAGCAGGACAGAGCGACAGTGAGAAACTGAAAGAATGAGAGAGTGAGAGACAAAATAGAGAGACTGTGAGCAGGAGAGAGAGAGAGTAAGAGCAGGAAAGCAACAGTGGGAGCGAAAGAGAGAGGAAGGGGGCGGAGAGAGAGAACAGGGGCTTCTCCAAAGGAGAGAGTGCACAGTTTACATCTTGGGTTGAGATGAAGTAAATCCCAAAGATGGGGGATGAGCTCAAAAGAAAATTTTTTTGGTGGGGTGAGGGGGTGGGTCACTCCTGGTTGTGCTCAGGGGCTACTCCTGACTCTGTGCTCAGGGATCACTCCTGACAGGGCTCCAGGGATGATATGGTGTTGCCAGGGATCGAACACAGGTCAGCAGTGTGCAAGGCAAGTGTACTACCCATTGTACTATCTCTCTGGCCCCTTCAAAAGACATTTTGTTGTGTTCTTATGTACTGGCTCTTCACCTTTCTTACAACACATTCAGTCTCTCTTTTTCTCTTTCTCCAGCCTCATATACACCTTTTTTTGTTTTGTTTTGAGGTGCCAGGGTTGAACTTAGGGCTTCACAGAATGTAAGAAAAATGCTCTCCTGGGTTGAAGTACAGTGGGGTAGGACTCTTGCCTTGTATACAGATGAACCCGGCTCAATCTCTGGCACACGCTATGGTACCCCCAGCCCCACCAGTAGTAATATTTTTAATTATTATTATTTTGCTTTTTTTTTTTTTGGGTCACACCCAGCAATGCTCAGGGGTTACTCCTGGCTTTGCACTCAGGAATTGCTCCTGGCAGTGCTTGGGGGACCATATGGGATGCCGGGGATCGAACCCAGGTCGGCCGTGTGCAAGGCAAACACCCTAGCTGCTGTGCTATCGTTCCGGCCCCTTTTATTATTATTTTTAATGTAGGAGTACTGCTATTTATTCAGCCATTGGCTAAGCTGATTGAATTGGGCATGAACTTCATACCAGCAGTAACTTCTGAGTGCAGAGCTGGGGTAACCCGAGTACTACCGGCTGTGCCCAATCCCCTTCTCTCCCAACAAAACATGCTTAGAGAAAAAAGCTCACCTACTGAGCTGCACCCCCATTTCAGGTGTGAACTCACTCTCCATACATCTCAGCGCAGCAGCGCGCTGAGATTTTCTAATGTCAGTGGCGGGCTCCTAACATCGGAAATGGAAGCGCAGACGCCCTGGACTGTAGAGGTACTCACGAGCTCCCTGGATGGCTTCTAACATCAAGTCGACCAGCTGCTCATGGATGTTCTGGTCCACGTAGATCTCGGGGGTTAGGAGGACGGTGTGGGTGTTGGACACCACAAGGTTCCTGCACTGCACGGCGAAGGGCAGCAGGTTCTCGGGAACTTTGGTGATCTGTGGATGGTACCCGGGGGGAAGAGCCTGGCGTTATGGCCTGAACAGAGCAGCCAGTGCAGGTGGAAAGGAAAAGGCAACTGTGTCCTGGCACAATGTCGCTGTCCCACAACTGCTGTCCAATTGTACTGGAAATGCCACAATTATCCTTTGGGTCAGGGGGTCAGCCACTGCTGCATTCCAATCCTGGCAGTGACCACCAAGTTGAGCTGGTCCTATAATTTAGTCCTTATAAAAAATGAGTTATATGATCTTTTAAAATTTTTTAAATCAAAAAATATTTTTGGGGGCCGGAGCGATAGCACAGCGGGTAGGGCGTTTGCCTTGCAGGCGGCCGACCTGGGTTCGATCCCCGGCATCCCATATGGTCCCCCAAGCACCGCCAGGAGTAATTCCTGAGTGCAAAGCCAGGAATAACCCCTGAGCATCGCTGGGTGTGACCCAAAAAGCAAAAAAAAAAAAAAAAATTTTTGGTTTTTTTGGTCAGCCACCTGGCGATGCTCAGGAGTTACTCCCGGCTCTGCACTCAGGAATCACTACAGGTGGTGCTCAGTGGACCATATGGGATGCCGGGGATTAAACCCGGTCAGCCACATGCAAGGCAAGTGCCCTCCCTACTCCTATGTCTCCAGCCCCATAAAGTCTTTTTTTCAAAGGGTGTGATTGTTTTTTGGGGGGGCCCACAGTTGGCAGAGCTGGAGTATGTATGTGACCATTTGTAGTGCTGGGGTCTGGGAACCCTGAGTGCAGAGCATACTCTCTGGCCCTTTAAGATCATCTTTCTGGCCCCAAAGAACATGAGTTTTCGTTCTGGGGCCACACCCAGCAGCACTAAGGACAAAGTCAGTTACTCTTGACTTTGTGCTCAGGGATCAATTCTGCTGGGGCTCAGGGGACCATACAGGGTGGTAGGGATCCAACTTGGGCTGGCTGAATGCAAGACAAGTACCCTGCCCATTGTACTATTTCTCCAGCCAATTGGGTATGATTTTATGATTTTGTAAAAAGAAGTTTGTTGGGGGGTTAGAGAGAAAGAACAGCACGTAAAGTGCCTACCTTGCACAGAGTCCCAGCCTGGTATCCAAATGAAAGTAAATCAAAGATTATTTTTTTTGGTTGTTGTTGTTGAGTGGGGTTTTAGTTAATTGGGGAAAGAAGTGGACTCCAAGTCAGAAAGGGGAGACTAAAACTTAAGGCTACGGTGCCTCTGCTGTACGACCCCGAGCGACCCCTGCTCACAAGTCAGACCCCTTTACCTCTTCCTTGGCTCTTTGGAAGCAGGAAAAAAGGTAGCGGAAAATGTGCCTTTCCCCAGCATCCCGGTCAGCAGAGAGATTCAACGTGCCCGAGGATGTCATGTTAATCAAGTGATTGCCGGGATCTTGAAGTAACAAGCGAGCAAAGACGGCCTAGGGACAGAAACCAACACAGAACCATCAGACCCAAGTGCCAGGCAAGCACCCGACCCCCTCATCATCTCTCCAGCCTCAAATGTTTTGCTTCTGGAAAAATTTTTAAAAAAGTAATCATAGGATGGTGCTGCCCTTGAGATCTCAAGAGTCTAAGGGAGGTAAGACAAACACAAGAAAAAACACACTGGGGCCAGTGTGGCAATGTGTAAGGCATACACCCCTGTTCAAGGTGAGCACTGGTGGTATGCTCCAGAGTCACTGTGTTAACTGAGTAAGTGACAATGTGCAGCTACTCTGGGAACTCGAGAGAGAATGCCCCCTGCCTGGTTGAGCTTCAAAAATCAGTTGGCACTTTAGCTGAGTCTTTTTTTTTCCTTTTTGGATGACACCTAGCAATCTCAGGGGTTACTCCTGGTTCTGCACTCAGGAATCACTCCTGGCAGTGCTTGGGGGCCCATATGGGATGCCGGGGATTGATCTCTGGTGGCCGCGTGCAAGGCAAACGCCTTACCCACTGTACTATCGCTCCAGCCCTAGCTGGGTCTTGAAGAGTGGGTAACTTTGGGCATGAGGCCATGTTTGAGATGATTCCCAGTGAGGAACACGACAGCAATGGCATCAGCCAAGTGCTGGCTGGAGAAGGGGAGCAGAGTTCACCCAGAGGAGCAAGCATCGGATACTCAGGGCTAGAGAGTCAGCTCAGGGGTGGGGTGCCTGCCCATGCAGGAGGCCAGGGTTTGCCCCAGAGAGGTCCCACCTGCTCCACGTTGTTCATATCAAGCCAGTCCTGATCGTCCAGGTCTACTGCCATTTCCTCCAGGTACACACAGCGGCTGGGGATGCCGTTCCCACTTTTCAGACTTGGATCACCTGGGAAATGGTTTTCATCAGGCAATTAGCATTTTTGGGTTTGGGAGGGGTGGGGCTGGAGGGCCACATCTGGAGGTGTTCAAGGGACCATATGCAAACGCTGGGGATTTAACTGAGGTGAGTCACATACAAGGCAAGTGTCTTATCCACCCCTTGTCCCCTCTGGCCTCACTCAGGTGTCTGAATGGGCACTGCCTCTGCCTCCAGTGGCTGCTGCAACCTGTCCCCGCCAGCCCTAATCATATCCTTAAGGATGCTGAACTCCAAGTCTGACTCGGGTCCCAACAGGATAGATAACGCTGAGACATAGAGCAGCAGAACTGCAAGATTTAAATCTCACTCTCTCCACACCTCCCTGGCCCCAACAGGCAAGGACTTTTGTTATGAATTGAGTATCATGACACCAAATGAGTGAATCCCAGACAATTTCACTGACTTTGTGGTTCAACTATAACAGGGTACAGAGACAGAACAGACTGATGGCTCTTGGGCCTTCCATCTGGGAAGAACATGGGGTTGCTTACCACCCCCATCTTCCTTTTCAGGGAATAAGGGCAGAGGCTGGCGAGATAGTACATGGGTTAAGGTGAGTGCCTGGCATCCTGATGGCTCTGGTTTAATACCTGGCACTTATGGTTCCCTGTGTCCCACTGGGTGTCACTCTCCTGAACCTGGAACTGGAAGGAGCCCCCAAACACCAGCAGGTATGACCCATAACATCCCCCTCCCCCCACCGAGCAAAATAAAAAACTACAAGGGACATTGGGCCATAACTCAAAGAGTGGAAGTGCATGCTTTACAAGTTCAATTTCCAGGACTGGACGTGGCCTTAATGGTACCACTGGTCATAGCACTGAACCATCAGATTCACAGACCTTGGCCTTGTATTGTCAGAATGGACTTTAGCCCCCTGAGCACTGTCTGGGAGGTCCCCCAAAACAAACAACAAAAATAAGTAACAAAGGCAAGCAGCTATATGATCCAATCAGTATTAAAATGGCAATGAGGGGCTGGAGGAGTTCGAGTCCCAGCATCCCATATGGTCCCCTGAGCACCGCCAGGGGTAATTCCTGAGTGCAGAGCCAGGAGTAACCCCTGTGCATCACCAGGTGTGACCCAAAAAGCAATAAATAAATAAATAAATAAATAAATAAATAAATAAAATGGCAATGAAAGTTGTAAACTCTGCCTAAACACACTTTTTGGGGGGGAGGGAACCATACCCAGCAGTGCTCAGGGTTGACTTCTGGCTCTGTGCACAGGGTTGACTCCTGGCAAGACTTGGGGGAACATAGAGGGTCCAGGGATTAAATGTGAGTCAGCTGTGTGTAATGTAAGCGCTCTGCCCACTATACTATCGTTCCAACCTTTAAACACTGTTTTCAGGTTACACCCAAGACTCAAGAAACATAACCCTATGTTCCAGGGAATGAAGTGGGTTTGATTATCCATTAGAGAAAAGCATCCATTGTTCAAAGCAAGTCCCCAACAGGAGATAGGTTCAAGCAAAGTAACGATTAGACTGGCCCATCGTCTGTCACTCACTGTTGTCCAGAGTAATGAGGAAGATCCTCTGGATCATGTGATTGATGTTGAGTTGCTCACATATTTCCTGCTGTGAACGGAACGAGCGGCTGATCTCTGCCACTGAGTAGTCAAATTCATCCAGACTCTCTGACACACTGTTATCCGAGTCATCGGGGCTGGCTGGAAGTTCATCTGCCGGAGAATAGAAGCCATGAACAGCTGCATACCTCTTTTTAAGACAGAATCAAAACTGGTCAATGTCACCAGGAGAATGATAATTTCAGAAACAAACCATTCACCTGATTTAAATAATATCTCAAAGCAGACAACACCTTCAGTACAGCACTCTGAAATCCATGGCTATTAGTGCCACCTGTTCTGATGTCAGAGAGGTAACGTCTAAGGGTGGGGCAATAGTACAGTGTGTAGGGCATGAGCTTTGTACTTGGCAAAATTTGATCCCTGGCATCCCACAAGGTCCTCCAAGCACAGTCAGGAGTAATTCCTGAATGCAGAACCAGGAATAACTCCTGAGCATCTCTGGGCATGGTCCCAAAACTAAAACCAAACAAATGAAAACATCAAACCCAAGACCAAACTTACTTTAGTTGGTGCTGGGATTTGAACTACAGTCAGGTCTGCAAATGCATGCAAGGCAGTGTCTTAGCTCCTGAATTGCCCTCTGCTTACTTTTTAAAATGTCATCAGTACCAACCCACACCTTTCTCTGTAGGCCACTAATTGAACTAATTTACTCTTTTCAATTTTGGGGTTTGGGGTCATACCCAGTGATGCTCAGGGGTCACTCCTGCTGAGCTTGGGGGACCAAATGGGATGCTGGGGATTGAACCCATATTGGCCATGTGCAAGGCAAATGCTCTAACAGCTGTACTATCGCTCTAGCCCTACTGCTTTTCTTTCTTTCCTTTCCTTCTTCTTGGGCCACACCTGGTAGTGCTCAGGGCTTACTCCTGGCTCTACTCTCAGGGATCACTCCTGGTTTGAATCCAGGTCAGCTGCATACAAAGCAAGCACCTAACCTGCTGTACTATCTCCTTCCTGCACCTCCTTTATTTCAACAGTTGCCTGTATTGCTGTGGACACCTACTTGACTTATCAGCTGATGGACATTTGGGTGGTTTCCAAGTTCTCATGACTTTAAGCAATACTGCATCAAACAGAAGTCACTCTTGCTGTGCACTTTTTTTTTTTTTTTTTGGTATTTGGGCCACACCCAACAGTGCTCAAAGCTTACTCCTGGCTCTATGCTCAGGGATCATTCCTGGCGGTTCTGGTGGCCACATGAAGTGCTGGGGATCAAACCCAGGTCAGCCGCAAGCAAGGCAAACGTCCTACCCGCTGTGCTCACTCTCTGGCCCTCTTTCTGCACACCTGAGTAGTTCTGTTTTTGTTTTTTTAAACCCAAGGCCAAACATGTGTTCTCTCACTGAGCTCCATTCCTGACGCTCTGTATGAGGACTTGTAGAGGAGAAAAATTGACAGAGGCAGAAACGTCGAGATGCTCAGATACCTGCCGACAATATCTGAGTACCTACTTGTATCTTCAAAAATTTCAGAGGCAAAAGAGAATTGCTGTTTCACTGGGCACTTATTAGTGAAACTATGTTTTATCATATGTAAGTTGCTTGTTTTTGTCAAACGGTTCTTTTCTTCTGGGGGCCAGTGCTCAGGGCTTACTCCTGATCCTATGCTTGGGGGACTGACCACAGCGTTGTGCTGGAGACTGAACCCGGGCTGGCAGCGGCAGGACAAGCGCTTTGAAGCTCTATTTCTCTCTCATTCAGACCTATTATTTTCTTCTTGAACAAATCCTTAACTTTTTTTTTTTTAATTTTATAAAGAAACTGAAGAGTGCCTGTAGGATAACATAGCCTCAGTAGTTTAGGTTTATTGGGTTACTCCCGTTACAGTGCTCCTATTCCTCTTTGTTTATTTGTAGCTTCTTTCTTGGTGTTCTGTTGACTTGTAAATAATGTTTTTCTCTTCTCCTTGAGTCCTTTGCATAGTTTATTCAGAGCAAGTCCTTTTTGTATGGACACAGGAAGACTTAACAAATGTTATGCTTTTGTAACCTGGGAGTCATTTGACTCTACATGATATTTTCCTCCAGGGCATCTGTTCTCTTGACCTAAGCCTCAGCTGCCCTTACTTCCTAGCACCCCCAAAGCACGGTCCCGACTTGGGACAAGAAGGACCCAGGGCAAGCGGTGAGTTGTGTGCTACCCTGGCATCGAGATGGGCCTGGCCAAAGTGCCTAATGCTTAACTATAAGTTAAGAGCTTGATCATGGACAAATGCTGTCATGATCCAAACAGTGATAACTAGATTTGGACCCTGCTAGGGTGAGGAATGATTAATCTGGCCTGAGTGCTGTGGTCTGAGCCTGTGGCAAGATGTTGCCAGGAGAGCTGCCTTGCAAGCCTCAATGTATCCCTTGCTATGTCCATACAAAAATAACTAGTATTAAGATATTAATAAGTTCCTGGACTGAGGAAAAGAAAAAAACCTTAAGAGTGAGGAAGGGCTTTGGAGTGCCCTGCCCTCAGGAAGGGCTTTCTTATGTTGATTTTGCGACCTGGCTGGTTGTAGCCTGGAGGGTAAGGTGGGAGAGACAAGTAAGTAGGAGGAGAGAGAGAAGCCAGAGAGAGAAGCAGCAGTTGAGCAGTAGATCTAGAGAGAGGCCGGAGCTGGGAGTGCGGGAGATGAGAAAGCTTGAAGATTGAATAAACGGTAACTAATCAGCAACCAGCTTGGTCCTCGTTCTTCCTTCGCCTGTCCTTGACCACCGGCTGTCCCGATCCAGTCCACACACTGCGGTTCCAGAGCACCGAACGCGGGTGGTGAGACAGAGCCGCCCGGAGAGCCCGAGAGTGCTCACCCCCCCTCGGCGTTCTTTAGTTTTTTACAAGTGCCTGTGGGCATGGTACCGGGCTGAATCTACAGGCAGCAATGTTTACTGAAAGCTCCTGGAAGAACGGCTGGTCTGAGGCCCGGCAGACTCTCCGGGGGAAGCACTGCCTTGGGGGATAAGCTGAGACCAAGTGTAGCCGGACAGAGGAGGCCAAAGGTTCTGGCTGAGCACTGGCAGCTGCTGGGAAACAGGTTAGACCTGGTGATGCGGTATATCACGGTCACCAAACAAGGACCTGTCTGGTGCGAGGTGCCAAAGCTGTCACAGAGGGCACGCAGCACACTGGGCCCCAGCTGCTGGGTGCCTGCGCTGCTCCTGGCTCAAGCCAGCCTCCCAGACAAGCCTTCTGCCTCTCCGCTCTTACCCTGCCAACTTATCCTCTGAATTCCAATGGTGACAGGTGTTGGGAACCTATCTGGTGACACTTCCCTTGACCCCATACTCATAAATGATCTCCCAAACGCTCTCCGTCCTGTCCTACGAACATCCCCTAAGTTGTTATCTCCCACTGGGAGCCTGGTGACCTCTGGGAGAGATGTCAGACACTGACATCCAGAGCTGCCCTTTGGGACCATGTTAAAAATTCAACAATGGGGCCAGAGAGATGGTACAGGGGCTGAAGTTCTGTTTTTTTTTAAATTTATTTAAAAAATTTTTAAAAAGCTGTTCATAATAATTTATTACATTCAATATTCCAACACCAATCCCACCATCATTATACCTTCCTACCACCATTATTTCGAATATTCCCATCATCCCCAAAGCCTGCTCCCAAAGCAGGACCTACATAATTTATTTTGCATAGCTTGTTATGAATAATTCGCTAAAAATGATCCAAAAACGTTTCCTTCGAGGAAAGTGTGTAACGATTGTTGTGTGTCACCTTGGAGCCATTAGGACCTTGAATAAGAAATCACTAACAAGTTGTGACAGGAAGCTCCGGTCTCACATGTGGTTGACCCCAAGCACTGCTGGGTGTGGCCCCCACTGGCTGGGACACATGGGAGGCCCCAGAATTGATCCCGGCATGAGAGGAAATAAGAGAGAATGGTTTGATCTTGCCTGTGCTTCACCGATCACCCAGGCTGCTACTCACCTGCCGTACCCTTCCTCCCAGAGAGTAACGCTACCAACTCAGCCCTTCATCTGAACATGATGTCCCCCCACTTTCTATTTTATGAGAGCATCGGGATTTATTTGTAGTTGGGTTTTAGACAATGTTCCATCGCCGATCCCGCCACCAGCTTCCTCTTCCCCCCACCTGTGTTCTCAGGATCCCCCTCCTACATGCCCCGCCCCGCCAGCCTGCCATCTCGACAGGTACCTTTTATTTTATTTTTATTTATTTATTATTTATTTTTGGTTTTTGGGTCACACCTGGCGATGCACAGGGGTTATTCCTGGCTCTGCACTCAGGAATTACTCCTGGCAGTGCTCAGGGGACCATATGGGATGCTGGGATTTGAACCCGGGTTGGCCGCGTGCAAGGTAAACACCCTACCCGCTATGCTATCACTCCAGCCCCAACAGGCACCTTTTAAAGTTTACTTATTTAGGTCTGGGGTTCATCTGGATGTAATTGGAAAAAAAAAAAAAAACAGAGGGAAAATGGAAACATTTCTTTTTTCCTAAAAACTAAACCCAACCCACTATTTGAGGGAGGGTGGAGGGTGGAAGGGGGAGGCAATTTCAGCTTGAAATAAATGTGAACACCCTCAGAAGACGAAGTACCCCCAACTCTGGTCCAGCTGTGCCCCTGCAGCAGAAGGTTTCACCTGACCCCTTTGGCGGGGTCCCTGGCAAGACGCTAACCTCACCAGGGAGACATCACTCACTCTTCCAAAGGCCCAGGGTCAGTCTTCTAGTCTGCCCCTCTGCAAGCAGGAAGCTGCCCCAGGCCCACGGTGTGGGATGGAGGCGGCCTTCTGCCTGACGCTCTCGAGCACAGGGCTCAGGAACTGGTCTCAGTTATGGGTCTTCAGGCCACATGCTTCTACATTTCTCCCTTTCCAGTCTGTTTCCTGAGGCTGCACGCAACATGCTTTTTATACTTCCTATTTCAAAAGGTTATTAAATAGTTTTAAAAAAAAATACCCATGTAGGGCCCGAGTGATAGCACAGCAGGTAGGGCATTTGCCTTGCACGTGGCCGACTTGGGTTCGATCCCCGGCATCCCATATGGTCCCCTGAGCACCACCAGGAGTGATTCCTGAGTGCAGAGCCGGGAGTAACCCCTGAGCATCGCCCGGGTATGACCCAAAAAGGAAAAAAATAAAAAACAACCATTGTATATTTTACCTTATTTTGTCCTTTTGGGTCATATGTGGCTCTATACTCAGGAATTACTCCTGGTGGGGCTTGAGGGACCATATGGAATGCTGGGGATCGAATCTGGGTTGGCTGCATGCAAGGCAAACGCCCTACACACTGTACAATCTCTCTGGCCCTCAACCATTGCATATTTTAATTTTTCTTTGGCTTTAGGGCCTTACTCCTAGTTCTGTGCTCAGGGATCACTCCTGGGAGGCTCAGGGGACCATATGGGATGCTGGGGATCAAACCTGGGTTGGCTGTTTGCAAGGCATTCTTTGGGGACCATATAGGATGCCCTAGTTATACAACTTCTAAATAGCATTTCAATACTGGACCCTTTACCTAATGAAGCAGTGTGTGTGTGTGGGGGGGGGGGGGGTTGATTGTACTGGCTCCTGTTACTACAGAAACACCTGGTCTCTTCACACAGTGGGTAGAAGGAAAGGAGAGAACCCCATGACAAACAAAAAGTCACTCTGCTCTCAATGAACACAAAAAAACAGCATGTGCCCCAACTTTAACCCCCACCCTCAGCCAAGGCCCCCCAGTAGCAGCCATGGGGGAGGTGGGGAGATGGGTCGGGCAGCTGGGCCCCTGTGCAGGCTGCTCCGCTTACCGGACTGATGCTTCAGCTGCTCTTTCTGGATTGCTGCAAACTGCTTGGCATCGGCCAGAGAGCCAAAGAGAGCAGCAAAGGGGTTACTTGAGATGTTGTTGTTATTCTCCTGGTCTGTCATTTCACTGTAACGTATCCTCCATCCAGACCTAGAGGGAGGGGCTAGAGAAAGGGCAGGGGTTAGATGCGGCTGGGAACAGGCAACAGATTTGAGAACTTGTTCTTCCCCGTTTCTCAAACACATTTTATTCTTAAACTGGATTTACTTGTTTCCTGTGGGAAAGATAAACTGACAAGTTTGCCCCACCACCCAACCATAGTGGATCTGAGGCCAAACCCCTCGTCCACTCAGGCTGTTCCCATGCTCCTGGCACAGCCAGCCCCGTGAAGAACAGCCCTGCATCCTGAGCTGGGGTTAAGCCTCACCACTCCACTGGGCCGCACCAGCCAACGGAGAAGGGGCAGGTGCAGTGGCTGGTGGCTGGAGACATTACATTTTATTCATTCTTTTTTTGGTTTGTTTTTGGGCCATGCCCATGATGCTCAGGGGCTACTCCTGGCTCTACACTCTGAATTACTCCAGGCAGTGCTTGGGGGACCAAATAGGATGCCAGGGATCAAACTCGGGTCGGTTGCAAGCAAGGCAAGCGCTCACCAGCTGGACTATTATTGTTCCAGCTCCAGAAAGGCCTATAATATTTCTTTACAATTTTTTTTTTTTTTTTTTGCCACAATTGGGGATACTCGGGTTACTCCTGGACTCCTGCACTCAGGAATCACTCCTGGTTGGGCTTAGGGGACCAAATGGGATGCTGGGAATTGATCCCTGGTCAGCCATGTGCAAAGCAAGGGCTGTGCTATATCTCTTGGCCCTTCTCGACCATTCTGCGCTATCTCCACCTATGGCTTCATCATCCTCTGTAGCAGTTTTCCTTCTTCATTTTCTGGGGGGAGAGGGATAGTGAGGGGGGAATAACTACCTGGCAATGCTCAAGAGCTTCTACTGGCTCTATACAGTGGGCACAATGGACCATATAGAATTTTCGGGAATTGAACCCGAGTCGGCTGTGAGCAAGGCAGGCACCCTACCTGCTGTCCTATTGCAATGGCCCCTCTGCAGCAGTTTCTGGTGAGAACCAATGGCTAATTGTCTCTGATGACTTAAGCCAACTGGCTAGTCTCTAATAAGGAGCCGGACCTGACTGCTGGGAGGACAAACTGTTCAATACTGCTCTACATACTTAATAGTTTGCTATGTATAGCTTAGTAGAGCCTAGTAACACGAAAAGAGAGAAAACACGCACGTGCATGCATGCATATTTAGTGCTGGAATGGACAATAACCCTTGGGAGAACTTCTCCCCATTGAACCACACAGAAGCCCATGCTCTACGTGTCCAGGTGACTCAACACCACCCTCCTGCTGTTGGGAGGGGAAGCCAGAGGAATTCTCTCGTTTTCCAAAATATTGTCCTCTTCTTTCAACACGACATGCCATTATTTTTCTCTTTTGGTTTCCCAGCTGTGCTCAGGAATCACTCCTAGCGCGCTTGGGGCACCATGTGGGATGCTGGGGCTTGACCCTGGTAAGCATCCACCTACTATACTATCAGCCCCAACACTCCACATTTTTCTCCTGGGAAGCCATCCCACTGCCACTCTGTAGCTTCAGAAGGGGAAACCTCTCCCATCAGCGCCAGGAAAGGGTATGTGACACTGGTCTAGCCAAAAAGTAAACAGTATTCTTGGCCCATGTGGCTGACTCAGAGTGGGCATAGGACCCTACCGGCTGGCTGACTCAGTGCGCACAGGACTCTACTTAAGGACTTCGTGGAGTCAATGAACACCAGCCCTGGCTAAATCCACAGAAAAGGGAACTCTTTTTAGGCTCCACTCAGCAGCACTTAGGGATTACTCCTGGCTCTGTGCTCAAGGATCATCATGGCGGTGTTTAGGGTGCTGGGGATGGAACTGGGCCGGCCACTTGCAAGCCAAATGCCCTACTCGCTGCACTCTCTCTCTGGCCCCAAAGAGAACATGTTCTCTCACAACAACTTTGTTGTTGCTTTGTTTTAGGGGGCCACACCTGGCAGTGCTCAGGGACTGATCGTTCCTTGCTGTACTCAGGGTACTGTGTAGGGTTGAGAATGAAACCTCTGGGGTGCAAAGCATATGCTCAGCCCATGGAAAATATTTAAAAAACACACCCAAGAGCCATGGAGACGGCTTGATGGGCTGCCACGCATGCTCTGCATGGTTCCCTGAGCACTGTACTGGGAGTAGCCCCAAAATGGGAATAGCCTCCACACCCCCCCCCAAACAAAAACAGACGAACACCTGAAAAGAGTTCAGATTAGTATAAACAAGATATATCACCTGGGGGGGCTGGAGTGATAGCACAGCAGGTAGGGCATTTGCCTTGCACGCGGCAGACCCAGGTTCGATTCCCAGCATCCCATATGGTCCCCTGAGCACTGCCAGGAGTGATTCCTGAGTGCAGAGCCAGGAGTAACCCCTGAGCATTGCCGGGTGTGACCCAAAAAAGAAAAAAAAAAAGATATATCACCTGTACCAAGTAGATGGGAAGGGAACTGAAAGCCAGAAATACAGAACACGTGCCAGAGGCAGGCTCTTAAGACTAGTTAGAGAGACGAAGTCAGAGCTGATAGTACAGAAGGGACGGGTGCTTGCCTTGCATGTGGCTAACCCGGGTTCCATCCCTGGCATCCCATATGGTCTCCTGACCTCACCAGGAGCAATTCCTGAGTGCAGAGCCAGGAAGTTAGACCTGAGCACCACTGGGAAGGGCCCCAAAACAAACAAACAAAAGAGATACAGCAGGCTTATCTTCATACACTGGCTCTATTTCTCTCAATACTGTGCTATTTCATATACAAAGAAGCAAGCGTTCCATTTCATTTTATCTGTTAGTATTGGACTGGAGCGGAGAACCCGGCAAGCTACCGAGAGTATCCCGCCCGCATGGCAGAGCCTGGCAAGCTACCCGTGGAGTATTCGATAGGCCAAAAACAGTAACAACAAGTCTCAAAATGGCGAGGTTACTGGTGCCCACTCGAGCAAATCGATGAGCAACGGGATGACAGTGACAGTGACAGATCGCTCTCCATTACGATGCCTCGTTTTGACAATCTTAGTTTTGAGAAATACCAAACACAACTCTCTGGCCTCTGTAACTTCACCTTCCACTACAACCCAAAATACATCTGAGGCCTGAGAGACTGTACAGCAGGTAGGGTGCTTATCCTTGTACACAGCCATCCTGGTTCGATCCCCTGCTCCCCATATGGTCGTCTGAGCCCCAGGAGTGATCAGAGCCAGGAGGAAGCACTGACACCACTGGATGCAGCCCGGAAATGAAAAAGAAATCCCTGGTCTTAAAGTAAGATTATATACATAAAACCAAAATTGGATTAAAAAGTTCCACTGCCACTGTTTGTATATTCTCCATACTAATTCTTTCAGGCCTCTCTACGAGGGCAACGTTTCTACCCATCTGCAAGCCAGAATGAGCTCATCAGGTCAGAAACAATCAACGTTTCTTCCTGGTCCCCTCTCACCAGAGGAGGCTTCTCATATGGAAGCAAAACAGTTCCCGGTGGAGTCGGAGCGATAGAGGATAGGGCATGTGCCATGCTGAGGGGAGACCCGGGTTCGATCCCGGGCACTCTAGCTGGTCCCCTAACCTCGTCAGGAGTGATACACCAGTGCAGCACCAGGAGTGAGCTTGGAGAGTGGCCGGTGTGACCCCCAAACAATCAAAAACCAGACCCCGGCAATGTGAATAAGCACATATGGGAGCGAACCCCTGCTTCCAAAGGGAAGACTTCACCCAACCAAAGCTCCCGAGCTGAAGATCCTCAACCCTGGATGAGCTTTGCGGTCCAGGTGCTGAGGGCGCCGGGTCCCATGGCCGGGAGGCGCTTTACGGGTGTCATCACAAATGTCAACTCCTCGCCACGTGGTCTACACCCCTGGCTGGACCCCTGAGACCCGGGCTCGCTTTTCTCTCTGGCCTCTGGCTGGCCGTGGTCGGCCCCCGGCGTTCAAGCCTTCCTCCCGGACGCCAGGAAGCATCGGCGGCAGGGAGGGAGACCCAGGGCGGCGGCAATGCAATGCCAGCAGGCCCGCCTCTGCTACGAGACTGCTCGGCGGGGGCGCGCGGGGCCGCGGCCCAGTGCTGGGGGCACCGGGACGGGTCCCCAAGGCTGACCAGGTCGAAGTTCAAACAGAAGAGCATCTGTGGTCGGGAAGGCACCGGAGGGGGGGGTCTGGGAGCGACGGGCGTCCAGAGCACGGGGCTGGCATCCGAACAGGAAGGGGGAAATGGTTCCCGTCGGCTCCACCATCCCTCCCCGCCAGCTCATTCCTCTCTTACCAGAACCTGAGGGCCAGCAGCGGCGACACCACAGTCTCCGGGGCCGAAGGGTTCCTACTTCCGACTCAGCACGGCAACCGGAGATTACGTCAGAGTTAAGCGCCAGGGCTGGAGGACCCTCAACTGCGCGCCGGAAACGGAGTGGAGCCGACTGGCGCGGGGAAGTGGCGCGTTCCTCGCTACAGCGCAGGCGTGACGCGGCCGGGGCGGGGCGCGAGGCCGGAAGTGGCCGTGGATTGGCTGTGGGAGGGGCGGGGCGGGGGCGGAGACAGAACTGTGGCCTTTGGAAACCCGCGAGTGGGGCCTAACCTGGCTCTGCCTTCGGGAGCGTGGCCCTCCGCCTTGTTGGGCTTCTGCTTCTTTGGTTTCCAACTCATGCCATTCTGAAGTGGCTTCTGTTATTATTCATCGATTGTACTATTGACCTACATAATATTAAATGATGCAGTCTTACAACAGTCTACCCGATGTGACAATAGCAGAAGCAGCAATTACGGTAGCTCAAAGTATTGAACTCTTACTAGGCGCCAGGCTGTATGCTAAGAAAAGTATTCTATCTTTGGTTGGGCCCATTTTCTTCATTTTATATTTTTCTGGGTTTTGGGCCATGCCCAAAGGTGATAGAGGCGATTGGGGCTGAGTCCTGGCTCACTCCTGGCTGTTGTCAGGGGACTGTATGGGATGCCAGGAATGGAACCTGGGTCAGCCGCGTGCAAGGCAAACGCCTATGCGCTGTATTGTCGCTCCAGTTCCCATAGTTATTTATTAAAAGTTAATACTCCTGTGAAAAACCTGCATAATCACAAAGTTTCAGCAGGATTTTTTTAGCACCAACATTGACGTTTGCAATTCTCTTATTCATTCTGTTCTTGCATGCCTTTCTCTGTTTTGAGATCTTTTTCTTTTGGGATCACATCCTTCGGTGATCAGAGTTTACTCCTTGCTATGTGCTCAGGGCTCACTCCTGAGTGTCTGCCTCCTCGAGAACTTTTTTCATATCGGTCATGTTCTGCAAATCTCTGAGCTCAAAAGACAGTTAAAAAAAATTGGTAAGGATGTGAGGAAATAGGAATCCTCATCCATTGCTAGTAGGGATGTAAAAATGAAAGTTTTGAAAAAATATTTTTCTCAATTTTCTCCTTACCTTTTAAACACTTGTTTACAAAGTTGTTCATGATGATTTGTTATAGGTATTCAATATTCTAACACCAATCCCACTACCACTACACCTTCCCTCACTATTGTCTCCAGTTTTCCTAACACAAAGGGTCAGTTTAGAGAATATTTCAGCATATTCTTAAAACATCAATAAATTTGAGGTTGGAGGAGTAGTACAGTGAGTAAGGTGCTTGCCTTGTATGTGACTGTCCTGGATTCTATCCCCAGCATCCCATGGAGTCCCCTGAGCACTGCCAGGAGTGATTCCTGAGTAAGAGCCAGGAGTAAGCCCTGAGCATCACTGCGTGTGGCCCCAAAACACACATGAACGTTAAATGTAAATTTATCATACAACCTAACGGTTCTTTTAGATATCAACTCCAGAGAAATGAAGACATGTCTATACAAAGACTTGCATGAGAATGCTCAGAGTAACTATATCACATGATTTCATTTATATGTAATTTCCAGGGAAGGCAGAATTAAAGAGACAGTAAAGATATTTGTGGTTAGTGAAATGGCAAAAGAAAATAGAGTGTAAATAGAATAAAACATAGCACAGTGGTTGGGCTTTTGCCTTTCACGCGGTCAACCCGAGTTTGATTCCTCCGACCCTCTCAGAGAGCCTGGCAAGCTACTGAGAGTTATCGAGCCTTCGGCGGCAGAGCCTGGCAAGCTACCCGTGCGTATTGGATATGCCAAAAACAGTAACAATAAGTCTCTCACCAATGTTACTGGTGTCCGCTTGAACAAAGAGAGTGAGAGAAAAATGCCCTTATAGCTTGACTATGTGGTGATAATTATTAAAAATATTTCTTAGAGGGGGCTGGAGTGATAGCACAGCGGGTAGGGCGTTTGCCTTGCACGCGGCCAACCCGGGTTCGAATCCCAGCATCCCATATGGTCCCCTGAGCACCGCCAGGGGTAATTCCTGAGTGCATGAGCCAGGAATGACCCCTGTGCATTGCCGGGTGTGACCCAAAGAGCAAAAAAAAAAAAAAAAAATTTCTTAGATATGACACCAAAAGCATGATGTGAAAAAGTGGGAATATTTGCTAAAATTTGCTAAAAACAGGTGAGTATATTTAATGCCATGTAAATTACATAATTTAAAATATATGATATTAACCTGGTGATGGTCATTGGTATATTGTAAGAGCAAGAAATTGGAACCAACTTAAATATTGACTATCAATGGCAGACTGGTAGATAAACTATAGTATGACTGTCAATCAAAACCAGACAGATAAATTTTTTTTTTAATTTTCTATTTTTTAATTTATTTATTTATTTATTATTTTTTAAAATTTATTTATTTTTAATTAGAGAATCACCGTGAGGGTACAGTTACAGATTTATACACTTTTGTGCTTATATTTCCCTCATACAAAGTTCGGGAACCCATCCCTTCACCAGTGCCCATTTTCCACCACCCGTAAACCCAGTGTCCCTCCCACCCTCCCCAATCCCATCTCCCCCCCACCCCACCCTGCCACTGTGGCAAGGCATTCCCTTCTGTTTTCTCTCTCTAATTAGCTGTTGTGGTTTGCAATAAAGGTGTTGAGTGGCCGCTGTGCTCAGTCTCTAGCCCTCATTCAGCCCGCAACTCTCTTCCCCCACATGGCCTTCGACTACAATGTAGTTGGTGATCGCTTCTCAAAACCAGACAGATAAATTGCAGTGTATATGTACAATGTGGCTGCACTAAAAAAAATAATAATAGCTCCTTTTCATGTACTGGTGTGAAAAATAATCTTTAAGCTTTGTTAGGTAAAAAGGACCAGATGTACAATACCACGTGTGTGAAAACAGGGGAAAGGAGAATAATGTATACCTAAGACTTTGCTTGTGTAGGCCTAAGATTCTTGGTCTGTAATAATAACAATTATCTTAGAAGACTATATAGGAAACAAGTCTATTGTTAGTCTCAAGAGAGGGTAGCTGGGTGTCTGGGAAAGAAGAGGAGGAAGACCTTCCATTGCACATTTGAACCACTGGAATTTAAATAAAAATGAAACCTTTAAAAAAGTAATAAGTCCCAAGGACCTTCTCATTTTTCTTTCACACAGAATGTCCCTCCCAATAGGTGGCACTCCTGAAACACTACACCTGGTTTTATTTCTTTATTTGTGGGAGGAGGGCAGGCAAAAAAAGTCCAAATGTTTTTTTTTTTTCTTTTTGGGTCACACCCGGCGATGCACAGGGGTTACTCCTGGTTCTACACTCAGGAATTACTCCTGGCGAAGCTCAGGGGACCATATGGGATGCTGGGATTCGAACCCGGGTCGGCCGCGTGCAAGGCAAACGCCCTACCCGTTGTGCTATCGCTCCAGCCCCCCAAATGTTTTTTTAATAAATTTTATTGGGGGGGCTGGAGCAATAGCATAGCGGGTAGGGCGTTTGCCTTGCACTCGGCCCACCCGGGTTCGATTCCCAGCATCCCATATGGTCCCCTGAGCACCGCCAGGGGTGATTCCTGAGTGCAGAACCAGGAGTAATCCCTGTGCATCGCCGGGTGTGACCCAAAAAGAAAAAAAAATTTATTGGATCACCGTAAGATACAGTTACAAACTTTCATAATTACATTTCAGTAATACAATGCTCGAGTACCTATCCCTCCACCAGTGCACGTTTTCCACCACCAATGTTCCCAGTGTTCCTCCCGCTAGTCCCACCCCATCTTACCCCCTGCCTCTGTGGCAGGTACATTCCTTCTTGCTCTGTCTCTAATTTTGGGTGTTATGATTGCAGTACAGATACTAATATGCCATCATATTAAAAAAATTTTATTGAATTATCATGAGTAAAGTTACAAAGCTTTCAGGTATAAGTCTCAGTCATACAATGATCAAACACTCATCTCTTCACCAGTGCACATGTTCCACCAACAAGAACCCCAGTATACCTCCCATCCCACCCCCAACCCGGCCTGTGTGGCAGATGATTTTCACTTTACTCTTTCTTTGATTACATTCAATATTTCAGCAGAAAACTCACTATTATTATTTGGAATTTCCCCCCAACAATCAGATCTGCCAAAAAGGCATCATTTGATAATTTGTTTTCCATTGCTGAGAATGAAGCGCATATGAGGTCGCACTGCCGCTATTGTGGCCACGCAGTTTTGATTTCTGTTATTTTAGTTATTAAGTCCAGAGAAATTTCTGACAGAAGTCACGTTGCTGCAAGCTCGTACTTTTACAGCCCATTCTTTAATGGGCTGTAAAAGAAGAGGCCATCATATTTGGTCTACTTCCAGCACATATCTCCCATCCCGGGTGATCCAAAAACCCAAATTTTTGCTCTGCTGGTTTTTCTTCACTTGTTGGGAAACATGGAACCTGGATTGAGGCCTGCAATTCTCTCTGTGAGTAGAGCTCCAGGATACATTGCTTTATTTCTCTTAAATGGCTAGAAGGAAAAATACCTGGATTGAAAAAGAAGAGTTGTAATTGTTCAGAACATGAAATACTTGGGCCCTGTTATCTGTCTGAAACTTCTGCTGAGTGATGGGTTGATTGAAAAATTACTATAAATCAGTGGGTCTTAATTTAGGAAGATTTTAGGCAAGTCTTGCGGTAGCTAAAAAATACTCTCCTTTTTTTGTGTGTGTGGGGGCTGGTTTGGGGGTCACATCCAGCAGTGCTCAAGGCTTATTCCTGACTCTCAGGGATTGTTCCTGGTGGGGCTTAAAGGCCATGTTCAATGCCGGAGATTGAACTAAGGTTAGCCATATACAGGACAAGCATGTTACCCTCTATATGATATGTTTGGCCCTGGAAATACTCTGGTGTTGTCAGGTGGAGCTTTTGGCATCTGATGAATAGAAGTCAGAGGTGCTTCCTCTGCTACACAGCATTACCTAGCCAAAAAAGTGTTTTTTTGTTTTTGTTGTTGGACTGAAGCGTTAGCACAGCGGTAGGGCTTTTGCCTTGCCTTTCTCTCGGAGAGCCCGGCCAGCTACTGAGAGTATCCTGCCAGCACGGCAGAGCTTGGCAAGCTACCCATGGTGTATTTGATATGCCAAAAACAGTAACAACAAGTCTCATGGCTTTACTGGTGCCTGCTCGAGCAAATCGATGAACAACAGGATGACAGTGATACAGTGACAGTGAGACAGTTGTTGGGCCACACCCAGCAGTGCTCAGGGTTTATGCCTGGCTCTGCACTCAGGAATTACTACTGGAGGTGCTTGGGGGCCCATATGGGATGCCTGGGATTCAACCTGGGTCAGCTGGATGCAAGACAATTGCTTACCTGCTGTGTTATCACTTTGGCCTCTAGCCAAAATGTGTTTTGGTTTGCTTTTTTACATTTTTAGGCCACACCTAGATATGCTCAGTGATCGCTCTGGCAGGGCTCAGGAGACTGTATGGGGTGCTAGGGATCGAACCCAAGATAGCCTGGTGCTCGGCAAGTGCCTACCGGCTGTACTCTCTCTCCAGCCCCTCTAGCCAAAAATGTTAATGATGTGGATATTAAGAAGTAGAGATATCTTTGTTTAGATTAAGGTTCTTATTGAGCATCTCTTTTTTGATGCTCTGTTCTGTGATACTTTACAAATAACATTCATATATATGTACATATATATATTTATACATATATATATTTGAACTTTCCTATTTTCTTGGGCTTATAAAAGTCAGGAATCACTCCTGTGCTTTTAGACACTGGGCCTCAATACTTAGCCCCCCTCCCACCTACTCCAGTCTATCCTCATCATTACTTGGGGAGAAAGAGACAGACAGGGGAGAAGTCAGGGCTGGAGCAATAGTACAGTGGGTAGGGCATTTGCCTTGCACGCGGCCAACTTGGGTTTCTTTGATCCCCAACATCTTGTAGGTCTCCCGAGCACTACTAGGAGTAATTCCTGAGCGCTGAGCTTGGTAATTCCTGAGCACTGTTGGGTGTGCTCCTTCCTCCCCTCCCTTTTTTTAAAAAAAAGAGGGGGAAAAATTCAGGAAGGCAGATAATGCAGAGGTGCTTTCCGTGACTTGGTGTGACAGGGTTTATATACCTACCCTGATCCTGAGCTCATTTCTTCCTGTGCTGGTTTCCTTGAAGGTGGCCGTACTGGTCATCTTTCCGATCCCTGAGCGGCTACAGAGGACAGCACAGTCACCAACTGGCTCATTGCCCCCCTCCTTTATGAGTTAACTTGATGCACATGTATGGAGTGGTTGTTTTGCATGCGTCTTTGGGTGCTTTGTGGTCTTAGGGACAGAAAGAAGGCAGTTGGAGGATCTGTGTTAGATTCTCTGTCTCTCTTAACGTACTCCACTTTCTCTCATGATCCGGACCCCTGTACGTCTCAACTCTTCCTTCAATTGCATCCATCTTTCCCCTGGGGGTAACCCTTCCTGCTTCTGTATGACCAGTTCCTCATCCACCTAGTAATTTCCCAGTGACTTCCCCTTCTTCCCAATCAACCCTTCAGTTTACCACCACTAGTGGGCGCTGCGTTTCTTTCCTCATTTCTTACCTGGTAGAGCTGGTCATTGGACAGCAGTGTCTGCTTGTCGGAAGCTGCAGAGAAAAGAAACAAAATACACACATATACAAGGCGGCATGGAAGATCTTTTGGGTTATAGTCACACAATGGAGTGTACTATATAGCAATAAGAATTTATGAAATACATCTACATATAACTGGGCCAGATCTCATATGCACATTGTGGAGTAAATGCGCGCGCGCACACACACACACACACACACACACACACACACACACACAGAACAAAAGTAGACAAAATTAATCCATGTTATTGGACATTAGTATAGCACTCGTCTGCTCCTTTGGGAGGATAGCAGAGGTGAGACATAACTAAGAAGAGCCTTCTAGAGAGTTAGAGTTTTTCTTTCTTAAACTGACTGCTGCAATCGTGGGTGTGTTTGCTTTCTTCACTTTGTTTTGTTTTTGTTTTTGGGCCACACCGGTGGTGCTCAGGGCTTAATCTGGCTCTATGCTCTGGGATTGCTCTTGGAGAGGGCTGAGAGACAATATAGGGTGCTGGGATCTAATCTAGGTCAGCTGCATGCAAGACAAGCACATTCCCCACTGTTCCATCTCTCCAGCCCCATTAATAAAAAAGTTAGTTAAAAAATTTCTAAAAATAATTCAAAGAGAGTATCCCTCCCGCATGGCAGAGTCTGACAAGCTCCCCATGGCGTATTCGATATGCCAAAAACAGTAACAACAAGTCTCGCAATGGAGATGTTACTGGTACCTGCTTGAGCAAATTGATGAACAATGAGATGACAGTGCTACGTGCTACAATTTATTTTGGCCCCCCCCAGCAGTGCTCAAGGGGTGTTTCCTGATTCCGCACTCAGGGATCATTCCTGGGCAGGTGTTGGGACCATATGGAATGCTGCAGGGATTGAACCTAGGTTGGCTGCATACAAGGCAAGCACCCTACCCTCGGTACTATATCACTCTGACCTCCAGTTTTTTAAAAAGGAAACTTCTCTTCTGTTTTTGTTTTGGGGCAACACCCAGGGGTGCTCAGGGTTACTCCTGGCTCTGCTCTCAGGGATCACTCCTGACAGGCTTGGAGACCATCTGAGATGCCGGGGATCAAACCTGGGTCTGGCATCTCCAAGACAAATGCCTTACCCACTGTACTATCACTCCAGCTCCTCCAAAACTTATTTATGTTTCTATATGTAGATGGCAATAAACAGTATTTAAAATACAAAGAGGACTGGCCCTGGGGGGAAGATCTCAAATATCTGGGGTCTGGCATGCTCTGAGAGTTGAGTTTGAACCCAGGTACCACATGCATCTCCCACCTTCAGAGTCCCTGGATGTAGACCTGGGGTCCCAGCTCTGCTCAATGTGGCCCTGGTGGTCCCCAGAATTGCTAGGCTGAACTACCCCTTATTGCTGACCCAAATATTTTGGCTGGGCTGGCCAAGTATTACCAATAGTGGCCTCAGGGATCTCTTAACACTTCTTGAGAATCCCCTCACCAAAAAATACCCACCAGAAAACCAAAGAGGAAAAATCAAAGGGAACTGGGTTTGTGTTTGTGTGTGGCGCTGGGGCCTGAGCCCAGGGACTCACCCATGCCAGGCAGGCTCTGTACCTCTGTACTACATCCACCACCTGGGAGTTGGATGGTAAGACTGGTAAGTAAAGTGTTGATATAAGCAGGTAGATAGGGAAGGCCCCCATGGTAATAGAATCCCTAGGAAGTAATAATACCAATAGTATAAAGGCTGCATAAAGCCCACCTTGTGAACTAAGGAAGGCCTGATAAGACCACCTGGTGCCATCAGACCCAGAGAAGGCCGGATACCCCTCCAAAACTTGAGCAGGAACAAAAGCCAGGAAAGGAATTGCAAAGAGAATCATCCACTACTCCCAACTCTACCCTCTTGGCAACTACCCTGGCAACAGACTCTCACTAGCTAGAAAACCCCTTGTGGGGAAGCTTGGGAAAAAAGCCTCTAAAAGCACCTTGAACAAAGGCAGCACATGCACATACTGCCCGAGCCCATGTGCTGTTTGTGTCTCACGTGGCCAAGCACATGTGGTGCTTGAACACATGTGTTGCCCTTCTTGTAATGTGTACTGGGGCACTTTCTGTCTTTGGAGAAACCCATGTTCTCTCTTGAGTGTGTTACTTTCTCTCCCTTTCCCCCTCCCTTCTTCCTTTTCCCTAAAACCTCCAAATGAAATCTATTCTTACTTCCCTGCTCGTTTCCTCCTGAAATTCTTTTCTGTGAGGTCAGACAAAGACCTGCAAGGGCTGGGTAAGGCCCAGAACTGGTCTTCCTTTCCTGCAAAGAGCCTTCCAGCCAGTCCTGGGATTGCAGAGGTGGATCAGGAGAAAGTGACCATCTCTCTCCTCTCTGCCTCACATAAGCCACCCGTGGGGGTCCACTGACTTCAGTGTGAAATTCTCAAGGGTCTTTTTCTCCTGCCTACATGCCTTACCCAACTGTGCATTCCCTACACAGGCTAACTCAGCTTCTTCTACTGGGTTGATTTTTATAGGAAGGGAGCTGAGGGTTGTAGGTGGTCTCATCTTGATTGTAAGAACATTCTTTTACCTCGTGACTGGCGAACTCCATCTTGCCCGGCAATGGCATAGACACCGAGAGCGAGGAGAAGAATGCTGATGACTTCGGCCAAGATAAAGCCAACTACATTAGCTGCACTTAGCTCAACGCAGTTCTGACACACTGAATGGGGAGAGGAAGGAACAAGCCTCTGTCAGCATCTGGAAGTTGTCTTGAATTTCTTTATTTTATAGGGACCATGCCCAGGGATGCTGGGGGACACGGGGGCACCTTGGCAGATGGTGTGGGGGATTGTGGTACAAATGCTGGGGGTGGATGTAGTGGCATTAGAGCTCAAACTCGGGGCCTCACACATGCTAGGAATTTGTTCTACTTGAGCCATTTCACAGGCCCTGATTTGCATCTTTTCAGTGGCTTTTCAGCTGAATCATCTCTCTGGGACTAATATGGCAAAGGAAGTGCCTGGGGAGATTCTTGGACTAATCATGAAATAATTCTAAGCGTTCCTCTGTTTCCTAGGCATCCTGGGAGAGTCCATGCCATCTTTGTTTTGTTTTAGGGCCACATGCAGTGGTGCTCAGGGATCACTCCTGACATGGTGCATATGGGGTGCCAGGGATTGAACCTGGGCCAATGTGCAAAGCAAGCGCCCTACCTGCTCTGGCCCAGGCTATGTAGTCTTACTCCCAGGAACTCCGTGAAACAGAAGGAAGACCAGACCTCCTCCCCCAAGCTCTGCTACCACCTACATTTTGTTGTTATTTACCTGAGTTTCTTTCCCATTCAGCTCAGACTTAAGTAAGTGCTTCATTGTTCCAACTGTCTAGGGTCTCTCCCTCTGCCCAGACCCCTCCTCCACCATGTAGGGGGATGTCTTGTTAAATGCAAAAGAGGGTGAGATCAGCCCAATAGGAAGTTCCCCAGGATGCTAAGTCCATTCTCCTTTCGCAGGAAGCAAACCCATTGACATACTTCTATAGTGCAGCTGGACTTTGTTTGAAGGGTCCTTTAGTCCACGGCAGTGATACAGCCCTCGATGGTCCTTTGTATTACTTCCCAAGTTCCACTTCTTATTTGCAGCCAGGGAGTTGATACTCTGCCCATTTTTAAACCAGGTGATATTATTGTCTTTCAGGTGACAAATCAAAACCACTGAACCATCTTCCTGATTGACCACTTCTAACGAGCTACCTAGAAAGAGAAAAGTCAAGGCTGTGAATGATGCTGCCTCTGAAATTTTCCCGACCCTAGAGGGCATTAGGGGAAGCCCGGGACCGTGGTCCTCGCCCCAATCCTGTAGGACAGTGAGATGTTCAGGGTCCAGTCAGTATATGTGGGTGGGCTGAGAGTCTTCATCTCTCACCCACTCCTGGGTGATGCCAAGGCAGTGAGTTTAGGGATGGCACTTTGACTAATGCCTAGTGGCTTGTTGGTCCTGGAAGAACCAGGAAATGAATGGCTTCCTATGAGAAGGGCCCAGAGGCTGACCTGCCCTCTGGTCATGCAATCACCCGCCCTCCCATCCTTCTTGGTTCTTCACTCGCTCCTGTAGGATGACTGGTCCATTTCCCAGATCGTCCTCAGTTGGAGAACAGAAAGCAGCCATTTCCCCTACCTGATGTCTGCTTGGCCATTGCTCCTGCAGAGACAGAGAGATACAGGTTAGCTGGTCCTAGGATGCTCAGAAGGTCTTGGGCATCGGAGAAGCACAAAGCGCAGGTGCCCAAAGGCGTTCTGTGGTTCCACCAAGATGGTATCTGACCTCACTGCAGTTTTTTTTTTAGTTAACTATTTTTTTAATAATTTTTTATTTTGTAAGTTAGTTTGGGATGGAGCGATAGCACAGTGGGTAGGGCATTTGCCTTGCACGCGGCCGGCCTGGGTTTGATTCCTCTGCGCCTCTTAGAGAGACCGGCAAGCTACCAAGAGTATCTTGCCTGCACGGCAGAGCCTGGCAAGCTACCCTATTTGATATGCCAAAAACAGTAACAATAAGTCTCATAATGGAGAAGTTACTAGTGCCTGCTCGAGCAAATTGATGAGCAACAGGATTGATATAGTGGTAAGTTTGTTTACAATATTTGATTACATTTAATATTCAAACACCAATCCCACCACCATTACACCTTTCCACCACCAAATTCGGGATGTTTCCGTCCCAAACCCCAATCCCTGTCCCAAAATACAACCAAAAGAATATATTTTGTATTGTCTGTTATGAAGAACTGCTGAATACGCTTATGAAAAAGCGTTCATATAGGAAACAGTGAGAAGATTGTTCTGTTTTGGCAGGAGCCATTAAGACATTCTATAGGATGTCACTAACATGTTGTTAAAGTTTGGGTGACGTGATCTTTGGTATATATGTCTGAAAATATGTTTACACTCATATATATATATTTCCCTCTATGATTTGTTGCCCACTGTCTGAACCCCATCAAATATATGTGATATTTATGGAGAATGGGTAGGGAGTGCTTATGTATGATGTGTTTTGCGGCCGCTTGGTACAGGAATATGTTCACTCATATGTGAGGCTAGGCCCGAGCATGGGGGGAGTGGCCTGGAGTGTGGCGGTGGTTATGTTTTGGAAGTCAGTTGCTGGGGCTGTGTTGCTGTGTCCCTTGGAGTCTGGAGGGCTCTCACCTGCCTCCCTCTGGGGCTCCGCGAGTGAAAACAGCCTGGCGCGGAGTCCGGAGGCATGACTATGGGGACCCCATTTTACTCTCCTTTCCAGGAGAAGCAGCCGTGTGATCTGGAGGGGGTGCCGATGACGAGATTATCTGGCGCAGGCAGTAGGTGGCTTATGGGAGTGACCCCTGGGTCTCCAGAGACTGGGGGAAACGGGCTCACTGAAGCGCACTTACCTTGCACATGGCTGACCCGGGTTCAATCCCAAGCACCCCATAAGGTCCCCTAAACACTGCCAGAAGTGATCCCTGAACACAGAGCCAGGAGTAAGTCCTGAGCACAGCAGGTTGTGGCCCAAAGACAAAACAAAACAAAAATAAATCAAACTTTCTTTTCTTCTTTTCCTTTCTTTCCTTCATATTCTCTCAAGTCCAGGACCTCCGACGCACAAAGTATCCACTTTATCACTGCACTTCATCCCCAAACCCTTGAATTGCTTTTGATTTTGGGTCATATTCGACAGACTTAGGGGCTATTCCTGGTGGTATTTGGGAACCATGAAATGTTGGTGATCAAACCCAAGCCTCCCACAGGCAAAACATACACTCTAGTTCTTTGTTCTCTCTCCCCCGCCCCTTGAAGTTTTTGGTTTGCTTTATTTGAGGGCCATACCTGGAGGTGCTCAGTGGCTACTCCCAGTTCTGTGCTCAGGGGTTACTTTGGTGGTATTCTGAGGACCATGCGGTAGAGAGGATGAAACCCAGACCTCCTGCATGCATAGCATGCTCTTAGTATGTCAAGCTATCGCTCAAGTCCCTGGATTTTTTGTTCATTTGTTTATTTGGGGGCCACACCTGGTGATGTTCATAGCTTACTCCTGACTCTGCACACAGAAATCACTCCTGATGGTGCTCAGGGAACCAGGCAAGGCACTGAGGATGGAACCTGAGTTGATGGCATGTGAGGTGAGTACTTTGCATTCTGTATTGTTTCTCTGATCCCTGAATTTTTTTTTTGGCTTTTTGGGTTACACCCAGCGATGCTCAGGGGTTTCTCCTGGCTCTGCACCCAAGAATCACTCCTGGCAGTGCTGGGGACCATATGGGATGCCGGGGATGGAACCCGGGTCGGTCACATGCAAGGCCAATGCTCTACCCACTGAACTATTGCTCCGGCCCCAGACCCCTGAATTTTTTTTTAAAAATAGTATTATTTCCCTGGTTATTAGAGACCACGAGGAAGAGAGGCCTCAACCCATAGATAGATGGTGTCTGAACGGATGCCTCTGGATTGTAGCCTAATTCATGAAAAAGGTTGAATTTAGGGTGCCCTATATAAAGAACTTGGCTGATCTTTGTCCTAGGTTTTTAGGTGGTAGTTGTCTTTCTTTTGTCTTCTTTCTTTCTTTCTTTCTTTCTTTCTTTCTTTCTTTCTTTCTTTCTTTCTTTCTTTCTTTCTTTCTTTCTTTCTTTCTTTCTTTCTTTCTTTCTTTCTTTCCTTTCTCTCTTTCTCTCTTTCTTTCCCTTCCTTCCTTCCTTCCTTCCTTCCTTCCTTCCTTCCTTCCTTCCTTCCTTCCTTCCTTCCTTCCTTCCTTCCTTCCTTCCTTCCTTCCTTCCTCTCTTTCTTTCTTTCTTTCTTTCTTTCTTTCTTTCTTTCTTTCTTTCTTTCTTTCTTTCTTTCTTTCTTTCTTTCTTTCTTTCTTTCTTTCTTTCTTTCTTTCTTTCTTTCTTTCTTTCTTTCTTTCTTTCTTTCTTATCAGAGCTGGAAACAAGGGTCCCCTCCATACAAGGCAGGAGGAGGCTGAGCTCTGCCCCCCACCCCCCAGGCCCTGGAAAGAAATATCTAATCCTTGGAATGTCATGAGTAAAATGAGTGCCTGTGTTTTGGTGCACCCTGACCCTTGACTCTAAGGTAGCTGACTCAGGACAGGGCTCGCCAAAATCAAATGTGTGGTTGGAGAATTAGAACTTTGAGCTCAGGGAGGGGAGTTTGACGTCTCTGGGTTTAATCCAAACATTAGGAAGAAAGGATATTGAGATAAGAACTAGTTGCTACAACAAAGAGCTTACAATAAAGGGGAAAAAATAAACCCAGGTGATTAATTTCACTTAAATTGTTCTCACATGAATGCACATGAAAAGTGCATTTTGCCCAAGGGTGAGGGACAGGAAAAGATCACAGAGAAGGTGATTCTTAGCTGGGCATCGAAGAATGAATAGGAATTGCCCAGAGAGAGGCATTCTGGGTAGAAAGAATGGCTTTCACCAGAGAGAGGCTGCTCTGGGCTTAGTGCTCAGGGGTAATTCATGACAGTGGTTTGGGGCACCAGGTGGTGCTAGGAGTTGAATCCAGGGCTTCAGTCTGCAAAGCTCCATCTCCCTGGCTCCAAGCCTTCTCTTGACTCTACTGCTCTCTGCCCGAGCCTCTCCTAGGAACGTGCCCCAGTGTCCTTCACATGCAGAAGGATTTCTTCTGAAACTTGACTTCTCCCTCTGCTATCATTTAATCTCTCTTCCTTATCATCCAATTTTCTTTAAAGAATTGTCTACACTTGCTTATTTATTTATTTATTTATTTGCTTTTTGGGTCACACCTGGCGATGCTCAGGGATCTGCACTCAGGAATCACTCCTGGCGGTGCTTGGGGGACCATATGGGATGCTGGGAATCGAACTCGGGTCGGCCGCGTGCAAGGCAAACGCCCTACCCACTGTGCTATCACTCCAGCCCCATTGTTTTTTTTTTATTATGGGGCCATACTCAGAGGTGCTCAGGAATCACTTCTGGCAGGGTTGGGGTCACCAACTGCAGTTCTGGGATTGAACCCAGGTCAGCTGTGTGCAAAACAAACATCCTACCGGCTTTACTGTGTCTCTGGTCCTACACTTGCTGTTCTTCATCTTTCCCTTCACTCTACCTTTTTTTTTTTTTTGTATTTGTGCCACACCTGGTTATACTCAAGGGTACTCTTCACCTGAATAACTTCTGGCAGTGCTCAGGGGACCATATAGAATGCCATGGATTGAACCCAGGTCAGCTACCTACAAGGCAAGAGCCTTACCTTTTGTACTATCTCTCTAGCCCTGTCATTTTCTTTTGTTGTTACTGTTTTGGGGCCACATACAGTGCTTCTCAGGGCTTACTCCTGGCTCTGTGCTCAGGGATCACTCTTGGCAGTGCTTGGGGGATCATACGGGGTGCTGAGGATTGAGCTCAGGTCGACTGGGTGCAAAGCAAGTGCCCTCCCCTCTATACTATTTGCTCTGGCCCCAACTTTTACTCCTTTTCATTTGACTTCCACACATATTTACTTCATTGAACCTTTGTAAATCACCCAAAACTATTTTTCCAAGTCCCATATATTTCAAATTTCAAATTAATTTTCATATTTTCGGGGGAGGACTTGGGCCACACTCATCAATGCTTAGGGGTTACTCCTGGCTCTGCACTCAGGAGTTACTCCTGGTGGTACTTTGGGGACCCTAGGGAGTGCCAGAGATTGAACCCGGGTTGGCCGTATGAAAGGCAAACACTCTACCCACTGTACTATAGTTCCAGGCCCAGATATATTCTCATATTAATGCATCTTTATAACACTATGTTCTCCTGAGGATTCCTTCTAGAAACTCTCCACCCCATTGGTCCCCAGGATATTACATGCATGAGGTTTTTCAAATTTTTAGGTCATTTCCTGATCTCTTTTCAGGGCAGCTTTTTCTCTAAGTGCCCCTGCAAGGAGGGTCTCCTCACGGTTCCATCCTTAGCAACCACTTCCTCTTCTTTTACAAAACACGTTTATGAATTCAGCAACTTTCATAGGCTTGACTTACCCTGATCTGGAGAACCACATCCCTCTAGTCCCATTTCTCTACTCTGGGTGGTTATTTCCAGTTGGATATCCAGACAGGCATTCTGAATTTCACCCTAAACTCTCCCGGCAACAATAAGCCCTGTAGCTTTGATTAGACTAGGCGCTCCTTCGTATAGAATGGCTCCATTTATCTTTATTTCCTCCTCCCCCATGACACAGCGATATCTCTCCCATAGTTAGGGGCCAGCTGAACAACTGACCCCCTGGAGAAGTGAAAGCTTAATCCATATCCTCTGGTTTTTGCTCTCAGGCCACACTTGGCTGTGATCTGGGCTTACTTCTGGCAGGGTTCAGAAAACTATATGAGGTACCGGGGGTGGAACGCGGGCCAGCTGCATGCAAGGCAAACACCGTATCTACTGTCCTACTTTTCTGGCCCTCATCCTCCATGTCCTCCTGACTCCAGTTCTGAGTTTAGGAGTACAGAGCTGTCCTTTTCTGCTTCCTGGCCTGTGCCCTCCTGGGTTGTGTACAAACCCAGGATGGTGGCCCCTGTGTTCTCTCTCACCTGTCAGGTCTTTAGCTTTGATTTTGTCAGGCCCCTACAGGGACACTGTCTCTCACTCTTCGAGTCAGGATGGGGGTTGGTCTTCATTTGTGACTTCTTAACTCTAAGGGGACAGCTGGGGATGGTTTGAGGTTAGGAATCCCCTAAATTCTCTCCCCCTGGTGAGGACCTTCCCTAGGCTGCCGGACCCCTAGCCTCGGACACACTTACCTTGAAGAAGAGTGAGAGCCAGGAGAAGGCTGTCTAGGCCCCTGGATCGATCCATGTCTGCCTCTGTCTTGCCCCTGGGAGCACTGCGCACCCCAGCACCCTGCCAGCAACCCCCTGCTAGCCCAGCCCCGCCCAGCACCCCCAGGAAGGAGGCCGGAACCCACAGCCTCCACCTCCGCTTCAAATGTCGGCAGCGGGGCCTTGGCACAGTTGCTGCTGCAGATGTTTCTGGCTTTTTCGTTGAGGGGTGGGGGGTGGGGCATGGTGCAGCCGAGAGAGCGTGTTTCTCTCCTCAGAGATTGGTTTGCACTGAAACTCTGTGGGCGCCAAGCGGTGGGGCAATGGCCTGGGCCCCCTTCGTGGGAGAGAGAATCGTCTCCACTTACCACGGGCTCTTAGCCCCTTGTGACTCATGGCTAGTGGTGGCTGGAATCAGTGACTTGACTGGGATGTTCAGGGCTGGACCTCTGACTGGATAGTCCCTTAGCCCAGGCCTTCATTCGCGACATTTTTACTGTTCTTTTGGAGATGAGGACGTCAAAGAGACGCCCATCGGGAAGGGGTCGAGAGCAGCAGTTCCATCCCCACATTCAGGCTTTCTCAGGGTCTCAGGCCCCTTCTCCCTCAGCCAGTCGGTGGGGAAAGAAACCCTTCAAGACTCTTGTCACACCTCAAGTGCCTGTCAGGGCTTAGAGCCACAGAAGCAATTGCCTCATACACCTCCTCTATCCTCAGGGGACCTGCCCCGGTGGTTGGGTCCCCTTGGACCATAAAAGTGTTCAAGCCTATAATGGTGTCGAGGGGAGTCAACTTGGGAATTCTGTGACTGGCCAGGGAAGAGACTAATAGTGTGAGGTTTTTTGGTTTTTTTTTTTTTTTTTTTTTGAGTGTGGAGACTCCCAAGCAGTGCCTAGGGGGTCTGGGGGCCACTCCTAGTGGTGCTCAGCCCATGAGGTGGCAGTTCATTGCTCTGGCTGAGGACACGGAGCTGCTGGCCACTTGTTCGGGGCACCTGAGGTGCTCGGGAACCTTGGGCCGCACCCAGTGCTGCTGGGGGGCCACAAGGGCCTATACCTGCCCAGCACGTGGCCCTGTCCACAGTGCTCCCTGTGGCCCTGTGAGGGCACCCTAGACTCCTCTGCCCACTGGGGGGCAGCGGCTTCTATGGCTGTGCCAGGCTGCTGAGGTGAAGTCGCTACTCTTTCAGCTGCGCCCCAGGTCGTGAGGGACCGGTTTTCCAGTGGTGAGTAACTGGTGGGTGCTGTTGACAGGAACTCACAAGTGACGGGGTTTTCTCTGTGACCCCGGTAAAGGCCGCCCTAACCCTCCTTAGCTTTCCCGGGGCTCCAGGCAGCCCTTCCCGTAGTTACTCTGCCTTCACTCCCATGGCACCCCTCGCTCAGAGAGAGAGAGAGAGCCCTTTGCACCTGCTTCCGTCCCGCCCTCTCCGCCACCTCCGCCCTGAAAGTGGCAGCAAGAAACCATGATGCCCCAAAGTAGAGAGAGAGTATGGGGGAGGTTATTTGCCATAGAGGCAGGGGGAGGGGTGTGATGGCGGAGGGATACTGGGGACATTGGTGGTGGAAAATGTGCACTGGTGGAGGGATGGGTTCAATCATTGTACGACTGAAACTCAAACATGAAAGCTTTGTGAATTTTGCTCACGGTGATTCAAAAAAAAAAAAAAGTGGCAGCAAGGTGCTTCAGCCCCACCCCTCACCCAACCTTTGAAGGCTTCTTCCGGCACCCTGGTTGTGGGAGGTAGCGCTCAGCGGGAAGATGGGCCTCTGCGGGGCTCTGGCTGGCCTGCTGCTGGCTGCCCTTCTCTCCCAAGGTAGGTTTCTGGAGCAGCGGGGAGAGTCTTGGAGAAAGGCCTTGGGGAGGACATTGTCACCCCAAGCAGGGTCTGGAGCCCCTCGAGTCCCTTCCACACTAGCTTCCGTTCCCCGAGCAAGGCTCAAGACAACACGGGGAGCTGGTGTGAAGACTCCGGGCTAGTCCAGCGCCAGCAGTGGGGTGCAATTCAACTTGAAGGGCGCCCAGAAAGCCTTAGATCATTCTGTAGGGAATGGGGGTGGTGGGGGGAGCCTGAGCTTAGGGCCTGGCCGGGGCCACTATTCCCTGGAGGGCACTGGCATCTGCAGTCCAGGCCTCTGGGCCTCGGGGTCAGCCTGACAGTCCCCACCAGGAGCCAGGGGGATGTTGGGAATACTGGTCTGCAGGGAAAGCCGGGAGGAAGCGCAGGTTTGGGGTGGTCAGACCCCAACTCATCTTGCTTGATGTAGTCTTCAAGTAGAGTCTCACCACCTAGAAACTGGCCCCCTCCCCCAGCTTGCCCCCAGTCCGGGTCAGACAGGGCCGAAAGCTGTCAAGCATGGATGGACACTCACAAGGGCTCTTCACCTGCCTCTGAGAGGGGGTTCTTGCTACTAGAAGCTTTCTATAACCGGTAGCTGAAGCTCAGGGGAAGATTCTGTGTTCATGTCTGGGGAGGGGGTTGGGGACTCAAACCCAGGGTCTCACGCATGTAACGCAGGTACTCTTCTGCTGAGTTACATCCCTGGCCTTAGCTTCCACTTGTCCCTGCGATCAGCGACACAGGTTCCATGGGCTGTGGAAATGCTCTCAATTTGAACAATTCAGGGGCTCTAGGAAGGTACTGAGCAAAGTTCCAGCCCTTAAACAATCTTGAGAGGGGTGAGCCCCCAGTATGGGCCAGATCCTTTTCTCTTTGTTTCCTGACTCCTGTTCCTGACACTAGGATAGAACAACCAAAACTTACTCCATGGTTGGCCCTGGGTTCCCTGCTTGAACTCTGGATGGGTCCTTCACGCCAGCTTCTCCCCTGCCGCCAAGCAGCGTGGGTCCTGAGAAGGCTTTGTGGCAAGAAGCTTCATTCCCTTGGTAGTTGGTGGGGAAAGGGCAGGGTGCAGAGCAAGGAGTGAGAAGTGAAGCTGGAGTAATTTAGGGGCTGGCAATGGGAAGTTTTTCGGGAGGAGAAATATGGATCTCTCCAAGGCATGGACAGCCCTCTACCTTCCTTGTATCCTGCACTGCGGTATCTAAACTCCTTGCCCATGCGAACCAGTGGTAGATATTTATTTCCAGGAGGGTTTGTGCGTCAGGCTTTCCCCTCTGCTCCCTGTTCCTCAGGGTGTACGCCCTGCTTGTGTGGTACCCTCGTGTCCTTCCTTCTCCCATCGCCTTTCCCTGGCTCCCTCCCTCTCTGGAAACCATCAACTGTCCCAGACTAGGAAGCTGTTCCTCCTGAAGCATCGGCTTGCCTAGAACCCAAAGTCTGGAGCAGACCAAAGAGTCGTCTCTCACGGTGTCTTTGTCCTCAGCACATTCCAAGATAACCGTGGAGGAAACTGAGGACAAAGTGTTCCTGAGATGTAAGAATGACATCAAGTGGCTGGAGGGCACCATGGGAAAGCATATGTCAGAAAACAGAACAATGGACTTGGGAAAGAGCATCCTGGATCCCCGGGGGCAATACCAGTGCAACGAGGTGGAGGGAAAGGACTCCAAACTCTTTACAGTGCAAATCTACTATCGAAGTAAGTGCCTGCTGCACGCTCAGGGCCAGGACACAGGCTCTGGACTGAAGAACTTTACGGTTGGACAGGGCTGGGGTCACTCTGGGCTGGGGATGGAGAACAGAGGCAGAGCACTTGCCTTGCATCTGTGAGGCCCTGGGTTCAATCCCTGGCACCACATGATCCCCCGAAACCCAGGGAAAACACGAGGGGAAACCCATGAGTACTGAGCTGGGAGTAGCCCCCAGGCACGGTTAGGTATGACCCCAAATCACACACACACACACACACACACACAACAAAAGCTGGGGTCACTCTGGTCAAAGTGGGAGTTAGGTTTGGGGGTTCTCAGAATGGGGGGCTTAAAGAAGAGAGCCTTATGACCTGCATAGTAGGGGCTTGGTTGGGACTAAAGTCTTGTTCTAGCTGGCCCCAGACTGAAACCCTGTGGAGAGCCTGTCCATCAGGGGCCTTTCTCTGAAGTTGGGGTCTTGACACGAGCAATTCTGTTCCCTGACCTTGAACATGCTCACCCTCTTCTCGGCCCCCTCTTCCACAGTGTGCCAGAGTTGCGTGGAGCTGGATGTCACCTCCTTGTCTGGCATCCTGATCGCTAACATCATAGCCACTTTGCTTCTTGCTTTGGGAGTCTACTGCTTTGCTGGACATGAGACTGGAAGGCTCTCTGGAGGTATGTGGAATGGCCAGTGTGTGCATACGTGTTTGTGTGTGTGTGCATGTGTGCGTGCACATGTGTGTGTGCATGAGTATATGTGAACATGTGTGAGTATGTGTTGCATGTGTATGTGTGGGTGTATGGGAGTGTGTGTACATGTGCACATGTGTGCATGTTTGGATGTGTGTTCAAGGGAGTGTGTGCATGTGTGTATGTAGGAGTCTGTGTATATGTGAACATGAGTATGTGTGTCTGCATGAGTGTGTGTGAGTGTGTACATGTGTGTGTGTGCATGAATATGCACCTGCTAAAGTATGGCAGTGAGTTGGGTTTGGTCTCATCTCTCTTGTGATCTTCTGAGGATTTCGACAGTTGGTAATTCAAAGAACTGGGGTGCATATATTGCTCCCACAGACTTCTAAGGGTGCCCTGGTGGTCATCGGAGGGGACAGGGGGCGCAGGAAGAGTTGAGAGTCTAACACATGCATATATACGTGGTGTCTGGGCATATGAAGGGAAAGTGTTCTGGGGATCTGGGAAGGTCCATCTCTCAGGTGGGTCCTGCCCTGCTTCCTCATACCCCCTCCTCCTTCTCTTTCAGCCCATTGAGTGCGAAACAATGATCCCTTCAGTCACCTTGGTGAGAACTGGCACTGGAATGAATGAGCCCAAGCAGGGAGGCTTCTGGGAGCAACAGTTCTGGACCAAACCTTCTCTCCCGGCACTGCCAATCAAGCAACACTTGGACTTCATGGGGCGGGGCCAGGTCAGGGTGGGGAGTTATCCTGGCTCGGAGCCGTCGCCTTTTCTGTCTGCCTTCTCTTCTCCTCCTCTGCTCCACCCAGACTGGGGGCAGGAGACCCCCATGGTGGCCTGCCCGCTAGTGTTTCTGGCCTGATGGGCCTCTGGGCACAGAATCTGTGCCTCCTGCCCCGCTCCCTCACCACCCTGTCAGGGCTTCCTCCCACAACTAAGAGTGGGCGGCCCCTGTGTTAGGGGTGCTGACACATGGAAGTTTCCATGACATCACGAGCGGAGGTGGTCGAGACATGAAGAACCATGGGACTCACATCTCATTGAGACCAGGAGCCCTGCGTGGCTTGTGGCCCCACCACGCAGAGCAGACACTGGCTGCAGAGGCCCCAGCCTAGAGCCCGTATGTCCTCTTCACCTTGTAGAGAAGGTAGCTTGTTATCTATCTACCCTGCTAGCTGTACCTGCATGCCTGCCTGCCTGCCTGCCTGTCTGTCTGTCTGTCTGTCTGTCTGTCTGTCTGTCTGTCTGTCTCTCTTTTTAATTGAATCACCATGTGCAAAGTTACAAAGCTTTCAGGCTTAATCTCAGTTATACAATGCTTGGACACCCATCCCTTCACTAGTGCACATATTCCACCACCAAACCCCCCAGTATACCTCCCCCCCTCACCCCGCCTGTGTAGCTGCTGAAAAGGAAGCATTTGATTATTTGTTTTCCATTGCTGAGAATGAAGAGATATGAAGTCTATCATGGCTGCGTGGTTTTGGATTTCTGTATTTAAGTATTTTAGTAACTAAGTTCAGGGAAATTTCTTCCAGAAACTGCATCATTGCAAGCATTGCAATCATTCACAGTCTAGAGACATTTCTGCAAAAAGCTGCTGGTCCCGTTGCTGTAATCTCGTACCTCTCATTAGTGGTCAAGAGAGGAAAACCTTTCTCCTCCTGGGGTGGCATGGGGCCGTGGCTTAGTTCACAGTCTAGAGACAATTCTGCAAGAAGCTGCTGGTACCAAAAGTAGTTTAGCTGGCCTCCGTAATCATGTTTGATCAGCAGCGGAGAAGCCGCACATGTGCGGCCACCGGGGCTACATCTCTGCGGAGAGCCCTCTCTTTCTCTCTATCCATCATTTATCTATCAACTCTATCTATCCATCCATCAGTTTATCCATCTATCCTCTATCTATCTATCTAGTCTATCTACCCATCCTATCTCTCTAACCATCTGCCATCTACCTATCATCATAATTCCGTCATTATCATTATTTTGTCTGTTTACCCGTCACCTGCCCTTGCAGCTCCCTTTCCCCAGAGCCTGTCCCTGTCCCTGCTCCTGCCTTCAGCGTAATAAGTGGCTGTCAGACATTTTCCCACCCAATGAAAACACGCAATTCCTCCTCTCCCTCTTGGAAAGCTGGAGTGTGAGCCCGGGTGAAGGATTGAGTTATTTCCACTCGATGTCATCTTTGACCAATGGGTGAGGGGTGACGTTGGCCCTTTGGGGGGCTAAAGGCCTTATTCAGCATATAGGCCTTGGACACCCCTTGCAGGTATGGGGGACCCCGCTGAGCTGGAAGACCCCTCATGCAGAGTCTCTGATTTGGAGTGAAGACTGGCAGCCTTTCACTCCCTCCAGTCCTTTCTGTCTGTGGTTATTGGGATTCCCTCCTTGAGTTCTCTAGAAGCAAGTAAATAAAATAAGAACTGGGACCAGAACAATAGCACCATGGGGAGGGCATTTGCCTTGCACACAGCTCCCTCTGGTTCGTTCCCTGTCATCCCATAGGATCCCTGAGCACCCCCAGGAATGATTCCTGAATGCAGAACCAAGAGTAACCTTGAGCACTGCCGGGTGTGGCCCCCCAAAAAGCCAATAGGAAAATAAAATAAACTTAAGGACAGTTTATTCATTAAATTTTTGAAAAATCGATTAATTTTTGGTGAGGTTTGGAGCCCTACCCAACAGTGCTCAGAGGACCATATATGGTGCCAGGGAGTGAACCCAAGGTCAGCCACTTCAAGGTGAGCTCTCTATTCTCTGGACTACCCTTCCAGTCCCCCTTTGTCACTTTCCTGGCTTTGAGGCTGGAGAGCAAGCTCAATGGGTTGAGCATATTTTGCCTCCAGACAGCTCGGGGGAGGGATGGAGGCCACGCCTGGCCCCTTTGCTGCGCCATCGAGTACTTAATGAGTGCTGTGCTCCTCCGCAGCCTGGCTTCTCACACAGCTGGGCAACGCGGAGTTCCTAGTCTTGTTGCATCTGTACCCACGGTTTTCTCCTTGGTATTATTCCAAATATCTTTATTCTATCCAATGGATGTACCATAACTTGTTATCCATCCTCCTATTGATGGTCTTTTGTGTTCTTTCTGAGATTTTACTATTCAAATAAAGTGATTAGGAGCATCCATAAATGGTCCCTTATGTGTACATATACTCTATGCATTTCTTTAAATAATTTTTTGGAGTGTTTTGGTTTGGGGCCACACCGGGCTGTACTCAGGGCTTACACCTGGCTCAGGGGGTCATTTCTGGAGGTGTTTGGGGAACCGTATGTGGTGCCCAGAACCACGGTTAATCGCACGCAAGGCAAATGGTTTCCCCTTGTACTATATCTCCAGCCCTTACACTTTAATTCTATCAAATAAGCACACCACAGTTTAATAGGGGATACAACTTTTTTGTTTAGTTTCATTTTGGGGTCACCTCCCACAATGTTGGTGAACCATGTGGTGTCAGGAATATAAACTTCTACTCCTTGGTCCTGGGATATAACATTATATTTGCAATCATTTGTTTTGGGGGGCCACACATGGCAGTGCTGAGAGGTTATTCCTGGCTCTGCACTTAGGGATCACTCCGGTGGTGCTCAGGAAACCATATGGATGTCAGGGCTTGAACCCATGTTAACCATGTACAAGGCAAACGCCCTCCCCAGTGTACTATCTCTCTGCCCCCAAAACCCCCATCTGGTATATAACTTTTTTTTCTTTTTGGGTCTCACCTGGCAATGCACAGGGATTACTCCTGGCTTTGCACTCAGGAGTTACTCCTGGCGGTGCTCAGGGGACCATATGGGATGCTGGGAATCAAACCCGGGTCGGCCTCATGCAAACGCCCTACCCACTGTGCTATCGCTCCAGCCCCTGGTATATAACTTTTTAGAAAATGATTTAACTGGTCTAGATACTTGGCCTTTCCTTTAGGCTTATACAAACTGCCTGATGCACCTGTACCACCCACCAGGCTGTCGCTCAGTGGCAGTATCTGCCTTCCAGTTTGACCCCTCTAATTGCCCCATATCATTGAATGTCATCCAGGACACCCCAACTGACGGTGCACCCTCTGATAATGACAAAGGAAAGGGAGGAAACAAGTGTTTCAAACCCAATAATATCAACACAGATGAGTGCTGGAGAGAGAGAAAGGGAGAGAGAAAGAGAGAGAGAGAGAGAGAGAGAGAGAGAGAGAGAGAGAGAGAGAGAGAGAGGGAGGGAGGGAGAGAGAGAACAGTGAGAATTTACATCAATCATTTTATTTCCTTCTTCCCTTTGTTGTTGCGTTGCAATGATGGGGGTCACACTCACTGATGCCCCTTGGGGGACTGAAATGTTTCTTTGTACCCCAGGTCCCTAGACACAAGGCTGCTATCCCCCTGAATGACTAGAAAAGCATTTAGTGAAGGGAACCCCAATAAGAGAGTCAGAGCTTAAAGGCAGGGAGAGGGAAAACAGTCTGGATTTGTTTGGGGGCTACATCTGGCTGTGCCCAGGACTATCACTTCCGACTATCACTCGGAAGCCACATGGTGCCAGAGTTTAAACCTGGAGCTCCTGCATGCGCAGAATGTGTGTCAGCCTCCGAACCTGCTCTCCGGCCTGAAGAACCTTCTTTCTGATCTTCACTGGCACTTGGCAGCTATGTGGACCCCGCTTTGAATCATCCTGACTGCTACTCTCAACTCTGACCTGCACAATCTGTGCATCTTGGAGAATGACTAAACTTGTCTGAGTGTCTGTGCAGAGATGCTGAGCTGGTGGAACTGCAAGAATTAAATGAAGGGTCAGAGTGATAGTACAAACCTGAGTTCGGCCCCCAGCATCCCGTATGGTGACTAACAAAGCACCATAGTGAAGGGAACCCTAGTAGTCAGAGCTTAAAGGCAGGGAGATGGAAAACAGTCTGGTTTGGGTTTGCACCTGCCAGGAGTGATTTCCTGAAGGCAGAGCCAGGAGTAAGTCCTGAGCATCGCTGGGTGGAGCCCCCAAACCAAAAAAGAATGTAATGAAAGAAGGTGTGCACAGTGAAATGCTGTAGCCGTGCTTGTGAAGCTGGGTGCTGGGATCAGGCTGAGCACCCAGCTCCCCAAGTGGGAATGAATCTCAACTGATTTGAATTCAGGCCATCCATATGAATTTAAATATATGTACATAGATGAAAACAGAGTTATCAAAATCAGGACAGGCCATGTGCCTGTCAGGTGTAAGTGGAGTCCAGATCCAACTGTGGGAAGAGGGGTGGGGAGATGCTTGTCACCCCTTTCCCTTTGCATCACCCCCCCCACAAGGGGAGTTGTAGCAGGTAAACACCAAAGGAACCCAGTGAGGTCGCCTGAGCCAGGAAGCAGGAGGGCGGCGAGGAGAGGGCACAGAGAGGCAGGGGTGAGGAACGCCCATGGACGTCCATAGCCAGTCCATTCTCCCAACTGTTATCCCCGGGACGGAGCCCCACCTGGAGGCGGCCTGCCCGCCAGAGCGGGTGAACTCCATGGACACGCCTTCCAAACACACTGCCCACAGGGGACAGAAGCGGGAGCCGCAAGCCCAAGGCTGACTGTGCCGCCTGCCTGTCCGTGGAGAGCTGGGAACCACAAATGGCTTTCGGGGTTGTGTTTGGACACAGAAATAACCCTGTGGTCAGCAGTGTGTGGTCTCCCAGTGTTGGAGGGAGCGCTGAGGTCCCCAGCTGTGCAGGCCTCTCTGCAGCTCTGCCCTGCATGGGATGCTGAGATCAGACACCCCCACAGTCACAGCCACACACCCCTCCCCCCAGGGCCACTTCCTGCAGCTTAACCCCTGCTTTACCCTTCCTGCTGCTTCAGCCTCACGGGAGGGAGGCAGTGGAGTCTGCAGGGCAGGTGGGGGAGGGGACTGGGGGACACTACACATCCCCCAGCCCTACTTGGCGCTCCATCCTTGGCAAATCACCTTGTAGAAATCAGGGTCCAGCCCTCCTCCCTGTACCGTTCCATCCTTCATTCTGTGCGTTTTGGTTTTGAGGTCACATCCAGCAGTGTTTGGGGGTTGCTCTGGGAGTTCTCAGGGGGTTCAGGTGGGGGTGTCTTTATTTTAGAGATATAAATGTATTAAAAACACCATGATTTACAAAGTTGTTCATTGTAGAGTCGTGTTAGGCAGTTGGTGTCCCAACACCAGTGGGGTGTCTTTCTGGAATGCAAAGCCTGAGCTCCAGCCATTTGGGCCATCTCCCTGGTCTCATTCCTCCAACCTTCTTACCTGCTGCCTCATCAGCCCTGAACATGAACGTGTGTGCGCGCGTGCGCGTTCATGCATGTTTGTTTGTATGTGGCTGGGGTGGAGTGGGGGATGGAACCAATGTTTCCACCACGAAGCTCCATCTGTACTTCGTCATCTGCCTTTTAAGACTATCTAGTTTGGGGGTTGTTTTGGAGTCACATCTGGCAGTACTCAGGGCTTACTCCTGTCTCTGTGCTCAAGGATCACTCCTGGTGGGCTTGGGAGACGATATGGGGTGCCAGGGATTGAACCCGAGTCAGCCCGGTGCAAGACAGGTGCCTTACCTGCTGTGCCCAAGACTTGGTATTTTTTGAGGTGGCTCACACTCTAGGGGGTTGCTCAGGGCTGACTCCTGCTCTGTGCTCAGGGATTACTCCTAGTAGGGCTGGGGGGAACATTAGTGGTGCCAGGGATTGGACCTTGTGGGCCTTATGCAAGACGAGTGCCCCACCCCGTGTTGTCTTTCAGGCCCCGGGTGTCTGTTTCCGTCTGTACCGTTTCCTGAACTGACGGGCCCCTGCCCGCCACCCCCCCCCCCCCGCCACTTCGATTGTTTTTCTTCTAGAGAAGTGAGTCATGGGATTGGTTGTCTTCTCTCTCTCCCTTGTGGTTCCATTTATTCATCCATTCCTTGATGCCCCATCCAAAGAGCTTCAGGTGATACCCACCAGCTATGTGGAGAGGAAGGACTTGCCTTGGCGCGTTGCTGGGAATTAGGCGAAGGCAGAGGGAACGGGCGGCCTCTGACGGTTTCCCAGAAAAGAGACAGCGAGTCCTTTGGCCAAAAGCTCTTTATTTCTAGCCGCCTGCCCTCGGCTGCCTGGGACCTGGCCACAGGTGACCGGGGCTTTGAAGTGGAGCCTGGGGGTGGGGTGGGAGGTGGGAACAGGGCGCTTTGGAGACTGGGGAGGAAGGTAAGGGGAACATCAAAGCCAGTGACAATGATGGCAATGTAACAGTGAGACACTGACCGAGGGCACAGGTGTGAGGGGAGTGAGGCCAGGCCTCAGAGGACAGGGAGGCACCTCAGTCCAGAATGGGGAGCCAGCTCGAAGGAGGCAACTGGGGACAGGGGGCAGCAGGGCAGCAGCAGCGGGCAGTTCCCCACCAGACAGAGGAACAATTGTCCCTCAGCCAGGGCATGGGAGGAGCGGGGATCCAGGAGAGCCCTGGGGCGAGGGGTCCCCAGAGCTGTCAGACGCCTCTGTGGTTCAGCCCCGAGTACACGTCCTTCTGGCCTTTCCGGAGGGGCTGCAGGTGGAAGAGTGGGGTGGTCACTGTAGGGGGGAAGGAACTCCCCCCAAATTGGCCTCTGCCTATCTAGCTTGAGTGCAGGGGAGGAAGCAGGGATTGAGCATCCGAAAGGCAGGGTTATCACTGACTTGGCCCCAACAGGAGATAGGCCCAAGTCATTTGTCACTTTCCTGAGCCTCAACTTCCCCGTCTCAGAAATGGAAATCATGGGAGGCTAGGCCTCAGAGCATCAGGGAGAGTGGAGCAGAGTTCTGCACGCAAAGACAATACTACTTGGGGCTAGAGCGATAGCATAGCAGGGAGAGCGTTTGCCTTGCACATGGCCAACCTGGGTTCGATTCCCAGCATCCCGTATGGTCCCCCAAGCACCACCAGGAGTAATTCCTGAGTGCATGAGCCAGGAGTAACTCCTGTGCATAGCCCGTGTGACACCCTCCCCCCGAAAAAAAAGACAATACCACCTGCTGGATAGGTGCTTAATAAATATTTGGTGAGTGTGTCCAGGAGTGACATCCAAGATGTGACATCCAAGAGCTGGGTCAGGTGTGTGTGTGTGTGTGTGTGTGTGTGTGTGTATGAATCTTTCACTGCTGAGCAGTGTGAGGCCAGTGGGGGAGAGCTGCAGTGAGCAGGGTATGTGTGTGTGTGTGTGTGTGTGTGTGTGTGCGGTGGGGCACATGCATGTATGTGTGTGTCTATGTGTGTACTTATGTAGGAGGCAGTAAAATTATTTTTCTTTTTGCTTCTTTTGCTCTTTTGGGTCTCATCTCATGATGCTCAGGGGTTACTCCTGGCTCTGCACTCAGAAATTGCTCTTGGCGGTGCTCGGGGAACCATATGGGATGTTGAGGATTGAACCCAGGTAGGCGTGTGCAAAGCAAATGCCCTACCCGCTGTGCTTTATCATTCTGGTCCCCTGAAATAGTTTCTTAACCGAGTTATGTGTTGACTGAAGCAGTGGTGTTAGCATGACAGCATGTGCTGGTGGGATTTGCACACGCCAAAGTCCCCGTGGCCTGATCTCCACTAATGAGTAAGGCTAGCACAGGGAGAGGGGGCAGGGGTGTCGGGGGAGCCCTGAGTGAGGTCTCTGATGTGCCTTGAAAGCCAGATGGTCGGTCCTGCCTGGCCCCCTCTCCCTAGCAAGGACCCACCTCCCTCATACACACAACCCCCTCTCATTACCTCATAGTCTGGGCTGGGGACCGGTGGGGGCCTCTCCTTAGTTTGTCCTGCAGAGAAGGAAGGAGGGAAGTGTTGGTTTCTAGGAAGTCCCGGTGTGGGGCCGAGAGCTTCCTATCTGTGGTGTCGGGCCCTTCGCTACCTCCTCGCCACACCCTCTCCTCCCTGCCTACCTCCATCCCCAAATCGGTTCCTTTGGTGTTTTCCTGCCACATCTCCTGTAGGGGGGGGTGAAGAGGGAAAGGGGTGACGAGGGTCTCTTGGCCTCCCTTTTCCCAGCATGGAGCTAGACACTGAGGGGCATGTGGGGGCCTGTCCTGATACTGAAAACCCTTCTTTTGCGTGTCAGGGAGATGACCCAAAGGGCCGCAGTGCAGGTCGTGCATGTAGGTGCCCCAGGCACCGTCCCCAGCACTGCCTGGTGTCCAGTGTCCACCAGAAGCACCCCCAGGCCCCCAAACAAACAAACAAACAAACAAACAAGAAAAAAAAAGACAAAAGTCTGGGTCAGAGAGATAGTGCAGGGCGCTCGCCTTTCAAGTGGTCAACACTGGTTCAATCCCTGACACCCCCCCACACGCCGTGGTCCCCAGAGCAATGCCAGGAGTGCTCCCTGAACACAGCTGAGTGTGTCCCTCCTCCCCAAACAAGAGCAACTTCTTTGGGCTGGGGCGAAGGCATTGGAGTGCATGCCCCACAGGCGGGAATGCCAGGAGCAGCCCGAGTGTCCTCGGGTGTGGTCCCAAACCAAACATTCATGCAACTGTTTTGCACTTTTTTTTTTTTTTTTGCTTTTTGGGTCACACCCAGCTATGCACAGGGGTTACTCCTGGCTCTGCACTCAGGAATTACCCCTGGCGGTGCTCAGGGGACAATAGGGGATGCTGGGAATTGAACCTGGGTCGTCTGCGTGCAGGGCAAATGCCCTACCCGCTGTGCTATTGCTCCAGCCCCCTGTTTTGCACTTTTCTCAGGGCTTGGTGGGGGATGAGAGGTGCCATCTGAGAGGCAAACCCCCCTGTAGAGGCCTTGGTGTCCCAGAAAGTTCAGCAGAAGCTACTTTTCCCGGCCCTGCACTTGCCACCCCACAGGGCCACCTGGACCCGGACACCCCCCTGAGTATCCTGGAGCCACCCCCACAGTCTTACCCCTGGGCCGGCCGCCGGTGCCTGCCGCTCTGGTCACGGGCTTGGCCTTGGCTTTCCTGTTCCTGCCCCAGTGGTACACGCCCAGCAGCAGGCCCAGCGTGATGCACAGGTCGGCGATGATGATGGTGGCCACTTCCGCCACACCCAGCTCCAGGCAGGTCTCACACACTGCGGGACCAGAGAGATCATAGGCCCAGAGGACAAGGACAGCAGGGCTAAGGAAGGAACTCGCGAGAGGACTTCCCTGAAAGGCGACTGTGCTTGCCATGGCCCCATATTACAAGAGTGGGATGCAGTGGGTTGGGGTGCTAGAATCAGGTGGTGCAGGGCCAAGGTCAGCTCCCTGTTTCACTCTTGTGACTCTTTTTTTTTTTTTGCTTTTTGGGTCACACGCAGTGATGCACAGGGGTTACTCCTGGCTCTGCACTCAGGAATTACTCCTGGCAGTGCTCGGGGGACTATATGGGATGCTGGGAATTGAACCCAGGTCGGCTGCATGCAAGGCAAATACCCTACCCGCTGTGCTATTGCTCCAGCCCCAATGACTTGGGTTTTATTAATTTATTTGGGGTGTGGGGCCATGCCTGGTGCTTGGAGGCTACTCCCGAGCTCTGTGCTCAGAAGTCGCTCCTGGCAATGCTCAGGGGACCATATGTGAGACTGGAAACTGCATCAAGATCAACCAAAAGCAAGACAATGCCTGCATAATCTCTCTGTACTATCTCTCTGGCCCATTCTTTATTTGTATGTTTTTTTGGGGGGGAATTTCAGGGATCAAACCTAGGGCCTCTCACGTGTGTACTACCCATGAAATGTGTTTTCAACTCTCAAAGCCTCTGGTTCCTCCCAGGTGAAGCAGGGAGAGAGCAGGACGTCACTCTAGCTGGCGGGAGATGAGTATGAAGCAGTTCCTGGAGAGTGTTTGGCTCAGAGATCAAAATTCCGTCAAACTGGGATGGATGTGACTTCCCTTTATCTGTTATTGCTATGATATGTCCTTTGGGGCGTGGGTGGGCACTCTCTGTGGTGCTTGGCAGTCCCTTTGGTGCTGGAGATCGAGTCGGTGGCTCCCACTTGCAAACCATGTCCTCCAGCCCTTTGAACCAGCTCCCCAGAATAACTGATGACAATTTAACATGGTGACCTTCAATCTCTTCTAGAAAACCTTCCAAAGAGTTGCTCTCCCAATTAAATTCCTGAGAAGGGGGGGGCCGGAGAGATAGTACAGTGGGGGGGGGGTGCTTGCCTGGCATGCGGCTGACCCAGGTTCGATCCCCAGCATCCGTTATGGTCCCCTGAGCACTGCCAGGAGTGATTAATGAGTGTAGAGCCAGGAGTAGCCTCTGAGCATCACCGGGTGTGACCCCTAAACCAAAACCAAAAAGCTCCCTAGAAGCTCACAGCACTTGCTGTGGCAGCAGAATTGTAGTCTTGCTGTAATGCAAGTGGCCGAGTCTGCTCCTGGAGGTGTTGTTTTAGAGCAGGTGCTTCCCCAGACAGCCCCCACCCAGGGCTCCCTCTGTATTCTTGGAAACACGGATGTGGCCCCAGAGAGAAGCACAGAGCCCCAGGACTGACCAGGGCGAGGGGACGCTGTGAGGGGGAGGGGAGGTGGCTGGCACAGAGAGCACTTTGCAGGCCCACGTTTACCTCTGGCTCGCAGGTAGAGATAATGGTTCTTGGCCTTATTTTCTGCGTTGTAGCATCTGTAATAGCCATTGTCCTCCATTTCGGAGAAATAGTCTATGGTGAAGGTGGCGGTCTTGATCTCCCTCTGTTCTTGAAAACTCTTCTCCCACGTGATGTCCCCGTCGTCATATTCCTTGGGGCACGTCAGTACCACCTTGCTCCCCGAGATGGAGACTTCATAGGTTGGATAGGCTGGGGAACGGGAGAGGAGAGAGAGAAATGGGAGGGACATATGGAGAAGGAGGCAGAGAAGGCCAGAGGGCCACGGGAATCAGCCCATGTGGAGAGTCGTCTGCAAGTAGTGCTTCCGTCCTTTGTAGAACGGAAATGGACCGTGTAAGGGAACGCTACAGAGCCTTTGAAGGACACGCCTGAGTTAGGGAGTAGACATGGGCTGGTGGCAGAGGGGTGGGGGGAGGAAGGACATTAAGAGGGGAAAAAATGAATTGGAATGTTTCTAGGATGGGATATGGAAATGGAAGGTTGGGTGGGCCTCCACTCTCGGGGTAAACCTCTCTCAGCTGGGCCCCCGTCTCCCATCCACTGACCTGCATCCTCAGATAGGCAATGTAGAAAAGATGGGACACTTACAAGTCAGTGAAGACGCCTCTGAAAATGAAACAAGGGAAGAATGGTAAGAAATTAAGCTTGGTTTGGGTTCGAGAAATAGGTCAGGGGCCGAGGCACTGGTCTTGTGTTTGGCTGATACTATTTCAGTACCCTGAGCACAGAGCCAGGAGTGATTCTTGAGCACAGAGCCAGGAGTGACCCCTGAGCACAGAGCCAGGAGTGACCCCTGAGCACAGAGCCAGGAAGAGCCTCTGTACTAAGTGGCACCTTTCTAATTGTTTTCTTTTTCTAATTAATTTTTTCTTAAAAACACCATGGTTTACAAAATTGTTCATTATGCAGTTGTTTTAAGCATTTAGTGTTCCAGCCCCACCAGTGTGACCTTCCTTCCACCAATATCCCCAGTTTCCCTCCCAACCCCAAACTGCCCCCTTTGGCACACGAGAATTTTACTTTAGATTGCTAATTCCAACAAAACATTAAGAATTGGCAAATAGAATGATCAGAAAATAAATCAGTAAGAGCCAATTAGTGATTACCATATGATTTTGACCTTTGTAAGTAAAAAAATTAAAACCACTTAATATAATATAATAAAATGCCTATTCTCATTTTTGTATATATGTTTACAGCTCTGGATCCAATTTTTTTTTTCTCACTGCGTCACAGGCTGGAGCGATAGCACAGCAGGTAGGGCATTTGCCTTGCGCACGGCCGACCCCGGTTCGACTCCTGCGTCCCTCTTGGAGAGCCCGGCAAACTACCAAGAGTATCCCGCCCACACAGCAGAGCCTGGCAAGCTACCTGTGGTGTACCCAATATGCCAAAATCAGAAACAAGTCTCACAATGGAGACATTACTGGTGCCTACTAGAGCAAATCAATAAACAATGGGACAACAGTGCTACAGTGCTTTGGGTCACACCCGGAATTCATTGCACAGGGAATTACTGGCTCATGCACTCAGGAATTACTCCTAGCAGTGCTCTGGGTACCATATGGGATGCTGGGAATCTAACCCAGGTCGGCTGAGTGCAAGGCAAATGCCCTACCCGCTGTGCTATCGCTTCAGCCCCCCAATTATTTTTATTTTTTTATTTTTTGCTTTTTGGGTCACACCTAGCTATGCACAGAGGTCACTCCTGGCTGTACACTCAGGAATTACTCCTGGTGGTGCTCGGGGGACCATATGGGATGCTGGGAATAGAACTCAGGTCGGCCGCATGCAAGGCAAATGCCCTATTCGCTGTGCTATTGCTCCAGCCCCCCCCCCAATTATTTTTAATGCTGCTGCTTCTTAGCAATGTTCAACTGTAACATCACAAAGAAAGTAATCTAAAGGTAAGTAGAGATTTCACTTTAGTGTGCTTGCTTGGGAAAGAAATGGGAAAAAGAAACTACTCACAACTCTTATTGCCACAAATTTCATAACAGAGCTTAGCGTTTGCTTGCACAGAAAAGGTCGATACCTGTCAGAAATCGGGGTGCTCATATATATATTTGGTTTGGGGTACACCCCTGTGGTGCTTAGGACCTACCCTGGGCTCTGTGCTTGGGAATTATCCCAGCAGTGCTCAGGAGGCTGACACAGAGCACAAGGGGGATGAAACCAGGCCCTCCCACATGCAAAGCGAACACTCAGCCCTTCACACTCTCTCTCTGGCCCTGACAAGGATCTTCTGACTTGTGTTTGAGTCACACTAGTGCTCACTCTTGGTGGTGTACAGGGGTCACTCTGGCAGTGCTGGGGATCAAACCAGGATCAGCCGAGTGCAAGACAAGGTCCTTACTCCCTGTTCTATCTCTCCAGCCCACAAAGACATTTTAAAAAATATATTTTTAGGGACTGGAAAGAGTACATCAGGGATGATGTTTGCCTTGCATGTGGCTGACCCAAGTTCAATCCATGACACCACAAATGGTTCCCTGAGCACGGATTCTATCCATACCCAGACACAGAGAATGAGCTTCGTGTTAGCTCAGCCAGCACATGGATCCACAATTTTTGTGTTTCCTAAGCCTGGGTTTCCTAATATTCGCAATAAAAAAATTTTAGAAGAATCACAAAAGGTATTTAAAATAATACCACAAACACACATGCTCAATGCACCTTATATTTCTTTTTTTTTGCTTGTTTGTTTGTTTGTTTGCTTTGGGGCCTCCCCTAGCAGTGCTCAGAGGCTGTTCTCAGCTCTATGCTTAGGAATCAATACCAGCGGTCTATGGGGGACCATGTCGTGCTGGGAGCACTGAACTGGGGTCAGGTGCATGCAAGGAGAACATCTTAACTGCTGTACAATTTCTCCAGCCCCCATCTCTTTTTATGAGTCTGTGTGGTGCTCAGTATTGAACCTAGGGGTTACTCATTACAAGGAATGCATAAACTATCATTAGGCTTTATTCCCAGCCTCCCAAAACAAATGCTTATGATCTTTATGATACATAACTAGGGCTAGAGTGATAGTACGGTGGGTAAGGCATTTGCCAACCTGGTCTGATTCCCGGCATCCCATACGGTCCCCCCAAGCACTGCCAGGAGTAATTTCTGAGTGAAGAGCCTGCGCATCAATGGGTGTGGCCCAAAAAGCAAAAACAAAAATAAACAAACAAAACCCAAAAAAGCCAAAACCAAATCCAAAACAAGGCTGCTTCTTTCATCATAGTTAAAAACCTCCCCCTGCCCTCCCCCTGCTCCCCACATCACTACCTTCTATCTGTTAGATAATGTTATTTTTAAAAAAGATTATTTATGTATTGGGGCCCATACCCAGTGATGCTTAGGAGTTACTCCTGGCTCCTCACTCAGGAATTACTCTTGGCGGTGCTCCGGGGACCATATGGGATGTCTCGGATCGAACCCAGGTCAGCCGTGTGCAAGGCAAATGCCCTCCCACTGTTCTACCCACTACTCCCAGATAGTGTTCTAAGTGAATTGTTCATTCCCGCCACACTACAACCTTGCAAATTAGATATCACGAAGTCTCTCACACCATGATGCTATGACCCAGAAAAAAACACCATTGAAGACACGCAGCAAGAAAAAAATGAAGCCTGAATTTCTTTATAGGAGACTCAGATGCATCTCAGCCTGAGATATGCACTCAGTTTTTTTCCAGCTGGAGAAGCTCATGTTCTCTCTTGAATACATAACTCTCTCTTCTTTATATTTCTCTAAATAAAATTATCTTGCTTCATTAAAAAAAAGACATGGAACCCACATTAGAATATGGCAGTCTAAGGGGTTGGAGAGATAGCACCGTGGGGAGGGCATTTGCCTTGCACAAACATGGCCAGCCGGGTTTGATCCTGGCATCCCATATGGTCCCCTGAGCACCACCAGGAGTGATCCCTAAATGCAAAGAGCCAGGAGTAAGCCCTGAGCACCACTGGGTGTGGCCCCAACACAAAAGAAAACATGACAAAAAGAGAGTTCCAATATGGCTGTCTAGCTTCAGCGTCAGTCTTTCCCTCACCCTCTATAGCTCTTTCTCTTTTGCTAAAGTGTGCTTCCTCTGAAAATTCAAACTCATCCTTAAAAACTCTGCTCAAGAATGACTTCCTGGGGCTCGAGAGATAGTATAGCAGGTAGGATTCTTGCCTTGCATATGGCTGACCTGGGTTCCATCCCCAGCATCCCATATGGTCCCCCACGCTTGCCAGGAGTGATTCCTGAGTGCAAAGGCCAGAGTAACCCCTGAGCATCGCCAGGTATGGCACCCTCCCCACAAAAAAGAGAATGACCTCCTTTCAGGAAACTCCCCAAATATCATCTGCAGAGGTGACTGCCTTTACATTTAACTCTATATCAGCCTGTACCACTGCAATGCGCACACACTGTATTATCAACTTTGATAAGGGTTTGGGGCCACCCCTGGTGGTGCTGGGGACCAGTTGATGCTGTATGCAATGCAAGTATCTCCTATACTAGCTCCTGTATTATTCATTTTCTTCTCACATAAGACCATTAGGGAGTGAATTAGTGATGCATTCACAAGTATGATTATTCATTATCAAAGTGTTCACTGAACAAACTCGTGATGGAGGGGCCAGAGTGACAGTACAGAGGAATGAGCATTTGCCTTGCACGTGGCTGACCCTTGTGGGCTTGATCCATGGCACCCCACATGGTCTCCTGAGCACTGCCAGGAATGGTCCCTAAGCACAGAGCCAGGAGTGTGTGTGTGTGTGTGACCCCTGAGCAGGTGTGTGCCCTCCCGTCAAGCAAGCAAACAAACAAAAAACCCCAAACTCATGAGCAACACAAAAATGGAGGGCTCTCACCCACACCCACATTTTCATTCTTCCCTCGCACACATGCTCAGGGATCCATACCATTTGTCGCTATGATGGCACATGACAGTAACAGACACAGGTACTTCTCAGACAACACCAGCGGGAAGATAGTCACCCTTCCTCTAAGAGTTCTGGTTTGTGGAGTTTATTTTATGTCTCTGATCATTCTCTATCACCATTTAAATAAAAGAAAGAGAAAAATTAAATTCCCTTACCAGTGTTTTCTTGTTCTGAAAAGAGAATGCAAGAAACCATTAGTCATACTCCAGACAGTCCCTCAGATCTAACTCCCTCCTAGGCTGGGACCCTCCCTCAGCCTTAAGGAAGCTGTGGCTCCAACCCCCACTGGGGACCTGCAACCTACAGGAATGAGCGAGCTGATGACCATTTGTCAACCTCAGCCATCAGTTTCCACCCTATGCCAAAGCCTCCTCATGGCTCTCGACACGGCAGGCGGACCCCAGGTTCCACGCGAGTGATCCCTGAGATGCATGCAGGTGGAAATCGGGGAGAGGAGCCGGTATGCACCACTGGATAAGCAAGCAGCAACTGTGGCTGGTAACAGCACTGTAAAATGATGCCCGCTCCTACAGCACAGTGGGGGCTTCCCACAAGATCCCTCTGTCAGTAAGGAAGCACAATAAAGCATGCCGCCCTGTCCGAAGGGAAACAGGGAGCCTATGGACTGTGTGGTGGCCGGTGGATTGCTCCGGTTTGCCTGGGATGATCAGTCTGAAAGAGCTTCCCTCTGGGGCAGAAAGGCTTTCCTCTCAGGGAATTCCTGCCCCTGCGCCTGTGGCTGAGGCAGCAGGACCGGGCCTGAGTGCACGCCAGGCCACACGAGGTCAGAGCCTTCACATCTGGGATTCCCACAGGGCACTCATGCCTCCCACAGGCTCCCGCGTGCCCTCCCCCTCCCCCCACCGTGTTCCCGCTGAGCACCCCTGACAGACTCATGGCAAATATGAATTGCCAGCGAATAAATGCAATTGTTGGTTTTTTCGATGTGATTATCTCATTTTTTTTCTCCTTTAGAATAGCTCAGGGTTCAAACATGTGACAAGCTATGATCCCTGTCTCTTGCCTCTCTTTGTTTGGAACTAGCTCTAGATCGAAGGAAGAGAGACTGAGAATGGTAGGAACATCTTTGGGTGGGCCCGGAGGGGAGCTAGAGATGGCACAGACTGCGTGGGGCTGATTTCATAAGAAAGAAAGAAAATGTATCTTACCATCTTGCCCCCACACGCCAACTAGAAAATAAATAGTAAGAAAAAAAGAGTTAGTAAGTGTTGTTGGTGTCTGGGTGTCTGGTGTCTGTTGAACATCTGGGGAAAAAAAGGGACATTGTTTATTTATATTATCTTAAATTGGGAAAGAGGAGCTGGGGATGTTAAATTGTAGTCTACTACTGTCCAATTATAATTTTTTTTCACACCCACCCCCCCTACAATTATAATTTTTTATGTATTTATTTTTTATTTTTGTTCTTTTGGGTCAACCCAGCAATACTTAGGGATTACTTC